>NC_140988.1:272471768-272872827 GCF_052327205.1 Somniosus microcephalus | reverse complement strand
GCCTTGTAGGTTATGGCACGTCAAGTGCATATCCAAGTACTTTTTAAATGTAATGAGGGTCTCTGCCTCTACCACCCTTTCAGGCAGTGAGTTCCAGACCCCCACCACTCTCTGGGTGAAAACATTTCTCCTCAACTCCCCTCTAAACATCCGACCAATTACTTTAAATCTATGCCCCCTGGTTATTGACCCCTCTGTTATTCCTATCCACTCATAATTTTATGCACCTCAGTTAGGTCTCCCCTCAGCCTCCTCTGTTCCAAAGAAAACAACCCTAGCCTATCCAATCTTTCCTAATAGCTAAAATTCCCAGGCCAGATAATATCCTCATAAATCGCCTCTGCACCCCCTCTAGTGCAATCACATCCTTCCTGTAATGTGGTGACCAGAACTGCACGCAGTATTCTAGCTGCAGCCTAACTAGTGTTTTATACAGTTCAAGCATAACCTCCTTGTTCTTATATTCTATGCTTCAGTTAATAAAGGCAAGTATCCCATGTGCTTTCGTAACCACCTTATCTACCTGTCCTGCTACCTTCAGTGATCTGTGGACAGCACTCCAAGGCCCCTCTGATCTTCTGCACTTCAGTGTCCTACCATTTATAGTGTATTCCCTTGCCTTGTTAGCCCTCCCCAAATGCATTACCTCACATTTCTCCAGACTGAATTCCATTTGCCACTGTTCTGCTCACCTGACTAGTCCATTGCTATCTTCCTGCAGTCTGCAGCCTTTTTCTTCATCATCAACCACACTGCCAATTTTTGTATCATCTGCAAACTTCTTAATCATACTTCCTGCATTCAAGTCCAAATCATTAATATATACCACAAAAAACAACGGACCCAGTACTGAGCCCTGCAGAACCCCACTGGAAACAGCCTTCCAGTCACAAAAACACCATTTGAACATTACCCTGTTTCCTGCCTCTGAGCCAATATTGGATCCAACTTGCCACTTTGCCTTGGATCCCATGGGCTTTTACTTCCATAACCAGTCTGCCATGCGGGACCTTATCAAAAGCCTTGCTAAAATCCGTATAGACTACATCAAATGCACTACCTTCATCGACCCTCCTTGTTGCTTCCTCAAAAAATTCAATCAAGTTAGTCAGACACGACCTTCCCTTGACAAATCTATGCTGACTGTCCCCGATTAATCCATGTCTTTCTAAATGAAGATTTATCCTGTCCCTCAGAATTTTTTCCAATAATTTTCCCACCACCGAGGTTAGGCTGACTGGCCTGTAATTAGGCCTGCAGAGCATTCTGAAGGGGGAGGGGGATCAGCCAGTTGTCGTGGTACATGTAGGTACCAACGATGTAGGTAAAAAGAGGGAGGAGGTCCTACAAGCTGAATTTAGGGAGTTAGGAGCTAAATTGAAAAGTAGGACCTCAAAGGTAGTAATCTCTGGATTGCTACCAGTGCCACGAGCTAATAAGTTTAGAGAGAGTAAGATAGATAAGCTAAATACGTGGCTTGAGCAGTGGTGCAAGGGAGAGGGATTTAAATTCTTGAGGCATTGGAACCAGTTCTTGGGGAGGAGTGACCTGTACCAAGGGGACGGTCTACACCTGAGCTGTGAGGGAGCCGATGTCCTCGGGGTAATATTTTCTAGGGCGGTTCGGGAGGATTTAAACTAATTTGGCAGGGGGATGGGAACCTAGATAGTGGAAAAGAGGGAAGTCATATGAAGTCAGAAATAGATGGTAGAAAGGTGAGAAGCAATAAGCAAAGGAGAGAAACACAAAGGGCCAAACTAATTCACAATGAGAGTGTGAAAAAAGCAAGCCTGAAGGCTTTGTATCTTAATGCTAGTTGTGGAAATAGAGGTAAACAAGTATGATTTGATTGGGATTACAGAAACGTGGCTGCAGGGTGGGCAAGGCTGGGAACTTAACATCCAGGGATATACAATATTTAGGAAGGATCGGCAAAAAGGTAGGGGAGGTGGGGTAGCATTGCTGGTAAAGGAGGGGATTAATGCAATGGAAAGGAAGGATATTAACTCGGATGAAACGGAATCTGTATGGGTAGAAATGAGAAATAGCAAGGGGAGGAAAACGTTAGTGGGTGTGATATATAGGCCTCCAAATAGTAATATGGAGGTGAGGGAAGGCATAAAAAGGGAAATTAGAGAAGCGTGCGATAAGAGCACAGCTGTCATCATGGGTGACTTTAATTTACATATTGATTGGACTACCCAAATTAGTAAAAATTCTGAGGAGGAGGAATTCCTGGAATGTTTTCGGGACGGTTATCTGGACCAATATGTCGAGGAGCCGACTCGAGATCAGGCCATTTTAGACTGGGTATTGTGCAATGAGAAGGGACTTATCAACAATCTTCTTGTACGAGGCCCCTTGGGTCAGAGCGATCATAATATGATCGAGCTCTCAGTCGAGATGGAGAGTGAGGAAATTGAATCAGAGACTAAGGTCCAGAACTTAAATAAAGGGAATTACGAGGGTATGAGACGGGAATTGGGTAAGATTGATTGGGTGGTGTTTCTGGGGGGGATTGACAGTGGATAGACAATGGCAAGCATTCAAAGATAGAATGGAAGAATTCCAGAACATGTTTATACCGGTTTGGCATAAAAATAAACCTAAAAAGGTGGCTCAACCGTGGATAACGAGGGAAATTAGGGACAGCATAAAATCAAAAAAAAGGGCATATCAACTGGCAAAAAAAAGCACCAGACCGGAAGATTGGGGGCAGTACAGGATACAGCAAAAGAGGACAAAGGGATTAATCAGGAAGGGGAAAATAGAATACGAAAGTAAACTTGCAGCAAACATAAAGACAGACTGCAAAAGCTTTTATCGGTATATCAGGAGGAAAAGACTGGTAAAATCCCAAGTCGGTCCCTTGCAGTCTGATTCGGGAGAATATATAATGGAGAATAAGGAAATGGCAGACCAATTAAACTCATACTTTGGTTCTGTATTCACAAAGGAGGACACAAATAACCTCCCAGGAATATCGGCAAACATAGGGACTAATGAGAGGGAGGAGCTGACAGAAATTAGTATCTCTAGGGATATGGTGTTGGGTAAGTTGAGGGGACTGAAGGCCGACAAATCCCCGGGGCCTGATAAACTACATCCTAGGGTACTTAAGGAGGTGGCCCTGGAGATAGCAGATGCTCTAAGGATCATCTTCCGGAACTCCATTGACTCGGGAACAGTACCCGTGGATTGGAGGGTAGCTAATGTTACCCCAATATTTAAAAAGGGGGGTAGAGAGAAAGCAGGGAATTATAGACCAGTAAGCCTTACATCGGTTGTGGGCAAAATGCTAGAGTCCATTATTAAGGATAAAATAGCGGAGCACTTGACAAATGGGGAAAGGATCGGACAGAGTCAACATGGATTTACAAAGGGTAAATCGTGTTTGACTAATCTGCTGGAATTTTTTGAGGAAGTAACTGGTAAAATAGATGGGGGAGAGCCAGTGGATGTGGTGTACCTTGACTTCCAGAAAGCCTTCGATAAGGTTCCACACAAAAGATTATCATGCAAAATTAAGGCTCATGGGATTGGGGGCAAAGTATTAACGTGGATAGAGAACTGGCTGGCGGATAGAAAACAGAGAGTTGGAATAAACGGCTCGTTTTCGGAGTGGCAGGCAGTGACCAGCGGGGTGCCGCAAGGATCTGTCCTGGGACCCCAGCTGTTCACAATATATATAAATGATCTGGATCAGGGAATTGGATGCAATATTTCCAAATTCGCTGACGACACTAAACTAGGAGGAGGGGTGGGCTCTGATGAGGATGTCAGGAGGCTACAGTGCGATTTGGACAGGTTGGGGGAATGGGCGGATACGTGGCAGATGCACTATAATGTGGATAAATGCGAGGTTATCCACTTTGGGGGTAAAAACAGGAGGGTAGATTATTATCTAAATGGCAATAGATTGGGAGATGGGGAAGTGCAGAGGGACCTGGGTGTTCTTGTGCACCAGTCACTGAAGGAGAGCATGCAGGTGCAACAGGCGATTAAGAAGGCAAATGGTATGTTGGCCTTCATATCAAGGGGGTTCGAGTATAGGAATAGGGATACCTTACTACAGCTGTACAAGGTGCTGGTGAGACCGCATCTGGAGTATTGTGTACAGTTTTGGTCGCCCCATCTGCGGAAGGATGTTCTTGCCATGGAAAGAGTGCAGCGGCGATTCACCAGGCTGATACCTGGAATGGCGGGAATGACCTACGAGGAGAGATTGAGTAGTTTGGGCTTGTACTCACTGGAGTTTAGAAGATTGAGAGGGGATCTCATCGAAACATATAAAATTATGGCAGGCCTGGACAGGCTGAATTCAGAGAGAATGTTTCCAATGGCAGGGGAGCACAGAACCAGGGGCCACAGTCTAAAAATAGCGGGCAAATCATTTAAAACAGAGATGAGGAAGAATTTCTTCACTCAAAGAGTGGTGAGCCTGTGGAATTCCCTGCCACAGAGGGCTGTGAAGGCTAATTCAATAAATATTTTCAAGAGAGAATTGGATATATTTCTGAAGGCTAAGGGGATTAAGGGTTACGGAGAAAAGGCGGGGACGGGGTACTGAACTGGTAAGATCAGCTAAGATCTCAGATGAAGATCAGCCATGATCTCATTGAATGGCGGAGCAGGCTCGAAGGGCCGAATGGCCTACTCCTGTTCCTATCTCTATGTTTCTATGTTTACTCGGTCTATCCCTTTCTCAACAACGGTACCACGTTAGAAGTCCTCTGGCATCACACCTGTAGCCAGAGAGGATTGGAAAATGATGGTCAGAGCCTCTGCTATTTCCTCTCTTACTTCTCTTAACAGTCTGGGATACATTTCATCCAGGTCTGGGGATTTATCCACTTTCAAAGATGCTAAACCCCTTAATACTTCCTCTTTCACTATGTTTATTTCATCTAATATTTCACACTCCTCCTCCCTGACTGCAATGTCTGCATCGTCCCTCTCTTTTGTGAAAACAGACTCAAAGTATTCATTAAGAACCATTCCCATGTCTTCTGCCTCCACACACAGGTTACCTTTATGGTCCCTAATAGGCCCTACTTTTACTTCAGTTATCCTCTTGCTGTTAATGTATTTATAAAACATCTTTGGCTTTTCTTTGATTTTACTTGCCAATATTTTTTCATGCTCTCTCTTTGCTTTCCTAATTTCCTTTTTAATTTCACCCCTGCAGTTTCTCTACTCCTCCAGGCTTTCTGCAGTATTGAGTCCTCAGTATCTGTCATAAGCTTCCTTTTTTTTCCTCTCAACGATATACTCAACGATTCAGCATCCACAGCTGTTTGGGGTAGAGAATTCCAAAGATTCACAATCTTCTCAAGTGAAGAAATGCCTCCTCATCTCAGTCTTCAATGGCCAACCTTGTTATACTGGATATTGTTGGACCAACAATCCAGACAACATGAATTCAAATCCCACCATGGCAGTTTGACAATTTGAAATCGGTTTAAATCTGGTTAAAAAATGTATCAGTAAAACTGGCCACAAAGCTGTCAGAATGTCGTAAAAACCCATCTGATTCACTGAAGACTTTTAGGGAAGGAAAACTGCAGTCCTTGCCCAGTCTGGCCTATATGTGACTCCAGTCCCACATCAACTTGGTTGTCTCTTAACTGTCCTATGAAGTGGCCGAGAAAGCCACTCAGTTGTACAGGGCAACTAGGGATGGGCAATAAATGCCAGCCTTGCCAACATCCCGAGAACAAATGAAGAAAAGCCCATCTCCTTACTCATCCTGGTCACTCCCAGACACGACCTTCCCTTGACAAATCCATGCTGACTGTCCCTGATTAATCCGTGTCTTTCTAAATGAAGATTTATCCTGTCCCTCAGAATTCTTTCCAATAATTTTCCCACCACCGAGGTTAGGCTGACTGGCCTGTAATTACTCTGAGATCTTTCTGATGTCAAGGATCGCAAGCTTCGTCAACTTGTGGACACCAACGCTCCCCCAGAACCTTCTTCCCCGTTACTTTCCTCCGATCCGATCCCTTCTTCCAGTCTCACCCCCTGCCGTGTTTTCACTATCCCCTCTGACCTTCCCCTCTCTGACCCCAAACGTTCAGTCCTCAACAAAGGCCTGAGCTTCATCCCCTTACGCCCCCACCTGAATGAATTGAGAGCTCAGCATAATGCGGAGCTCTTCTTCCGTCGCCTTCGTCTCCGTGCCCACTTCTTTGTCCAGGAGTCTTCCCCCCGCACGGCTGATCCTTTCTCCCGCTTTCTAAATTCTCATTCTACTTGGATCCCTCCCTCTGGCCTTCTACCCTCTCTAGATCTTTTCATTGCTGACTGCCGACGTGACATTGGCCATCTCAATTTCTCTGCTCCCCTCACTCACTCCAACCTAACTCTCTCTGAACTTGCGGCACTCCTTTCTCTCCGATCCAACCCTAACATTATCATTAAACCTGCTGATAAGGGTGGTGCTGTTGTTGTTTGGCGAACCGACCTCTACCGTGCGGATGCTGAACGCCAACTCTCCAACACCTCCTCCTACCTCCGCCTGGACCATGACCCCACTAGCAAACATCAAGCCATTGTTTCCAAGTGTGTCACTGACCTCCTCCTCTGGAGATCTTCCCTCCATGGCCGCCAACCTCATAGTCCCCCAACCCCGCACAGCCCGCTTCTACCTCCTTCCCAAGATCCACAAACAGGACTGCCCTGGTAGACCCATCGTTTCAGCCTGTTCTTGCCCCATGGAACTTATCTCTTCCTATCTCGACTATTTTTTCTCCCCTTGTCCAGTCTCTTCCCACCTACATTCGTGACACTTCCGACGCCCTCCGTCACTAACAGTTTCCAGTTTCCTGGCCCCAACCGTCTCCTTTTCACCATGGACGTCCAATCCCTCTACACCTCCATCCCCCACCAGGACGGCCTTCGGGCGCTCTGTTTCTTCCTTGAACAGAGGCCCAACCAGTCCCCATCCACCACCACCCTCCTCCGCCTGGCTGAACTTGTTCTCACATTGAACAACTTCTCCTTTGACTCCACTCACTTCCTCCAAATTAAAGGTGTTGCTATGGGTACCTGCATGGGCCCTAGCTATGCCTGCCTGTTCATGGGACATGTGGAACATTCTTTGTTCCAGTCCTACTCAGGTCCCCTCCCTCACCTCTTTTTCCGGTACATCGATGACTGTATTGGTGCCGTTTCCTGCTCTTGCCCTGAACTGGATAAGTTCATTCACTTTACTTCCACTTTCCACCCTGCCCTCACCTTCACATGGTCCATCTCCGACTCTTCCCTTCCCTTCCTTGACTTCTCCGTCTCCATTTCTGGCGATCGGCTTTCAACAAACATCCACTACAAGTCCACCGACTCCCACAGCTACCTGGACTACACTTCCTCCCACCCCGCTTCCTGTAAGGACTCTATTCCATTCTCCCAGTTTCTCCGTCTCCACTGCGTCTGTTCTGACGATGCCACCTTCCATACTAGTGCTTCTGACATGTCTTCCTTTTTCCTCAACCGAGGATTCCCCTCTACCGTGGTTGACACGGCCCTTGACCGTGTCCGTTCTATTTCCTGCACTTCTGCTCTCACCCCTGCCCCTCCCTCCCAGAACCATGATAGGGTTCCCCTTGTCCTCACCTTTCACCCCACCAGCCTCCACATTCAACGGATCATCCTCCACCATTTCTGCCACCTCCAACGTGATCCCACCACCAAACACATCTTCCCCTCACCTCCCCTTTCAGCATTCCGAAGGGACCGCTCCCTCCGCGACACCCTGGTCCACTCCTCAATCATCCCCAACAGCCCTGCTCCTTCACCTGGCACCTTCCCGTGCAAGCGCAGGAGATGCAACATATGCCCTTTTACCTCCTCCCTTCCCACTGTCCAGGGCCCCATTCACCTCTTCCAGGTGAAACAGCGATTTACTTGTACTTCTTGCAATTTAATATACTGTATTCGCTGCTCACGATGCGGTCTCCTCTACATTGGGGAGACCAAACGCAGATTGGGCGACCGCTTTGCGGAACACCTCCGTTCAGTCCATACGGGTGACCCTGAGCTTCCGGTCGCCTGTCACTTTAATTCACCGCTTCACTCCCACTCTGATCTCTCTGTCCTCGGGCTATTGCATTGTTCCAATGAAGCTCAACGTAAGCTCGAGGAACAGCACCTCATCTTTCGATTGGGCACTTTGCAGCTTGCCGGACTCAACATTGAGTTCAACAATTTCAGATAATTATCCCTGCCCCCATTTTTCATGCAGTATGATTTTTGCCATTCCCATTTGCAACATTTTATCTTTCCTGCCTCTTACAAAGGTACAGGATGTTCTTTCAATTTGTTCCTCCCCTCCTAACGCCCCCCACCCCCGTCTCTGCACCTGCTTAATATCGGTTACATCGCCAGCTTTTTCCAGTTCTGATGAAGGGTCCCAGACCTGAAACGTTAACTCTGTTTCTCTCTCCACGGATGCTGCCTGGCCTGCTGAGTGTTTCCAGCATTTTCTGTTGTTATTTGTAATAATCGGGATCTGGTGTGACTCACTCCTTTAATGTCTTCAGTCTGAATTATTTTTTTTCAATTCACTCATGGGATGTGGGCATCGCTGGCATGCTAAGCATTTATTGCCCATCCCTAATTACCCTGGAGATGATGGTGATGACCCATTTCAGAGGGCAATTAAGAGTCAACCACATTGCTGTGGTTTGGAGTCACATATAGGCCAGACCGGGTAAGGACAGCAGAGTTCCTTCCCTAATAAGATATTAATGAACCAGATTTTGTTATTACAACAATCCAGTAGTTTCATGGTCACCATTACTAATACTAGCTTTTTTTTTTTTTAATTCCAGATTTATTTAATTAATTGAATTAAAATTCTGGACTGGAGGAAGGTATACAGTGGTGTTCCCCAGGGGTCGATATTAGGACCACTGCTTTTCTTGATATATATTAATGACTTGGATGTGGGTGTACAGGGCACAATTTCAAAATTTGCAGATGAAACATAACTTGGAAGTATAGTGAACAGTGAGGAGGAGTGATAGACTTCAAAAGGACACAGACATAGGTGGAATGGGCGGGCACGTGGCAGATTAAATTTAATGCAGCAAAGTGTGAAGTGATACATTTTGGTCGAAAGAATGAGTGGAAATATAAACTAAAGGGTACAATTCTAAAGGAGGTGCCTGAACAGAGAGACCTGGGGGTATATGCGCACAAATCGTTGAAGGTGGCAGGACAGGTTGAGAAAGCAGTTAAAAAAAGCTTACGGGATCCTGGGCTTCATGAACAGAGATAGAGTACAAAAGCGTGGAAATTATGATGAACCTTTATAAAACACTGGTTCGGTCTCAACTGGCGTATTGTGTCCAATTCTGGGCACCACACTTTAGGAAGGATGTGAAGGCCTTAGAGAGGGTGCAGAAAAGATTTAACAGAATGATTCCAGGGATGAGGGACTTCAGTTATGTAGATAGACTGGAGAAGGTAGGGTTGTTCTCCTTAGAGCAGAGAAGATTGAGAGGAGATTTGATAGAGGTGTTCAAAATCACGAGGGGTCTGGACAGAGTAGATAGAGAGAAACTGTTCCCATTGGCAGAAGGGTCGGGAACCAGAGGACACAGATTTAAGGTGATTGGCAAAAGAACCAAAGGCGACAGAAGAAAAAACTTTTTTACGCAGCGAGTGGTTAGGATCTCGAATGCACTGCCTGAAAGGGTGGTGGAGGCAATCGTGGCTTTCAAAAGGGAATTGGATAAGTCCCTGAAAGAAAAACATTTGCAGGGCTATGGGGATAGGGCCGGTGGGAGGTGGGGGGGGAAGAGTGCAACTAGCTCAGGTGCTCTTGCAGAGCGCTGCCACAGGCTCGACAAGCCAAATGGCCTCCTTCCGTGCTGTAACCATTCTATGATTCTATGAAATTCCCCAGCTGCCATGGTGGGATTTGAACTCCAGTCTCTTGCTCATTAGTCCCAGCCTCTGGATTACTAGTCCAGTAACATAACCATTATGCTACTGTACCCGTAATAAAATAGCTAAAGGCCTTATCGTGATTTTCCTCGTACCTCAGACTCAGAGCTTTATATTCACAGCCATGTGCTTCTCGGACAGAAAGATAGGCCTCGTCTGGGCACTCATGTCCTTTGAGATACTTTTTGTGAAAGGGTTGGGGAGGAGGAAAGAGGGTGGGGGGCTGCCTTCATCACTTAAGGATTTATGGCGATGAGGTCAGGTGAGTAAAGATACTCAGGGCCCTGTTTATTTCTCTCATGTGCCATCCACCTCCACCATTACTGGAGAAACATAGAAGATAGGAGCAGGAGTAGGCCATTCGGCCCCTCAAGCCTGCTCCGCCATTCAATGAGATCATGGCAGATCATCCAAATTCAGTACCCTGTCCCTGCCTTCTCCCCATATTCCTTGATCCCCTTAGCCTTGAGAAATATATTTAACTCCTTCTTGAATATATTTAATGAATTGGCCTCCACTGCCTTCTGTGGTAGAGAATTCCACAGGTTCACCACTCTCTGGGTGAAGAAATTCCTCATCTCTGTCCTAAATGGCTTACCCCTTATCCTTAAACTGTGTCCCTTGGTTCTGGACTCCCCCGCCATCGGGAACATCCTTCCTGCATCTAGTCCTGTTAGAATTTTATAAGTTTCAATGAGATCCCCGCTCATTCTTCTAAACTCCAACGAGTATAAGCCCAATCGACCCAATCTCTCCTCATACATCATTCCTGCCATCCCAGGTATCAGTCTGGTGAATCTTTGCTGCACTCCCTCCATGGCAAGAACATCCTTCCTCAGATAAGGCGACCAAAACTGCACACATTACTCAAGGTGTGGTCTCACCAAGGTCCTGTACAACTGCAGCAACACATCCTTGTTCCTGTACTCGAACCCTCTCGCTACGAAGGCCAACATACCATTTGCCTTCTTAATGGCCTGCTGCACCTGCATGCTTACCTTCAGCGACTGGTGCACAAGGACATCCAGGTCTCGTTGCACTTCCCCTTCTCCCAATCTGTTGCCGTTCAGATAATAATCTGCCTTCCTGTTTTTGCCACCAAAGTGGATAACCTCGCATTTATCCACATTATATTGCATCTGCCATGCTTCTGCCCAATCACCCAACCTGTCCAAATCATACTGGAGTTTCATGGCATCCTAGTCACAGCACACACCCACCCAGCTTTATGTCGTCTGCAAACTTGGAGATATTACATCTAGTTCCCTTGTCTAGATCATTAATATATATTGTGAATAGTTGGGGTCCTAGCACCGAGCCCTGCGGTACCCCACGAGTCACTGCCTGCCACTCGGAAAAAGACCCGTTTATTCCAACTGTTTGCTTCCTGTCTGCCAGCCAGTTCTCTATCCAAGTCAATACCTTGCCCCCAATCCCTTGTGCTTTAATTTTACATGCTAATCTCTTATGCGGGACCTTATTGAAAGCCTCCTGAAAGTCCAAATACACCACATCCACTGGTTCCCCCTCATCTATTCTACCAGTTACATCCTCAAAAAATTCCAGTAGATTAGTCAAGCATGATTTACCTTTTGTAAATCCATGTTGACTTTGTCCGATCCTGTCACTGTTTTCCAAGTGCTCTGCTATTACATCTTTTATAATGGACTCTAGCATTTTCCCCACTACCGATGTCAGGCTTACCGGTCTATCATTCCCCATTTTCTCTCTACCACCTTTTTTGAATAGCGGGGTAACATTAGCTACCCTCCAATCCATGGGAACTGTGCCAGAGTCTAGAATTTTGGAAGATGACCAGCAATGCATCTACTACTTCTAGGGCCACTTCCTTAAAGTACCCTAGGATGTAGATTATCAGGCCCTGGGGATTTATCAGAGAAAAGGTTTGGTGAAGTCAAGCGTAGGTCCCTTGCAGTCAGAATCAGGGGAATATATAATGGGGAACAAAGACATGGCTGACCAATTAAATACATACTTTGATTCTGTCTTCACAAAGGAGGATACAAATAAACTCCCAGAGATGTCGAGGAACATAGGGTCTAATGAGAGGGAGGAACTGAATGAAATCAGTATTTGTAGGGAAATGGTGTTAGGGAAATTGACGGGATTGAAGGCCGATAAATCCCCAGGGCCTGATGATCTACATCCTAGGTACTTAAGGAAGTGGCCCTAGAAATAGTAGATGCATTGCTGGTCATCTTCCAAAATTCTATAGACTCTGGCACAGTTCCCATGGATTGGAGGGTAGCTAATGTAACCCCACTATTCAAAAAAGATGGTAGCGAGAAAACGGGGAATTATAGACCAGTAAGCCTGACATCGGTAGTGGGGAAAATGCTAGAGTCCATTATAAAAGATGTAATAGCAGAGCACTTGGAAAACAGTGACAGGATCGGACAAAGTCAACATGGATTTACAAAAGGTAAATCGTGCTTGACTAATCTACTGGAATTTTTTGAGGATGTGACTGGTAGAATAGACAGTGACAGGATCGGACAAAGTCAACATGGATTTACAAAAGGTAAATCGTGCTTGACTAATCTACTGGAATTTTTTGAGGATGTGACTGGTAGAATAGATAAGGGAGAACCAGTGGATGTGGTGTATTTGGACTTTCAGAAGGCTTTCGATAAAGTCTCATACAAGAGATTAGCATGTAAAGTTAAAGCACATGGGATTGGGGATAAGGTACTGACTTGGAAAGAGAACTGGTTGGCAGACAGGAAGCAAAGAGTTGGAATAAACGGGTCTTTTTCCGAGTGGCAGGGAGTGACTAGTGGGGTACCGCAGGGATCGGTGCTAGGACCCCAGCTATTCACAATATATATTAATGATCTAGACAAGGGAACTAGATGTAATATCTCCAAGTTTGCAGACGACACAAAGCTGGGTGGGCGTGTGTGCTGTGAAGAGAATGCCGAGAAACTCCAGTATGATTGGGACAGGTTGCATGATTGGGCAGATGCATGGCAGATGCAGTATAATGTGGATAAATGCGAGGTTATCCACTTTGGTGGCAAAAACAGGAAGGCAGATTATCTGAACGGCAATAGATTGGGAAAAGGGGAAGTGCAACAAAACCTGGGTGTCCTTGTGCACCAGTCGCTGAAGGTAAGCATGCAGGTGCAGCAGGCGGTTAAGAAGGCAAATGGTATGTTGGCCTTCATAGCGAGAGGATTCGAGTACAGGAGCAAGGATGTCTTGCTGCAGTTGTACAGGGCCTTGGTGAGACCACACCTTGAGTATTGTGTGCAGTTTTGGTCGCCTTATCTGAGGAAGGATGTTCTTACCATGGAGGGAGTGCAGCGAAGATTCACCAGATTGATACCTGGGATGGCAGGAATGACATATGAGGAGAGATTGGGTCGATTAGGCTTATATTTGCTGGAGTTTAGAAGAATGAGAGGGGATCTCATTGAAACTTATAAAATTCTAACAGGACTAGACAGACTAGATGCAGGAAGGATGTTCCCGATGGCGGGGGAGTCCAGAACCAGGGGTCACAATCTAAGGATAAGGGGTAAGCCATTTAGGACAGAGATGAGGAGGAATTTCTTCACCCAGAGAGTGGTGAACCTGTGGAATTCTCTACCACAGAAGGCAGTTGAGGCCAATTCATTAAATATATTCAAGAAGGAATTAGATATATTTCTTAAGGCTAAAGGGATCAAGGGATATGGGGAGAAAGCAGGAACAGGGTACTGAATTTGGATGATCAGCCATGATCTCATTAAATGGCAGAGCAGGTGTTGTGTGTCCTTGTGTTCTTATTACTATGTAATACAGACACTTTTAACTCATTCAGTTTACGACTTTCACTCAGTTGTATTCTTGTTTTTATGATGTTGCTGCCACATGGTGCGGAGTGATACAAGATGTCCGACCTTGCACTGCGCACGGCCTTTCACAGTGTGCCACATAGCAATATAAATACACTAACCAAAGTAATTCCATATAACGATGTAACAAGTAGTTCCATTTAACGATGTAATAATAGAACGATGTAACAGCAGGCTCGAGGGGCCAAATGGCCTACTCCTGCTCCTATCTTCTATGTTTCTATGGTGCTGTTAATTCAAGTCGCTGGCTTTCACCACCATGTTGGGGTTTAGTATCGAAAGAAGAGGGAAGTTCCGTTTCCGAAATGGAGGATGCGGACCTGGAATTTTAGTCCAGTCTGACCGAGTGTGCACAAAACGTGGCTGCAGTGAGCACTGTGCTTGTTGCTCCTGGTTCATTTCCTGCTAAGCAAAAAGTTGCTGGGGTGGAGCAGACCTGGGGCTGCAAATGGGTTTGTAATGTAAATTTAGGATAAAAAAAACAGAAAATGCTGGAAATACTCAGCCGGTCAGGCAGCATCTGCGGAGAGAGAAACAGAGTTAACGTTTCAGGTCGATGACCTGTCGTTAGACTAATTTTTCACACTGCCCACAGTGCAGGTTGTAAGTAAGCTCCTGGGGACGTTTCAGATCACAAAAGGAAATCAAAAATGTTAAGCATAGTAAAGCATCTAGGTAAATATGAAGGAAGAAAAAAGCTATTATGACAGTTGCTGTTTGAATTGGAAACTCAATTTTACAGTTTCAAAAATTTGTGGGAAGAAAATGAAGGACAAAAAAAAGTATAGATCAGAACATTAATGGGAAAGCCGCACTTTGTAACCCTCCCTAAACAAGCTATTAAAAAAGCAGTACCATAATTTTAAAGGAGGAGAACATCAATGCAATTGCAGAATTTGGAGCGATATGGGGAACATATCTAATGACAAAAACATTTGTGGAGGGGAAACATCACTTTATTCCACCCCAAAGTGCGTGAGTATGTATGTGTATTTATTTATTTATTTGAGGTTATATGCCCCTAGACCAAAGTAGTCCCATTCACGTTATATTTATAGAGTAGGGGCAGCAAGAGAAGCAATTGTGAACCTTAAAGCTCCATCTCTGTACCATGGTGAGTTAAGCAAACCAAGTTAGACTCCAAGTGGACAGGAAAAAAATATCAATAATTTCTGTAACCCACTCACATCAAAATTTGCATCCTTAAGTAGGGTCGTTGGAGCACTTTATTTGCTGAATAGTTTTGGTGCAGTGAAATTTGTTACAAACAGTGCATTGTAAAATACTACACAATAGAATAAATACTAGATGAACAGAATTTGTTACTTATTCTTGTACTTTGTTTATCATTTGTGGCAGTGCAACCAGTATCAGTTACAATTTATATTGGTCTGGTTTGCATGGATAGTTTAGTCCAGTATGATCTTAAACTACATAGTTGTAAATAAGTTGTGTTATGGTTTTGAGTTAGATGCATCCACCCTTTGGTTGCTTAGCAATTTGCTATCCCACCTCTTAATTGTGGAGCTGCCTTATTTGTTATGACTTATCTTTGCTTATTTACATTTTGCTTTACATGCACCAATTCTGTGCCTCCTCGATGATTTTCTCCTGATCAATTTTAGCTTTTCACAGGATAGCGATAGCCAAGTCCTATTGTAACCCTTTAATCACCTCTGTGCTCTATCAAAAACAGCAACAAAATTCAATATCTCCCAGTGATCTTCCATGCTGTTGCTCATAGAATTCAAGGTTTTAGAGCAGCAAGGACATTCTAGCCGTATAACGCACAATACATTATCTGGGTCACCGCTTTACAGTGACTGTCAAATTCTGTTTATTACTATATACATGTTTTGGGGATTGAATTCCACGACTCTGGCCAGTTGCCTCTGAGCTAGAACAGTTAAGATAGAAACTTCACCTGAAATATTAATTGTGTAGCTTGCTTTCGTATAACTTGGGAAAACTCGAAGAAATTCAAATTTCTTTATACTTAATTGAAATATATGAATAATATCTATATTCTGGGCATGTGAGCGACACTAGCAAACCAAGAATTGGACACAATACTCCAGCTGGGGGCGAACTAGTGTTTTATATAGGCTTAGCATAATTTCCTGGTTTTTGTACTCGATGCCAGGAAATTATGCTATGCCTATATAGGCTGTGTTTATTTGCACAAGTGGGTTGGAACAGATTTCTGATTGGGTGTGTCTTGTCCTCCAATGGGATCAATTTGTCTGGAATGTGTAATTTGATCCAGTCAACATCACAGGCAGACACCCCAAGCCAAGCTGCTCCAGTGCAGCCATGACAATGGCATCTACTCGCGTCAAAGAGAGTCTCGGTTAAGGAGATCTTCGAAATGCTCCTTCCAGCGGGCACTGACTGCCTCTCTGTCCTTGATAAGTACCTCTCAGTTCTTGGCCCGCAGTGGGGTAGGACCTTGGGTGCTTGGGCCATAGGTGGTCTTGACTGCACTAAAGAATCCACGCATGTCGTGGTTGTCGGCTAGCTGCTGGATCTCCCGCACGTTCTCCAGCCACCATCTGTTCTTTAGGTCGCGAGTTTTGTGTTAGACCTCGGCCTTCAGGCGTCTGTAGAACTGCTTTCTTGCTCTCGAGTTGTGTTGCCGTTTCCAGGTCAGGCATGCCTTGCGCTTGCGGCTTATTAGCTCCTGGATCTCCTGGTCGTTCTCGTCAAACCAGTCTTGGTTTTTCCTGATCAAGTGACTGAACGTCTCTTCACAGGTGCTGATTATGGAGGCCTTGAGTGCAGACCAGGCGCTGTGGACACTGTGTCTCTGAATCACTGGGAGTCGTCAGGTTGGTTGTGAGGCGCAGGCTGAATAGGGCTTTCTTAGCAGGGTCTTTTGAGTGCTCCAGCGTTGATTTTCCTGCGGCATTGCTTCTGTTTTGGGGCTACATTGATGGAGATGACAGAGCAGATTAGGCGGTGGTCTGTCCTGCAGTTGTCAGCTCCTGTCATGGCGCGGGTGATGCGGACGTCCTTGCAGTCCCTCGCTCGGACAATGACGTAGTCCAGCAGATGCCAGTACTTGGAGCGAGGGTGTTGCCATGAAGCCTTGTACTTGTCTCTGACGGAACAAGGTGTTCGTTATGACAAGGTCACATTCTAGGCATTTCATCAGGAGGAGGGTACCGTTGGAGTTGGCTTTCCCTACCCGCTCTCTGCCGATCACACCTCCCCAGAGGTCTGTGTCCTTTCCAACTCTGGCATTAAAGTCACCAAGGAGGACCAGCTTGTCGCCCGTTGGGACTCGGGACAGGGATTGTTTGAGGCTGGAGTAGAATTCCTCTTTGGTCTCGTCTGTGGCTTCCAGTGTTGGGACATACACACTGATGACTGTAGCGCACTGGTTCCGGGCTAGGGTGAGCCGTAGAGTCATGAAGTGTTCGGTTATTCCACAAGGGGAGTCTCCGAGATGCCCAACCAGTTCATTTTTTATGGCGAAGCCTACCCCATGGAGGCGGCGTTCTTCAGGTTTGCCTTTCCAGAAGGTGTAACCACCGCCTTGCTCCTTGAGCTGGCCTTTCCCTGCCCGCCGGGTCTTGCTTGGGGCGGCGATGTCTATGTCGAAACGTCTGAGCTCCCGGGCAACGATAGCAGTACGACGTTCCGGTCTGTCGCTGTTGGGGTTGTCCATGAGGGTCCTGATGTTCCAGGTCCCGAACTTCATTTTAAAGGGTGGAAGATGCCTGTGCGTGAATTCTTTTAACGTGGGTTGGCCGTTGCACACCAGCAACCACACAGGCTTGACAGAGCAAGGTCTTGGTCCAATGGCACGGGGATCCAAGACGATTGGAGACCAGGCTCTGCTACATCGGCCTAGCACACACACACACAAACATACTCCTACAGTCCTCCCTCCTCTCTGCCTGGGTTTTATAGGCTGCAGTGTGGTCCTCCCGACCCCGCTGCTAGTCCACGCTGCGCCACACCTGGGCTTTGACCTCGCTGCTGGGCTCGTCCTCGCTCCTGGGCCCCATCCTCACTCCTACCATGACCTCGCTCCTGGGTCTCGACCTCCTTATAGTGCGTCTCCTTCCAGTGTGTCCCGCAGTGTCTCCTTCCAGTGAGCGTGTCCCTCAGTGTCTCCTTCTGGTGAGTGAGTGTGTCACACGGCGTCGCCTAGTGAGTGAGGGAGGGTCACCTAGAAAAGCAAGATAACTCTCACACAGCCACATACGGCCTGCCCTATCAACCTCCTCCCAATCATCAGTTGAGTGATTTCCCATATTTTATGTTATATGCTCAGCAAGTCAGGCAGCATCTGGCGAGAGAGAAGCAGAGTTAACGTTTCAGGTCGATGACCTTTCATCAGAATGTGAAACGTTAACTCTGGTTTCTCTTTCTGTAAATGCTGCCTGATTTGCTGAGTGAAATCCACAGCAGTGACTATTTCACATAATTTCAGCTGTAAGGTTGGTTTAGTGAGACGCATTTAATTCAACCAGAACATGCGAGGGTGATGTCATTGCAAGTGACCTCACTACCAGAACTGTAGATTTTTAGCATGCGCTGAGAATGACATCATCGAGTGGCCCAGCTCATGTGCAGGATAACATCACGGGTCAACCGAAAACCAGAAGTACCCACATTGTCGTTAATCACCCCGTCAAACTAAACACTCTGGGTGAGAGCTGCGGTGACTGATGGGGCATTGCATATGGGTCACGGATTATTAACAGTTTGATTGGGTACGAAGTGAATAGCGACAGTGTCATGACTTCTGGATTTCGTCCAGTCCAATGAGGTCACTTGCCGCACACGCACCAGGCTTTCCGAGAAATAAACTCACTGCCGTTCATGGTCAAGAGCAGGATCCATGTCTAGGAGGGAAATATGGTGCAGGTATGAAGAACGTGATCCACATCTAACAGAGGGGGGAAGAATGTGATCCGTCTTCTCATCTGGATCACGTGCTCATCCCCTCCCTTTAGACATGGATCACGATCTTCCCCCAATCCCACGGTTCTCTCGGAGCTCTCCCCCCAAGTTCCTGACCTCCTCTCTCCGGGTTCTTGACCTTCTTCACAGCCCCATGAGCTCCTGAACTTCTCTCCTTCCCAAGCTCCTGACCTTCTACCCCCCCCCACACACACCCCAATCCCCTCACCCTTCGATCTCCTCTCCCCTACGATCCCCCAACCTCCTTATTCCTCTCTCCTCCCCCAATCCCCTCTCCCTCCACCCCCCCCTTCCCCCTCTCCCCCTTCCTCTACGATCCCGCTGACCTCATCCCCTCTGCTCTCCTCTCTCCGATCCCCTCTTCTCTCTCCCCCCCGATCCGATCCCCTTCCCCCCCCCACCACGCCGATCCTCTTCTCCCCCCCCCGCCGATCCTCTTCCCCCGCCCCCTCCGATCCTCTTCCACCCACCCCCCCGATCCTCTTCCCCCCCCTCCGATCCTCTTCCCCCCCCCCGCCGATCCTCTTCCCCCGCCCCCTCCGATCCTCTTCCCCCCACCCCCTCCGATCCTCTTCCACCCACCCCCCCGATCCTCTTCCCCCCCCTCCGATCCTCTTCCCCCCCCCCCGATCCTCTTCTCCCCCACTCCGATCCTCTTCTCCCCCACTCCGATCCTCTTTCCCCCCCCACCCCGATCCTCTTCCCCCCCCACCCCGATCCTCTTCCCACCCCCCTCCGATCCTCTTCCCACCCTCCTCCGATCCTCTTCCCCCCCCCACTCCGATCCTCTTCCCCCCCCACCCCGATCCTCTTCCCCCCCCACCCCGATCCTCTTCCCCCCCACCCCCACTCCGATCCTCTTCCCCCCCACTCCGATCCTCTTCCCCCCCCACTCCGATCCTCTTCCCCCCCCACTCCGATCCTCTTCCCCCCCCACTCCGATCCTCTTCCCCCCCCCACCCCGATCCTCTTCCCCCCCCACCCCGATCCTCTTCCCCCCCCCCACCCCGATCCTCTCCCCCCCCCCACCCCGATCCTCTTCCCCCCACCCCGATCCTCTTCCCCCCGCACCCCGATCCTCTTCCCCCCCCCACCCCGATCCTCTTCCCCCCCCCACCCCGATCCTCTTCCCCCCCCCACCCCGATCCTCTTCCCACCCCCCTCCGATCCTCTTCCCACCCCCCTCCGATCCTCTTCCCACCCCCCTCCGATCCTCTTCCCACCCCCCTCCGATCCTCTTCCCACCCCCCTCCGATCCTCTTCCCACCCCCCTCCGATCCTCTTCCCACCCCCACTCCGATCCTCTTCCCCCCCACTCCGATCCTCTTCCCCCCCACCCCGATCCTCTTCCCCCCCACCCCGATCCTCTTCCCCCCCACCCCCACTCCGATCCTCTTCCCCCCCCACCCCGATCCTCTTCCCCCCCACCCCGATCCTCTTCTCCCCCCCCACCCCCACTCCGATCCTCTTCCCCCCCCCCTCCGATCCTCTTCCCACCCCCCTCCGATCCTCTTCCCACCCCCCTCCGATCCTCTTCCCACCCCCCTCCGATCCTCTTCCCACCCCCCTCCGATCCTCTTCCCACCCCCCTCCGATCCTCTTCCCACCCCCCTCCGATCCTCTTCCCACCCCCCTCCGATCCTCTTCCCACCCCCCTCCGATCCTCTTCCCACCCCCCTCCGATCCTCTTCCCACCCCCCTCCGATCCTCTTCCCACCCCCCTCCGATCCTCTTCCCACCCCCCTCCGATCCTCTTCCCACCCCACTCCGATCCTCTTCCCCCCCACTCCGATCCTCTTCCCCCCCACTCCGATCCTCTTCCCCCCCACCCCGATCCTCTTCCCCCCCACCCCCACTCCGATCCTCTTCCCCCCCCACCCCGATCCTCTTCCCCCCCACCCCGATCCTCTTCTCCCCCCCCACCCCCACTCCGATCCTCTTCCCCCCCCACTCCGATCCTCTTCCCCCCCCCACCCCCACTCCGATCCTCTTCCCCCCCACTCCGATCCTCTTCCCCCCCCCACCCCCACTCCGATCCTCTTCCCCCCCCCACCCCCACTCCGATCCTCTTCCCCCCCCACCCCCACTCCGATCCTCTTCCCCCCCCACCCCCACTCCGATCCTCTTCCCCCCCCACTCCGATCCTCTTCCCCCCCCACCCCGATCCTCTTCCCCCCCCACCCCGATCCTCTTCCCCCCCCCCACCCCGATCCTCTTCCCCCCCCCACCCCGATCCTCTTCCCCCCCCACCCCGATCCTCTTCCCCCCCCACCCCGATCCTCTTCCCCCCCCCCACCCCGATCCTCTTCCCCCCCCACCCCGATCCTCTTCCCCCCCCCCACCCCGATCCTCTTCCCCCCCCACCCCCACTCCGATCCTCTTCCCCCCCCACCCCCACTCCGATCCTCTTCCCCCCCCACCCCCACTCCGATCCTCTTCCCCCCCACCCCCACTCCGATCCTCTTCCCCCCCACCCCCACTCCGATCCTCTTCCACCCCCACCCTCTTCCCCCCCACCCTCTTCCCCCCCCACCCCCACTCCGATCCTCTTCCCCCCCACCCCCACTCCGATCCTCTTCCCCCCCCCCACCCCCACTCCGATCCTCTTCCCCCCCCCCACCCCCACTCCGATCCTCTTCCCCCCCCCACCCCCACTCCGATCCTCTTCCCCCCCCACCCCCACTCCGATCCTCTTCCCCCCCCACCCCCACTCCGATCCTCTTCCCCCCCCACCCCCACTCCGATCCTCTTCCCCCCCCACCCCCACTCCGATCCTCTTCCCCCCCCACCCCCACTCCGATCCTCTTCCCCCCCCCCACCCCCACTCCGATCCTCTTCCCCCCCCACCCCCACTCCGATCCTCTTCCCCCCCCACCCCCACTCCGATCCTCTTCCCCCCCCACCCCCACTCCGATCCTCTTCCCCCCCCACCCCCACTCCGATCCTCTTACCCCCCCACCCCCACTCCGATCCTCTTCCCCCCCACCCCCACTCCGATCCTCTTCCCCACCCCCACCCCCACCCCGATCCTCTTCCCCCCCACCCCGATCCTCTTCCCCCCCACCCCGATCCTCTTCCCCCCCCACCCCGATCCTCTTCCCCCCCCACCCCGATCCTCTTCCCCCCCCACCCCCACCCCGATCCTCTTCCCCCCCCACCCCCACTCCGATCCTCTTCCCCCCCCACCCCCACTCCGATCCTCTTCCCCCCCACCCCCACTCCGATCCTCTTCCCCCCCACCCCGATCCTCTTCCCCCCCACCCCCACTCCGATCCTCTTCCCCCCCCACCCCCACCCTCTTCCCCCCCCACCCCCACTCCGATCCTCTTCCCCCCCACCCCCACTCCGATCCTCTTCCCCCCCCACCCCGATCCTCTTACCCCCCCACCCCCACTCCGATCCTCTTCCCCCCCCCCACTCCGATCATCTCTCCCCCCCCCCACTCCGATCATCTCTCCCCCCCCCCACTCCGATCCCCTTTCCCTCTCCTCTCGTCCCCATCCACCCACCCCCTCTCCTGACCTTCTCCACAGGGAGCAAGCGTGGTTCAGACCACAGCCCTGCAGCTAGGCGCACACGCAGTTGGAACATCGGGTGCGCATGTGCAGCCACAACATCAGGTGCGCATGCGTGGCTCCGGTCGGGGCAGGACAGTGTTTAGGCTCCGCCTCCGTAGAGGTGTGCAAATGCAGAAGACCTTGCAAATAATCACTTTATAAAGCCCAGGATCCCATATGCTTTATTAACTGCTTTGTTAACCTTTCCTGCCACCTTCAAAGATTTGTGCACAAGCACCCCCAGGTCCCTTTGTTCTTGCACCACCTTTAAAATTGTACCATTTAATATGGATCTTGTTGTGTATTTTGAATGTGTATTGGAATTGTCCCACATGGAATACCGTAGTGGTGATTTGCAATGCACTATGGGAAATGTAGTGCATGGAGTGAAGAAGCACATTGTAAATAAAATGGCCATTATCTAAACTCTCCACCCCGGAGTCCTTCTTAATCTATCTATCTAAAGCGGTTGGTTTGTCTGTCCGTCTGTCCGTCCGCTATACACTCAAAAGTTATAGAGCGTACCTATGCATATGTTATATCAAAAGAAAGCTGATGATCAGGGGAGTGTCATAGGCATATTTACTTTTTGGTCAGACAAAAATTGTTCCGACAGTATACAAAAAACTTTCAAAAATCCGTTCATTAGTGGTTGACCAATCCTACCACTCATTAGCGTTGAGTGACGTGATGGTTGACCAATCCTACAGTTCAGTGACCTGATGGTTGACCAATCGGTGCATCACGGGTGGCACCTAATCCGGCAGCCTCCCAAAACTTTGCTGCCATTTTTTCCCCTGCTTTTCCTCCACAGCGAGCGGGCAGCTGCGTCGGCCCGCCGGAGCGGCAGGCGAGTTGGGTCACTCGGGCCGGGCCTCATGACCGCTCGGCCAGAGACACACAGCGGGGGAGCGACAGCGGCTGGCCGTCGACCGCGCGGCCCTCCAAACTGCCCTGGCAACGCCGGGCCCCCCCTGCTAGTTGTTATATAGGTAAGTGTATAAAACCCCTCGAGACACAACAAAACTGGCGACGAGGACGACGGACTTGCGCATCACTTTGCACTGGAATCGGCGATGTTTTAGGTAAGAAGTTCCTGTCTTTTCTTAATGGCGCGCCCGCAGTTTAGTGCTGATGCAATTGCCTCGTAAAGGTGGCGGTTCGTGTGTTACACAAATAAGGGGGAGAGTAATGATACAGTGAAACGAAGGAGGAGGAAAAGGACTGTAAAAATTAAAAAAGAGAAAACAAAATGGCTATGCTAACCGGAGCGTTTGGACCATTTGATGAAACGGTGGAGCAATGGAGTGCTTATACAGAGCGTTTCGGATTTTTCGTGACTGCAAATAGCATTAAAGATGACGTGAAAGTGGCGACGTTCCTCAGTGTGATCGGAGCAAAAACATTTGGCTTGTTACGGAGTTTGATGCACCCGGATAAACCCGGCGCTAAGACATAGGATCAGATTGTGGAAGTTTTGGAAACACATTTTGCACCCAAGCCGCTGCTGATTGCCGAGGGGTTCAGGTTTCACAAATGAAGCCAAGGGGAGGGCGAGTCCATAGCCGAATATATTGCAGTGCTAAAGAAGCTAACTGAGCATTGTGAGTTTGGTGAAACTCTAAATGACACTGTCCGTGATAGGTTTGTGTGTGGATTAAGATGTGAAGCAACACAGAAGCGCTTGCTCACGACTGACAAACTGACGCTTAAATCAGCAGTGGAGCTCGCTGTGTCTGGAGTTAGCAGCTAAAGATGCACAGCTGTTGGGGGCTGCAACAAGAGTGCACAGGGCAGCAGCTACACCGGATAAGCATGCAAGGGGCGCCAGAGAGTGTTACAGATGTGGAAGGTCAGGTCATCGGCCATTTGACTGCTGGTGTAAAGACCTGACCTGTCGTAAATGTGAAAAGAAAGGACACATTGAACGTGTGTGTAAAGGGCAAAGCAAACAATCCTACAGAGACACACAAAAACAAACAAGGAAACACATCCAACTGGCGTTCTAAAAAGAAAAACCTACACATGGCAAAACAAGAACAGGAAGACAGTGACACAGACTCTGATGGGGAGCTGAATCTCCATGTGTTAACGGTGAATGGAGGCTCATCAGGCTATGGAGTCACTCCACTACTAGAGGGAATACCGGTCAAAATGGAGCTGGATACGGGGGCCGCTGTCTCCTTGATTTCAGAGAAGCTATTCAAAGAAAAACTGAACCACCTGTCACTGACGCCGGCCAAGCTCATCTTAAAGACCTACACTGGGGAAGCAGTCCCAATGCTGGGTAAGACGGAGGTCAAGGTGGAGCTTAATGGACAAACCGTGATGCTGCCAGTTTACGTGGTCAAGGGTGACTATCCATCCCTGATGGGCAGGCCATGGTTGGAGAAAATTCATCTGGATTGGAAAAAAGTGAATGCGGTGTCAGTCGAAGAAGCGGGGCTAGCGGCAGTGTTGACAAAGCATGCGGCTGTCTTTGACGGAGAAATGGGGAGTATGAAGGGGATTACGGTCAAACTCAAGGTGAAGCCAGACAGCCAGCCATGATTCCTGAAGGCCAGGTACGTTCCCTACGCCCTCAGACCAAAGGTGGAGGCTGACCTGGAGCGTCTGGTCAAGATGGGGGTCCTGGTGCCAGTTTCGCACAGTGAGTGGGCCACGCCCGTGGTACCAGTGAAGAAGAGTGACGGCGCGGTTCGCTTATGTGGAGATTTCAAAGTAACAGTGAATCCTGTGCTCTCAGCTGAACAGTACCCCCTTCCCATCATTGAAGATCTTTTCACGGGTCTAGCAGGTGGTCAGAAGTTTAGCAAGACTGATCTATGCCAAGCCTACTTGCAGATGCATGTAGAAGAGGACTCACAGAAGTACCTCACCATCACCACCCACAAGGGCTTATGCAGGTACTGCCACCTACCCTTTGGTATAACGCCAGCACCAACATTGTTTCAGCGGGCTATGGACCAGATCTTAAGCGGCATTCCAGGGGTACAATGTTATCTCGACGATATCCTTGTCACAGGGAAGGACGACAACGAGCATCTGCAGAACCTGACGAAGACACTGGGAAGACTTGAAGAATATGGCTTACGCGTTCGCAAGGACAAATGCGAATTTTTCAAGCCATCAGTGGAGTACCTAGGCCATGTCATCGACGCGAACGGCCTACACACAGCACCATCGAAAGTGAAAGCCATTGCCGATGCTCCTGCACCTACAAATGTCGGCCAGCTGTGGTCATTCTTAGGTCTCCTGAACTATTACGGAAAGTTTATTCCACAGCTGGCATCACTGTTGAAGCCATTACATGAGTTGCTGTGTCAGGGCAAGGCCTGGGCATGGACGAAGGAGTGCGAAGCTGCATTCAAGAAAGCCAAAGCAGCTTTGACTGACCCCAGAGTGCTAACGCACTTTGACCCATCGTTGCCAATTCAGCTGGCCTGTGACGCGTCGCCTTATGGCGTCGGCGCGGTCGTGTCCCACATCTTTCCCCCAGGCGAAGAGAAGCCGATTGCATTCGCGTCAAGGTCCCTGAGCAAGGCGGAGGTGAAATACCCGCAGATCGAAAAAGAGGCTTTGGGCATCATCTTTGGAATCAAAAAGTTCCATCCCTACTTGTTCAGAAGGAAATTCACCTTGCTGACGGATCATCGTCCTCTGACATCGATCTTTGGTCCACACACAGGAATACCCTCCCTGGCAGCGTGCAGGATGCAGCGCTGGGCGCTGATGTTAAGCACTCACAATTACAACATCAAATACCAGAGGTCAGCAGCACATGGCAATGCGGACGGATTGTCAAGACTTCCACTGCCTGTGCCCTCTAAAGGCTGTGAGCAGAAGATTTTCTACTTTGACATGGTGAGCAATGCCCCTGTCACGGCCCGGCAGGTCAAGAAAGAGACCAGAGTGGATCCTATGCTATCCAAGGTGCTGGATCGGGTGATGCGAGGAGACGGATCACGGGTGTCAGATGTACCCGTCAAGAGGGAAGGAGTTGTCTGTCACGTCAGGATGCCTCCTTTGGGGCATGCGAGTGATCATACCACCAAAGCTGCGGAAACATGTCCTCAACGAGCTGCACTCAGGACATTGTGGTATTGTCCGGATGAAGGAACTGGCACGAAGCTACTTCTGGTGGCCCGGTCTGGATCATGAAATTGAAGTTGAAGCGAAATCATGCCCATCATGCGAGACAACCAGGGATACGCCAAGAGCAGCGCCACTGCATCCATGGGAATGGCTGGCGACACCGTGGCAACGGATCCATCTGGACTTCGCGGGACCAGTGGAAGGAGCGATGTTCCTGGTCGCGGTGGACTCCCATTCCAAATGGCTGGAGGTTGCAGTAATGTCCACTACCACTACGGAGAAAACCATCGAGACTCAGAGAGATGTTCGGGCGATTTGGTCTGCCGGAGCAGATCGTAACCGACAATGGAACACAGTTCACATCCCAGGAGATGGAGGAGTTCCTCAAGAGCAATGGAATCCAGCACACGTTCTTCGCACCTTATCATCCATCCACGAATGGATTGGCGGAGAGATTTGTCAGAACGCTGAAACACGCGTTGAAAGCGGCAAGAAGTGATGCTCCTCTAAAGCAGCGCCTGAATGCTTTCTTGCTGAAATACCGAAACACGCCTCATGCTATGACTGGAGCATCTCCTGCTTACCTACTCATGGGAAGGCAGCTACGGACACACCTTGACCTGCTGAGGCCAACGTCCACAGAAGCAGTGGTGCACGCCAATCAGCAGGATCAAGTCAGCAGACGAGCTCAGAGGTCCAAAGAACGACACTTTGTGGTGGGGGGCAAAGTCCTTGCGCGTAACTACACCACCCCGGAGCGGTGGGTCCCGGCTATGGTCATTCAAAAGACAGGCCCTGTTTCATACCGAGTCCGCACCGGAGACGACCGAACATGGAGACGGCATATAGACCAGTTACTGCCAAGACAGTCGCCACAGGTAACCCAAGAAACAGAGGATCAAGGACCTGCTGGGGGCTCCAGCAGGGACTGGTCATCCGACCTTGAGACGGTGGCACCATCCACTCTTGTGCCATCGAGGGAGGAAGCCACGCCTGCAGGGTCACAGGAGAGCCAGCCAGAGCCTGCTCCTGAGACTAGGCATTACCCCCAAAGAGAAAGGCAGCCTCCAGAGCGCCTTAGTTACAGTTAGTGCATGGGGCAGAATAATCCCCAGGGTTAGCGGAGTGTAGAGGCAGTCTACCCTCTCTTCCAAAGTTATAGTCATTTTCAGTTATTCTGTTTTGTGGACATTCCATTTTAAGGGGGAGGAAATATGTTGTGTATTTTGAATGTGTATTAGAATTGTCCCACATGGGATACCATTGTGGTGATTTGCAATGCACTATGGGAAATGTAGTGCATTGAGTGAAGAAGCACATTGTAAATAAAATGTCCGTTAACTAAACTCTCCACCCTGGAGTCTTTCTTAATAATTGTTATATAGGTAAGGGTATAAAACCCCTCGAGACACAACAGATCTCCTCATTCTTCCTACCAAAATGTATCACCTCACACTTCTCTGCATTGAATTTCATCTGCCATGTGTCCGCCTATTCCACCAGCCTGTCTATATCCTCTAAGTCTATTACTACCTTCCTCACTGTTCACTACATTTCCAAGTTTCACATCATCTGCAGATTACCAAATTTGTTGAATTTAATTTCACAACTTGCTTTGAACTCACAACCTCTTGGCTGCTAGTCTACTACTATAACCGCAAGGCTGCCATATCCTCATTATCATAAATTGTATATCCAAGTTTGCAGATGGCACATATTAGGAGGCGTAGGAGATTGCGTAAGTGGGGGCAGAACGTTACAAAGGGAAATAAACAGACTAAGTGAGTGGGCAAATGATAGCAGATGAAGTTCAAATGGGGAAGTGACGTCTTCCACTTCAGATTAGAGAGAGAAAATCAGATTATTTTCATAATGGTGAGACATTTGCAGCTGTCTAGGAGTGAAGCGATTAAGGTGTTCATGTACACAAATCATTAAAAGCTAGCGCACAGGTACAGAAAGCAATTAAAAAGGCTGATTGAATGTCAGCCTTTATCCCCAGGGGGTAGGAATTCAAAAATGAGGAAGTGATGCTTCAGTTATACAGTGCCTTGGTCAGGCCCCATCTGGAGTACTGTGTTCAATTTTGGCTGCAGAATCTCAAGAAGAATAGAATAGCCTTGGAGTAAGCGCAGATTCACCAGAATACCAGAGCATTAAGAGTCCAAGTTGCATAAACTTAGTTTGCATTCCTTGAATTTAAAAGTTATGGGGTGATCTAATCGAAGTCTTTAAAATGATAAACTGATTCAATAGGGTAAATATAGAGAAATTATATCCTCATGATTCCTCTTAACTTAATGAGCGTGCATGAAATTGGAGGCAGCCTATTGACATGGGTAGGGAAGTGGTTAGAAAGTAAGGGACAGAGAATAGGGATAAGGAGTATATACTCAAATTGGTAGGATGTGACTGGTGGTGTCCCCCAGGGATCAGTACTCAGCTTTTCACTATATTTTTAAATGACTTACATGAAGTAAGAGAGAGCCGTATATCAAAGTTTGCTGATGACAACAAGTTAGGTGGCACAGTAAATAGTGTAGATGGGAGCAGAAATTTGCAAAGGGACATTGATAGATTAAGTGAGTGGGCGAAACTATGGCAGATGGAGTTCAATGTGGGGAAGCGTGAGATCATCCACTTTGGACCCAAAAAAGGTGGATCAGAGTATTTCCTAAATGGGGAGAAGCTAGCAACTGTGGATAAGCAGAGAGATTTAAGGGTCAAGAACAGAAATCACTAAAAGCTAGTGGACAGATACAAAAAAATAATTTAAAGGAATAATGGAATGTTGGCCTTTATCTCAAGGGAGCTGGAATACAAAGGAATGGAAGTTAATGTTACAGTTATATAAAGCTTTGGTTAGAAACTATATAGAATATTACATTCAGTTCTGGGCACCATACCTCAAGAAGGATATATTGGCCTTGGAAGGGGTGATAGCAACAATATCATACTCCCATGTGTTCATCAACACCTTCAATTCATCTGCCTTACTCGCAAGACTCCTTGCATTAAAATAAATGCCATCCAGCCTTGCCATACTTCCTTGTGCCGTTACATATTTGCTCTGCCTTCCAGGCTGACTTGTTTTTTCCTCTATATTTGGCTGTGCATCACCCCCTACTATAGCTCCACTCCATATCCCATCCCCCTGCCAAGTTAGTTTAAACCCCACCCCCCAACAGTACTAGCAAACTTCCCCGCAAGGATGTTGGTCCCATTCTGGTTCAGGTGCAGCCCGTCCGACTTGTACACAGGGGAGTATGATATTGTTGCTCTTTCAATGTCCTACTCCTGCTCCTATGTTCCTATGACAGAATCCAGATCAAAGGGGCATATAATCTTAAAATGAGAGCTAGGCCATTCAGGAGTGAAATCAGGCAGCACTTTTTCCACACAAAAGGTCATAGGGGGAGAAATTCGGTTGCTTTGCGTCTCCCGTTAGCACCGAGGGCTCTAACGGGGTGCAAAGCAACTAGCACCCTGGCGCGGCGCCAACGCCTCCCGCAAAATGCAGCGGGAGCTTAGCAGCACCCCGCTGCCGGCAATGACATCATCGCCGTGCACAGCACCCCGCTCGTGCCCCAGCCGTGATCTTTGGTAGTGCCCCTGGACACTATGTCCGACGGGGTCAATGGGGCCTACCTGCGGCCGGAGCGGCGCTAATTAAAGGAGGTGCCGGGTGGCCATTTTTGTTGCTGGTCGCCTGCCAGCACCTGCCTCCGTTGGCGTCCCTGGCCTTCTGAGCAACCCCCCACCCCGCCCCGTGGAGTGCCAGCTGCGCTCCATGGGTCCGGCACTTCTCTAAGAAGGGGAGGAAGGCCTGCGGTACCGCGGCACGTAGCGCTGTGACATTCCCTCGCAGTGCCCAACAGGGAGGCGCCCCGCTTCCCTCTTGGGGCGCTACCGATGAATTTCGGCCACGGGGGCGCTAAAAGTAGTGCCACTCAATTTTTCTCCCATAGAGTCATAACGGCACAGAAGGAGTCCATTCGGCCCATCAAGTCTGTGCCGGCTCTCTGTAGAGCAATCCAGTCAGTCCCATTCCCCCGCTCTATCCCTGTAGTCCTGCAAGTTTATTTCCCTCAAGTGCCTATCCAGTCTCCCCTTGAAAACATTGAGTGTCTCCGCTTCCACCACTTCCGTTGGCAGCGAATTCCAGGTCATCACCGCTCGTTGCGTAAAAATGTTTTTCCTCACATCCCCCCCGTATCTCTTGCCCAAAACCTTAAATCTGTGTCCCCTAGTCCTTGTACCATTAGCTAGTGGGAACAGCCTTTCCCTGTCTAGCCTATCTAAACCAGTCAATCTTGTACACCTCTATCAAATCACCCTTCAACCTCCTTTCCTGTAATGAAAACAAATCCAGCTTCTCCAACATCCCACTAAATAAATGAACTATGAATAACTGTAAAAAAACTATTTTAAACAATTAATCAAATTTTTGGAAAAAATAATTTTTTAACAAAATCGGGTCTAAAAATACTTACCTTACTGTAAATTCTTTAAAAATAATAAACCTGTGGAAAAAAAATTCTAAATTGTATTAATAGACCACTTACCTGTAAAACTAAGTACTTACGTCTGGTTTTTTCAAGCGTAAAAACCGGAGGCCTTTACGCACGGGCAACTCTTTACAAAAAAAGGAATTTCAGCACGCACGCGCTGCCTGAAACGTCGCACACGTTCCGCCTCTTAACCCTTTGGTTCAGAGGACAGGAAATGCCGGTTTTCAGCGCATGCGCTGTGCATCCTGAAAACCGGCACTTCCATCGGGCCCACGCGCGAGTACCCCTTCCGTACTCACGCGTTGGGACCCGAATTCCTGGGCCATTAACTCCCAGGTCTCTCTGTCCCTGCACACTCTTAAAACTATGCCATTAAGCGTTGTATTGCCTCTCACTGTTCCTTCCGCCAAAATGCATCACCTCACACTTCTCTGTATTAAATTCCATTTGCCACTTGTCTGCCCATTCTGCTAGCCTTTCTATGTCCTGTTGCAGTCGATTGGTATCTTCCTCACTGTTTGCCACACCCCCAAGTTTGGTGTCATCGGCAAATTTAGAAATTCTACTCTGTATTCCAATATTCAGGTCATTTATATATAACAAAAAAAGCAGTGGCCCCAGCACTGACCCTTGGGGAACACCACTGTCTACCATCCTCCAGCCTGAAATACAGCCATTTACCACAACACGCTGTTTTTTGTCCTTAAGCCAATTCCGTATCCAAGCTGCCACTGACCCACCTATTCCATGAACCTCAATTTTGTTAACCAGCCTTCTATGTGGTACTTTGTCAAACGTCTTCTAAAAATCCATGTAGACAACATCCATTGCATTCCCTTCAACAATCCTCTCTGTTACTTCATCAAAAAATTAAATTAGTCAAACATGATCTGCCACAAATCTGGAACTCTTTCCCCCAAAAGGCAGTGGACGCTGGATCAACTGAAATTTTCAGGACTGAAAATTCAATGAATTGAATGTTAGATAAGGCCATCAAGTGATATGTTACCACGGTATGAAAATGGAGTTGAGGCACATGACAGTCATGATCTAATTGAACGACAGACAGGCTCGTGAAGCCGAATGGCTTACTCTTGTTCCCATCTTTCTGTGTTCCTAAATATCTTTCCAACAGTGAGCCAGCTTACGACCCGCATTGACAGAAAGAAGGATCGTGTTTAACAGAAAGCCTTTTGCGAGGTACCACACAGGAAATTATCGGATAAGATTAAGAGGTTATGGCATTAGGGGAAGGGTAGCAAACTGGATTAAAAACAGGTTAGATGAGAGGAAACACAGTAGGAGTTAAGGACAGTTTTTCCCAGTGATTGGAAGGGAGTAGCGGTGTTCGACAGGGTTCTGTTCTGCAACCACTCCTGTTCGCTGTGTACATTAATGATTTGGATATAGGAGTGGTGCCGAAATTTTCAGATGACACTTAAATAGGAAGCATAGCAAATAATTTTGAGGAACAAAGAAAGCTGCACTTGCAAGGGGATATTGGTAAGATTGGGTAATGGGCAAAGAAATGGTAGATCAAATTCAACGTCAGTAAATGTGAGGTGGTACATTTTAGTTAAAAAAAAAGTAATAAATTATACTTTGATCACTGGAGATGTGGAAGAGTAAAGCGATTTGGGAGTTCAGGTCTACAAGACATTAAAAGCAGCAGCTCAAGTAGATAACACCACAAAAAAGGTAATACTGTATTTTATGGTAAGAGGTCGCAACTATAAAAGATGAGACAGAGAGGGTACAACGCAGATTCACTAGGATGTTGCCCACTATGAGGAAATACAAATAAGACTTGAAAAATTAGGGCTATTGTCATTAGAACAGTGAAGATTGTGGGGCGATATGATAGACGTGTTTTAAATGATGAAGGGTTGGGACAGAGTATACAGAAACAAGATAGTTTCCAGTGATTGAGGGATCTAGAATAAGGAAATATGAATGGAATATTAAAATGCAATAGATTTAGGACAGAATAGAAGAAACTGCTTTTACACAGAGGGCTGTGACATTGTGGAATGCACTACCAAAGTCAGTGAGTCATGCAGAGTCCACGCCAACATTTAAGAGTAAGTTAGGTGGTTGTATGAAGTTAGAGGGATATGGGAACAGAGCAGTCACATGGGATTAGAACTACTATTCCTGTGGAGCATAAATACCAATATGGACTGGTTGGGCTGAATATTTCTGGGTTGTACTTTCTATGTATTTCTGGGTTGTACTTTCTATGTAATTCTATGAGAATCCTACTGAGGCATGATGGGAAATTCTGTACATGTTCCGACTTGCCATAACCCTGAAGCGAATACAATAGCATGAGCTTCACACCCAGACTTCGAGGCAGTTGCCGTCATATTAAAAACATTGCATGAACCTACTCAAACACAAAATATAAACAACTTCATAGACAAGTTCAATTATGAAATTTAATATTTATTAGAAACTTGAATTTTAGCCCTTTTTTTAAAAATTGCATTTTGAGCTATTTAATTGATTCGCCATCTCTTTTCTGAAATCGGTATGTCTCCTATTTGGTCATTTAGGACTAGTTGCTCCATTAAGTCCCTAGTAGTTTCTTGGTGGTAGTTTTCTAGCCACTTTCCTCGCTTTTGATTTATATATTCGCTACTTCCTCAGTTCCAACTTCCTGCCATCACACTTCTATAAACCACAAAGTGTGATGCTAGTGATGGTCACATGATAGGAAACTGGAACAGAGAAGATTAAAAGGATATTTAATAGCAGATTTTTAAAATTATATTGCAAGGGTGGAAAGGCCATTTCCTCGGGTTGGGGCGTGCGGTAATTAATTTAAAATCGCCACAAAAAGGAGAAAGGAGTTGGGAGAAATTTATTTAATCAGGATTAATGCAGCATGGAATGCTGATAGGATGGGAATTGGCTGGATTGGATTTGTCCTGCTTTTTGTGGACAGGACATACCTGGGCAGTTTTCCACATTGTCGGGTAGATGCCAGTGTTGTAGCTGTACTGGAACAGCTTGGCTAGAGGCGCAGCTAGTTCTGGAGCACAAGTCTTCAGCACAACAGCCGGGATGTTGTCGGGTCCCATAGCCTTTGCTGTATCCAGTGCACTCCGTGATATCAAGAAACAGCTGAGTGCTTTGAATGGCTGAAGACTGGTATCTGTAATGGTGGGGATCTCAGGAGGAGGCAGAGAAGGATCATCCACTCGGCCATTCTGGCTGAAGACGGTTACAAACATTTCAGCCTCATCTTTTGCACTCATGCACTGGGCTCTAAAATCATTGAGGATAGGTATGTTCACGGAGCCTCCTCCTCCTGTTAGTTCCTTACAATTAGGTGATGGCAAACTTTTGGCATGATGGCATCTGTTATTTCGGCTTAGGCAGCTCCACATTGTGGGTTCTGCAACACTTGCGTGGTCAGGTTGGTGGTCAGAGTGAAAGGAGGCCAGAGAGTCATGTCCATTGTTTATGATGTGTTAAGAAGGAGCCAAGTACATGTGCCACAATGGGCTACCTATGCAAATCTGGCCAGGATTAGTGCATCCCTTGCATCACAGCCAGCAATGTGCTCGCGTGCTGCCGACGCTGCTGGCAGATACCGCCATTGGAGAAGCGCTCAGTCCAAGCGGGGAAGAGGGTTTTCCAAGGAGGTTCCACAATTGAGAGATAGAAGCTGCAGCACCTCCGACTTCGGTAGGCCTGCTAAAAGTGCTGAAAGACCTTTGGAACAAAAGTTCTGCCACCTGCAACTGATCCCTGTTGAAAGCTCCGTTTTAATGGTGGAGCTGCAGCTGTGAGGAGGCCACCCACTTGTCAACCCGCCAGGATTAGCTGGCGTGGTTTAGGAGGGCCGTGCAACATGCTGAAAATGTGGTAAAATAACAAAGGCCTGGTAAAATAGGATTATAGAGGCCCTTAACCACTATTTAAGGATTTTAACTACCTTTCCTGACTGATGGCGGCGAGACCGAATCGCACCCATGAAACTCACCTTTGGCAAAATTGCCCTCACTTTTTGCGATTTTCCCAACTGTCCCGCCTCCAAACCCGCCTCCTCGGGGCTGGGAAAATCACCCCCTACGGTTCCAGTCTCTACCCTCCCATCCACTGTTATTTTTAAAGTGTTTTGACAGGCTTACATTTGAAAAATCTGGGAACACATTGTAAATCCAAATAGACTTGTCTTGAACCAGATGGATAAATTTGAGTCCCAGGATTAGGCTCTTGCTCTCAGCTGCCACTGTAGGAGTCAAGTTTTTCCATTTTAAATCAGTGCACGGATTTCCTACAGCGTGTGTATTTAAAAAAGGGAGGATGCATAAAAACAGGATGCTCACTCTACTGCAATTGCATGTCACAGATGATATTTGCAGCAATACGGATTGCAACAGTCTGCAGCTCAGATTAGTCCACCTACACAGTCAAAGGTCATGTGATGTCAAACAGCTCCTTGGGGAAACAATGGGAGAGAGGAAAGCAGAAAATAAATGTATTTATCTATTCGAATAGAACTGGTTTGCTGTATATCTCACTTCTATTTTTAGTGGGCATTTGTGACCTTTTCAGGATTGTGAGATAAACTTAGTCGATGTATTGTATGTGAATTAAAGTGATAACTGATTTTTTTAAAATAAGTTGTAGTGCACTATAATGTAACTAATTGTGGGACCTTTTTAAAACCCAAAGAAGATTGATTGCTTTAAAATGTATTTTTCAACATAATCTATCTTTTTGTGGCAGGAATCTTATAAAATGAACACAAATGGCATTGGATCTTTGCCCTGAGCTTCTGCTAGTGGCAGGAATGAAATAAAAGGGTGTACTTTAGTGCCTTATGGCACACAGTTTAATTATGGGACACTGCAGCTTTAATGAGAGCAAGTTTTAAACATTTTCTTAATACAGTCGAAGTATTGAGAGATTATACTGGTATTCAAAATGAGATTTAATTCACTCACATTTATTAATACATACCAACCATCAAGATTTCATGTGGACCGTTATCATTTCCCCAGCCCTGTCCGCATTTGCTGAGCAAAAGCATTATTTGGTTTTCTAAAAACAGCCCAAGTATTTTTTGTTCAAGTTATCCCAAAATGCCCCAAATTCTTCTTGTATGTGTGTGAATCCATGGAGTTCTGTAACCGTGAGAATGTTGGAAACTTGTGTACATGCAGAGAGTTCCTGTGCTGGCTCAGTATGGCATTTCATGACAGTCAGATATAGGGATTAACATTCGCCTGATCTTTCTTTTGAACTAGTAAACCCTGTACTGCAATACTAGAAATTTTATTTCCAGCATTACAGTCTCTGCCTTATTACCAGGAGCTGCTGCTATTGTGAAATAAGCTGTTCCTATACTATTAGCAGCATCCTATGCTCACATTCCCTGTGATACCTTCTGACGATACAAAAACCAAGAATCAATTGCAACTTGCAACAACTAATTGAACTTTTAAAGTATCTACAACGATTACAAATCAATATTTTTAGCTTCAAAGGCTGAATCACAGTTCACTCCAAAAGTCAAAATCAAATGTTCCTGGGGGCAAAGTGTAGAGCTTTTCTATGCAAGCAAGACCTTTTCTATAATGGGGGAAAGTACTAGATTTTAAATGTATTTATTTTTCTCAATTTTGTTCCTAAACTATACCATAGTAACGGTAGGCGTGTAATCACCAGTACTTCATGCTAGAATTACATGACCCAAAACACTTTCTCCAAACACAAGCCAGGTTTGCAAGAGACAAAAGAACATCATTATATTGCTGGGTGTTCTTCACACTTCAGACAGACATATTATGAAAATCTCACACATCCACTTTAATGGTTTACTAAAATCCTTGTGACAACATTGCACAAAGGTACAGAGGGAGAAAGGAATAGAAGGATATGTTGGAATTAGATGAAGACAGGGGGAGGAGGCTCGTGTGGCGCATAAACATCGGCATGGACTCGTTGGGCCGAATGGCCTGTTTCTGTGCTATAAATACTATGTAAAAGGTATATAGGGCCCCTGTGTACTCTACATATGCCAATATCATGAAAGATTATAACCTTTCGTTATATGTGGAGAACCCCTTGTCCGAGCTTGTATTACAACATGGTGAAGAACAGGAACAAGCATTAGATTTTCTTTCACGTTAAACGATTTCCTTCCCACCATTCAGTAGCCTAGAGAAGAAATTCAGCACGAGCAGCACCGAGATATACACAACAGGAAGATTGCACATTACACCCTTTGTCTGTGCCGAATTACAGCCAGGACACTACAATCAGGTTCAGACTCCAAAGCTAGGGAACAAGAATCTGCACCCATCCACCCTAACCAGCGTTTCTGCTGCCACCTGCTATATGATGACCATTGGTGGAAACGTGGATCAAGGACTAGGCTTAGCTGTGATGTGACAATCAAAAAACCTACCAACACTAAACATCTGGGCTAGTGTGTGAATATATAGAGTAGCCAGCTTCTCCTGTGAAACTCTTATCCCAGCACAAGTTGCTGCTTTCAACAGAAGAAAGGAGGAAAGAAGATAAATGCTTAAATTAGATTACTACGAAAGTACAATGGAATTTTTTTCCCCACAGTTTATACATGGAGTTTAGAAATATAGCAGTTAAAGGACTCAAACAACTGTTCCAAAAATATAGTTCTTAAGTTAGACTTTCAACAAAAAACAAATTTAATCTGTATCTACCTTATCCTGAAAATTGCTGAATCAAAATCCAACTACTGTTTGCAAAACTGACAGATGGGAGTATTGTATATGTTAATAGAGAAAAGAAGCAGATTCTCATCCTTCAATCCAATTGCTTCTCAATTACAGTTGCACCAAACCGTGATAAAGAAGTACTGCAGCGGTTCAAGAAGGCTGCTCACTGCATCCTTCTCGAGGGCAAGTAGGGATGGGCAATAAATGCTGGCTTTGCCAGTAACACCCACATCCCATGAATGAACAGAAAAAAAAAAAGCTACCATGCTTATACCCATCTATTAATGCTATTCTGGGTTGCCTTTAAATACTCTTAAGAGCCTCTTTATGTTAATATTATTCTGCCACATTCATTCTTGTAGTCTTAGAAACATGTTAGGTTTATTAATATAGCAAAAAGGAATATTTCTTCTGTAAACGTAATATTCAAAAAGAGAGCAAGAGTCTCCTATCTGCTAATATTATTGCCCTCCTCTTGCACCAGGAAACTATTCTTCTGACATCATCTATATGTCATGTCAAAGCAACTCCATAGGAGATTCCAGATTGGTATCCAGGCCAGGTATGAATATTGATCAGGGGGCACTCAAGTCAAGACAAGTTGGTATGTGTGACTTTTCCTGGCTCAGGCACCTCACAGCCAGCAGTATAACCAGGAGTTCTGCTTCTGACATGCCCATACTGTATCAGCTCTAGGGTGTGCAAGGACACCCAAATAGTGAGTCCCCTTAGAGTGGAAAAGTAAAAGTAAAAATATTAATTTTGAGGCAAGAGAAGTAATGTACATAGCTGTTAGTAAACTTATTTAGTGTAGTGGTATCAACATACTACCAGGGGAAAAATTCACACTTAAGCCAATATGCTTCTTGTAGAGGATAACTGTTGTTGACTTCAACTCCATTACTGACTACTTGTTTAGGTTCAGCAAGACCATGTGAAAATTTAGCATCCCCTTTGACTCAGACCAGCATCAAACCCCACATCTTCTCCATCACCATGACTGCTTATTTCCCTTCTGCAACATGCCTGTCTCTGCCACTACCTCAGTATCTTCACTGCCAAAATTCTTGTCCATGCTTTCTGTCACCTTCAGACTGAATTCATAGAATCATAGAATGGTTACAGCACGGAAGAAGGCCTATCGGCCAGTCAAGCCCATGCCGACTCTCAGCTAGTCCCACTCCCCTGCCCTTTCCCCGTAGCCCTGCAAATTTTTTTCCTTCAGATACTTATCCAACTCTCTTTTGAAAGAGAAGATCGAGTCTGCCTGCATCACCCTTTCAGGCAGTGCATTCCAGATCTTAACCACTCGCTGCGTAAAAAAGTTTTTTCTTACATCGCCTTTGGTTCTTTTGCCAATCACCTTAAATCTGTGTCCTCTGGTTCTCCACCCTACTGCCAATGGGAACAGTTTCTCTCTATCTACTCTGTCCAGTCCCCTCGTGATTTTGAACACCTCTATCAAATCTCCTCTCAATCTTCTCTGCTCTAAGGCGAACAACCCCAGCTCCTCCAGTCTATCAATGTAACTGAAGTCCTTCATTCCTGGAATAATTCTTGTAATTCTTTTCTGCACCTTCTCGAAGGCCTTCACATCCTTCCTAAAGTGTGGTGCCCAGAATTGGACACAGTACTCCAGTTGGGGTCGAACCAGTGTTTTTATACAGGTTCATCATAATTTCCATACTTTTGTACTCTATACCTCTATTTATGAAGCCCAGGATTCCATAGGCCTTTTTAACTGTTTTCTCAACCTGCCCTGCCACCTTCAACGATTTGTGTACACGTACCCCCAGGTCTCTTTATTCATGCACCCCCTTTAGGATTGTATCATTTAGTTTATGTGGCCTTTCTACCAAAATGTATCACTTCACAATTTTCTGCATTAAATTTCATCTGCCACGTGTCCACACATATGTCTTCCTGATGTCTATCACTCTCCTCCTCCTCACAGTTCACTATACTTCCAAGTTTTGTCTCATCTATAAATTTTGAAATTGTGCCCTGTACACCCACGTCCAACTCATTAATATATCAAGAAAAGCAGTGGTCCTAGAACCGACCCCTGGGGAACACCACTGTATACATTACCACTACTCTCTGTTTCCTGTCACTTAACCAATTTCGTATCCATGCTGCCACTGTCCCTTTTATTCCATGGGCTTCAACTTTGCTGGCAAGCCTATTATGTGGCACTTTATCAAACACCTTTTGGAAATCAATGTACACTACGTCAACCGCATCACCCTCATCAACCCTCTCTGTTACCTCATCAAAAAACTCGATCAAGAATTATTCTAATGTTCCTTGTTGGCCTTCCTTTGTTTACTGTCTACAAACTCCAAACGCAGCTGCCCATACCCTGCCCCACATTAAGACTTCCTCATCCATCATCCCCATTCTTGTGGACCTACATTGAGTCCCTGTCAAATTCCTTCATGGTCTTTTCCAGACTTACTACCTCTTACTCACCCTTCGGTTTTGTGACTCAAGACTCTTATACCCACCCCTCCTTTGCTCCATCTCTCGAACTCCCTCCCTTACACCCCGCCATATCTCGCTTTCTCTGTCCTCTCCTTTAAAAATCTTCTCTCAACTCCTCTTTCTGCCCAAGCCTTCGGCCATCCCTCTCTCCCCTGGCTAAGTATTCTATTCCTCTTACTATTACTTTAAACTGCCTTGGAACATTTTGTATATTCAAAGCTTTGTAGCAAATTATGTCAGATCATATCCATTTATAGATTAAAAATGGAAGGCACGACACAACATTCCACACAGTGCCAGTTATGCAGGTATGTGGCATTTGTGATAGGCCAGCTCAATGTAACAACCAGGTGGCTCTGCAACAATACATAAACTTCACGCAAAAAAAAGCCTCAGTACAACACGGTTTTCTAATTATTTCTCAGATAAGATATTTGAATTATCAATGCAAGCACAACTTCCCTGCAGGAATGTGACAAATCTATAAATGTTGCCTCCTGATCTCTCCCCTTCACTTGGTTATTCAGTCCATGCTAAAGTTCTTAATATAAAAGTAAATCAGCAACTTACAAGCCAATCCCAGTAATGGAAAACTAACCCCACCAATTGAAGTAACTGAAGACCTACGTGACATCCGCCAGCCATAATATCACAGGACCAAGCCGAACAGCCCAAAAAGACAATGTAGCTTAAATCCCTACCTGTTACCTACCAGAACACTCCAGCATCCAGAACATAAAAGTATGCAAAATTGAACCCTTGTAAATGTCTGCTTCCCAGTTTGCATCCTAGTGAGAACCAAGCCTTCAGACCATTTACCAATACAAAATATGTAAGCGTGTCATTTCATACCTAAATGGAGGGACCCACCATTCTAATGAATAGCATGACCTGCTCAGCTGATTTTCTCAGAGTCATCGGCATTTAGAAGCCACCAAATAGGGACTGAAGGAAAATAGAGGGAAAGAAAAAGAACATCAAAATACAAGCATACTTTAGAGCAGTCAGGTTTTGCTGGCACTTCATTTTGAAAACAAAATTAGAATGATTTGGAGGCCCCGCCTCACTCATTGAATAGAGGTCATTCCTCTGATGCATAAGAACAGCACCCAATATGCATCAAGTCCCAATTCCGCTTTCCAGCCTGCCTGTGTTAGAAACCCAAGATGAAATGCGATCTAAGTTAGGAATCAGTTTAAGTAGGAAACTAAGCTGAAAATGTTACGTTGAACTGTTGGAGTTGGGAAGAACAAGTAGTGTCAATGGGCCGTATTTTCCAATCCCTACGGGTGAGTACGAGCTGTGTACACACCCATAGGGACATCGGAAAGCTGATTTTAGGCATGCCAAGCGCATGCGCTGAAAACCGGCATTTTCGACTTGACAAGTCGGACGCCTGCCCTGGAGAAGGGCATCTGTGGGCGGATAGTTCCGCTTTCTGCAGAACCTCCGCCCGCAGAAAACCCTTTGAAATTTTACGCCTGGTAAAAGCAGGCATAAGATTTGAAAAAAGTAAAAAAAATATTTCCCCCCCACACTCATTTATCATTTAAAAATACTTTTAAAAAAGTTTTTTAGCCTTGTAAAAAACTTAAATTTAATTTTTTGGAAAAATTAAATTTGTTAATATGTAATTTATTGTAATTTCAACTCATTTTTAAAATGTGATTTAAAAAAAAATTATTTAATATTTCACTGTTTTTGGGGTGATCTCCATTCATATATTTGACAAGTCTATCTGTCAAGTATATGAAGGGAGATTCCTTCTTTGATTGGCTCCCCATGGCCCACGTGATCCCAGGGACGCTTGCGAACCGCATGCGCCTCTGGGATACATGGGCCCTGCACATTGAATTGGAGAGGCCCAGGAGCGGAAGTATACGCACCTCGGGAGCCCTCGGGCAAGTCCGTAGAATTTTTCCAGATCAGAGGCCTCCGCACGCAAAATAAGGCCTAACGAACCTAACATTTCTGGTCATATTCCATTTAAATTAGGGCTATGCCGCAAATAATCAGGGCTCACCAATGGGGACGAGGAGTATAACAAGAGTAAGACTGGTGCAGTGTGCACTGTGATAGTAAGCAAAAGTAGGGATTTCAGTAGAGATATCCAATGAACTCCAATAAACACCCACAAAAAATACAGTGTACAAGGCTGACAGGGCAAACTGGGTCATAAGATGCATGAACTCATGTTCACTCAGCATGTACAAGTACAGGGAACATTCAGCTTGGCTTAAGAGGGATTCTGGAACCAGTCAACAGTATCAACTACACTCTGATGCCAGTAGCTTTCTGTTAACATAAAATTGACCTAAAGTAGCAAATAATGCTTATTGGAGGTCAAGGGTGTAATGTTAGACCACAATAGGCTATTTCCTCACTTTCCTCTCCCAAAGGTAATCTTGATATTCTCAGTAAAGAACCAATCTCCATTGCTCCATTCTGAACTACCTTTATGACTTGACAATGACAGCAACAACTTCCATATAGTGCTTTTAACACAGAAAAACATCCCAAGGCATTTCACAGAAATCTAATCAAACAAAAATGGATCCTGAGCCAAAGAGGATAATATTAGGAAGAGTAACTAAAAGCTTGGTCAAAGAGGTGGGTTTTAGAATCATACAGCACAGAAAGAGGCCCTTCGGCCCATCGTGTCCGCGCCGGCCATCAAGCCCTGTCTATTCTAATCCCATTTTCCAGCACTTGGTCCATAGCCTTGTATGCTATGGCATTTCAAGTGCTCATCTAAATGCTTCTTGAATGTTGTGAGGGTTCCTGCCTCTACCACCCTTTCAGGCAGTAAGTTCCAGATTCCAATCACCCTCTGGGTGAATTTTTTTTTCCTCAAATCCCCTCTAAACCTCCTGCCCCTTACCTTGAAACTATGCCCCCTGGTTATTGACCCCTCTACCCTATCTATGCCCCTCATAATTTTGTACACCTCAATCAGGTCCCCCCCTCAGCCTTCTCTGTTCTAAGGGAAACAACCCCAGCCTGTCCAGTCTCTCTTCAAGGGGGGTCTTAATAGAAGAGAGGGAGGTGAAGAGAAGGAGGAGGAGAAGTTTAGGGAGAGAATTCCAGATCATTGGGTCTAGACCCCTGAAGATACAGACAAATGGTTGGGCAACAGGAGTGGGGGATGCACAAGAGGGCAACGTCAGAGGAGCAGATTTCTTGTAGAGTTCTAGAGCCGAAGCCATGAAGGGATTTAAACATGAGAACAAGAGTTTTAAAGCTGAGATGTTGGGGGAACCAGTAGCCAATGTAGGCCAGCGAGCACAGGAATGATGGGCGAGAGAGACTTAGTGCAGGATAGGAATACCGGCAGCAGAGATTTGGGGAGTTGAAGTTTACAAAATGTGGAAGATGGGAGGTTGGACAGGAGAGGATTGGACTAGTCAAGTCTGAAAATGACAAAGCTATTGAGGAGGGCTTCAGCAGCAGATGGGCTGAGGCAGGGCAGAGGCAGCCGATATTAGGGAGGTGGAAGTAGGCAATCTTTGTGCTGAATAGGATATAGGATCAGAAGTACAGCTCAGGATCATATAACAACACTAACTTGTATTTATATAGCACCCTTAACACAGTAAAATATCCCAAGGCTCTTCCCAGGAGCGTTACGAGACAAAATTTGACAGAGCCAAGGCAGTCCATCACCAAGAGTGGCTCAGTAGCACCACTACTGACTGAGCCCTGAAGGACACAGTTGCCAGACTGGGCCTGCGGCAGATGGAGAGAGAACCAATACGAGGGAAAAACCTACTTGAACTCATCCTCACCAATCTGCCTGTCACAGATGCAGCTGTCCATGACAGTATTAGTAGCAGTGATCACTGCACAGTGCTTGTGGAGATGAAGTCCTGTCTTCACACTGAGGACACCCTCCATCGTGTTGTGTGGCACTACCACGGTGCTAAATGGGACAGATTCAGAACAGATCTAGCAGCTCAAAACTGGGCATCCATGAGGTGCTGTGAGTCGTCAGCAGCAGCAGAACTGTACTCCACATGGAACTGTAATCTCATGGCCCGGCATATTCCTCACTCTACCATTACGATCCCTGGTTCAATGAGGAGTGCACAGCAGCATGCCAGGAGCAGTACCAGGTATACCTAAAAGAGGTGCCAACCTGCTGAAGCTACCACACAGGACTACATGCATGCTAAACAGCAGAAGCAGCATGCTAGAGACAGAGCTAAGCGATCCCACAACCAATGGATCAGATCAAAGTTCTGCAGTCCTGCCAGATCCAATCGTGAATGGTGGTGGACAATTAAACAACTAAGAGGAGGAGGACAGCACGCAAGCGCAAAAGACAAAGCTGAAGCATTTGCAACCATCTTCTGCCAGAAGTGCCAAGTGGATGATCCATCTCAGCCTCCTCCTGTGGTCCTCACCATCACAGAAGCCAGCGTTCAGCCAGTTCAATTCACTCCACATGATATTAAGAAACAGCTGAGAGCACTGGATACTGCAAAGGCTATGGGCCCCGACAACATCCTGGCTGAATACTTGTGCTCCAGAACTAGCCACATCTCTACCCAGGCTGTTCCAGTACAGCTACATCACTGGCATCTACCCGACAACGCGAAAAATTGCCCAGGTATGTCCTGTCCACAAAAAACAGGACAAATTAGTAGACAATTCAGTAGAATGGGCCTAAACTCTCTGGAGTTTAGAAGAATGAGAGGTGATCTCATTGAAACATACAAGATTCTGAGGGGGAATTGACAGCGTAGATGCGGAGCTGTTGTTTCCCCTGGCTGAAGAGTCTAGAACTAGGGGGCATAATCTCAGGATAAGGGATCGGCCATTTAAGACTGAGATGAGGAGGAATTTCTTCACTCAGAGGGTTGTGAATCTTTGGAATTCTCTACCCCAGAGGGCTGTGGATGCTCAGTCGTTGAGTATATTCAAGGCTGAGGTAGATAGGTTTTTGAACTCTAGGGGAATCAAGGGATTTGGGGATCGGGCATGAAAGTGGAGTCGAGGTCGACGATCAGCCATGATCTTATTGAATGGCAAAGCAGGGTCGAGGGGCCATCTGGTCTACTTCTGTTCCTATTTCTTATGTTTTTAAATCCAATCTACTCTCAATCATCAGCAAAGTGATGGAAATGTCATCAACAGTGCTATCAAGCATCACTTACTCACCAATGCTCAGTTTGAGTTCCGCCAGGAACTCACAATTCCAGACCTCATTAAAGCTTTGTTACAAACATGGGCAAAAGAGCCGAATTCCAGGTGAGGCGAGAGTGACTTCCCTTGACATCAAGGCAGCATTTGACCAAGTGTGGCATCGAGGAGCCTTAGTAAAACTGCCGTCAATGGGAATCGGGGGAAAACTCTCCACTGGCTGGAGTCACACCTAGCACAAAGGAAGATGGTTGTGGTTGTTGGAGGCCAATCATCTCAACCCCAGGACATCGCTGCTGGAGTTCCTCAGGGCCGTGTCCTCGGTCCAACCATCTTCAGCTGCTTCATCAATGACTTTCCCTCCATCATAAAGGACAGAAATGGGGATGTTCGCTGATGATTGCACAGTGTTCAGTTCCACTTGCAACTCCTCAGATGGTGAAGCAGTCCGTGCCCGCATGCAGCAAGACCTGGACTGATCAGACTTGGGCTGATAAGTGGCAAGTAACATTCACACCACACAAGTGTCAGGCAATAACCATGTCCAACATGACAAAGTCTAACCACTGCCTCTTGACATACAACAACATTACCATCGTTGAATCCCCCACCATCAACATCGTGGGGGTCACTATTGACCAGAAATTTAACTGGACCAGCCACATAAATACTGTGACTACAAGAGCAGGTCAGAAGCTGGGTATTCTGCAGCGAGTGACTCACCTCCTGACTCCCCAAAGCCTTTCCACCATCTACAAGGCACAAGTAAGGAGTGTGATAGAACACTCTCCACTTGCCTGGATGAGTGCAGCTCCAACAACACTCAAGAAGCTCGACACCATCTAGGACAAAGCAGCCCGCTTGATTGGCACCCCATCCGCCACCTGCACACAGTGTCTGCGGTGTGTACCATCTACAAAATGCAGTGCAACAACTCGCCAAGGCTTCTTCGACAGCACCTCCCAAACCCACAGCCTCTACCACCTAGAAGGACAAGAGCAGCAGGCGCATGGGAACACCACCTCCAAGTTACACACCACCCTGACTTGGAAATATATTGCCGTTCCTTCATCGTCGCTGGGTCAAAACTCCTCCCTAACAGCACCGTGGGAGTACCTTCACCACACAGTCTGCAGTGGTTCAAAAGGCATCATGCCACCAACTTGTCAAGGGCAATTAGGGATGGGCAATAAATGCTGGCCTTGCCAGCGACACCCACATCGCATGAATGAATTTTTTTTAAACGCTGCTTCAGAAAATAACCATTTTCTAATCCTGAAAAACAAATAAAAACTACAATTGCAGGAGAAACACCACCCTTTTGTTCCGTTTTATGTTTTAGCTTAAAGCAGTAATTTGAAAGACTTATTGTGTCAGGATCCTGTTTACATTTTTTATTTTAAATTTCTATTGTTCAACTCAGCACAACAACAAATCAAAAAACTGCACATAACACCATGTCAGACTTACAAAGCAATGGGATTTCCATAACATTATAAAGTGTGTAAAGATTAACAGTCTTTCAATGCAATGCAATGTACATTGTCGACTATATATTCGCTACCTCACCGCAAATCATAAAAGATAAGCCAAGTAATAACCGTGACGTTAGGTTCTCCATGGCTTTGTGCCTAGATAGAAATAGCATTCAGGCTCCACTGAAGTATTGAGGGTCTTTTAAAAAGAATCATTGTAGGAGTAAGCTAATAAATGATAATACACAAAACAGTGGAGTGGCGATTTCAAGGCACAGTTCTGAGGTATCGGCGATATAGTACATCATTATTTGCAAATTCGAAATGTGATGCGTATTGTTAACCTATTTACACTCGAATGTGGACAAGGTCGTCAATATTTACGCTTAAGGTAGCAATTCAAGACCACTCAAGCGTAACTTATGTTACTGCACTGAATCTGCGGTTTTGAAGTAAATTCAGCCTAGGTCAAGCCCAAATCGTTAGAAAGCTCATTATAATAAAACCAGCAAAACACCACAATTAAAATTCCTAATGATTTGGTAAATGAGATGAGCGACTGAAATTAACATGCTAAAGCAAGTGAATTCTCATTCATTCCCGTCACTCGGTTTGGTACGAGTTTCAACAGCCATACAATCAGACAATTTTTACAAATGTACCAACCAAAGAAAACCTAAAGGAAAGACTGGCTGTAGCACTGAACTAAAGTGACTGATATGGCACGAATCCAGAAGAAACAGAAACACATAAACATACCAGATAGTCCATCTACTGAATAGAGGCCCTCAGCTTCAAAGTCCAAAGTACTTTCGTCTTCTTTTTGTGTGTGTATTTTATATATTAATTACGCAATAAGCACAGTATTCCTTACATTCCCCGATTTAACTGAGGCAGAAGTTGAAATAAACAGCCAGTAGACTTCAGCTGAATGTCTCTCCCCCTCTGCATTTATGCATACAGCACTTATTTCCTCGACTGTACTTTATTCCCCAGTGGATGAAATGTTAAAATTAACCCCCAAAAGGCCGCTCCCTTATTACGTAGAGCAGTCATCTGATCGCAGACGTGAGCCTGTTTTTCAGCAACCCCGGAAGTCGGGTTTGAAGCCAGCATCGGGTTAGTGAGACCCACGTGTTCAGGAACTGGAACGGAGCAGAGTTTGAAATGTGTGAGTTGCCCTCGACCCGAAAGAGATGGTGCAAATACCGTCAGTAGGAGCTGCAGATAAAGAGGCTGGTCCTGTGGACAGTGATTTGCGTTTCAGGTGCCGCGATGTTTGATATAATTTGTTAGATGTTTGGATTGAGCCCTGCTAAAAACGTAACCATAGGGTTACCACTATATATCACAAGGAAAGTAACATAGATGCAGCATATACACTTATAATTACGTTCCAAAGAAAAGAAAACATTGGCCCGGAATTTGCGGGGGGTAATAACGGCAAACTAATACCCCTTTGAAATTGACTGCAACTTCAGGATTTAGCGCATGCACATCCCAACGTGGAAATCCTGAAGTTGCGATCAGTCATTCACAGCTTCCGACACTGGCTCCGCTGTGCCCCTGCCACCACCCCCCTATAGCCAGTACTCAATGAAATCAGTGAAAGTGACGAAAACTTGTGCTTTTCTGCGGTAATATTGCTGTTAAATAACCCATTAAAAGTTCGACCTTGTTGGATTAGGTGTAACTGCGATTTTGGCAGCGTATTGACTGCTAAACAAACATCATGGCCCTGAAAAACGAACTTTAATTTTGTGGAGTGTCAAATTTCTCCATAATGATAAAAATTACAATATTTAAGAAACTTTAAATAAAATTATATATTTAAAAAGTTTATTCACATTTATTTCAGGTTACATTTTTCCTATGTGAGAGCCCCAATCTTTGTTTCACTCTCTGTAACATTTTTTAAAAGTTTGAATAAAAGCAACTTCTAAACATTGACTCTATTTCTCTCTCCACGGATGTTGCCTGGCCTGCTGAGTTTTTCCAGCATTTTCTGTTGTTATTTCTTCACTTCCTGGTTTCCTGTTTGTGAGAATTCTGCATTGTGATTGGCTGCTGAGACATCTTGTTGACGTCACAGCAGCTCATACAAGGAATTCCCCACTATTCTTCACTGATCTGACTTGTGTGTTGAGAAAGGCAAACTTCTCGCCACAGAGATCGCGAGACTTTGTGGGCAGCTTTCTTCAGGGCCAGTGGCGAAGGCCTTTGCTTTGTTGCTGACTGCAAATTCCGGGCCATTGAGTTGTCTCTTACGCACCGTGTAAAGCTGGTCTGATTGAATCTTTATTGGACACCAAGAGAAGCACAGGATGTTACAGCACAAAAACAGGCTATTCACTACACAAACAGATAATAGTAAACAGACAATTCAGCAAGCACTCCAAGCAACCCAAGTGGTGGTGGAGAGAGCGGTGGTACAGTGAGCACTTAAACTCACTTTCGCGGGCTTTTTTTTACAGAGGCCAATGTCGGGAAGAGCAGAGAGCGGCGGTACAGTGAGTACTTAAACTCACTTTTGCGGGCTTTCTTTCAGAGGCCAGTGTCGGGAGGAGCAGAGAGCAGCGGTACAGTGAGTACTTAAACTCACTTTCGCGGGCTTTTTTACAGAGGCCAGTGTCGGGAGGAGCAGAGAGTGGCGGTACAGTGAGTACTTAAACTCACTTTTGCGGGCTTTCTTTCAGAGGCCAGTGTCGGGAGGAGCAGAGAGCGGCGGTACAGTGAGTACTTAAACTCACTTTCGCGGGCTTTTTTTACAGATGCTTACCAATCTCACAGACCGGCGGCGGCGTTCCGGAGCAACGTCACGATTGAAAAAGTGATGCGGACAAGAGGAAGCAGCTGATTGGGTGAGTACGGCCAGGTGAGTATTTATACTACTCTATAGTTTGACAGTTAAGATTAATAGTTTATAAAATTTAGAAGGTCTTAATTTTTGTGGTTATAATTTCTACGGTCTCTGTTGTGTATCAGGGAGTGCTAGTAACCAAGGGCCCTTGAGTATATCATTTAATTGTAGTGTAATTAGTGGTATTGATTTGTTTTAATTTAATTTAAATTAATTAAACGGTAAGTCATGGCAGGACAGCTTGGCCCATGGCGTGCTCCTCCTAGGCTATGTGGGAAATCAGGGACACTTCCTGTGTCCCTGACGACCATGTGTGCGGGAAGTGTATCCAGCTGCAGCTACTGACAGGCCGCATTGCGGCGCTGGAGCTGCGAATGGATACATACTGGTGCATTCGCGATGCTGAGGACATCGTGGATAGTACGTTTAGGGAGTTGGTCACACCGCAGGTAAAGGCTGCACAGGCAGGAAGGGAATGGGTGACCAGCAGGCAGAGTAGTAGGCACATGCAGGTAGTGCAGGGGTCCCCTGTGGCCATCCCCCTCTCAAACAGATGTAACAATTTGGATATTGTTGAGGGAGATGGCTTATCGGGGGAAGGCAGCAGCAGCCAACTTCCTGGCACCATGGGTGGTTCTGCTGCACAGGACGGGAGGAAAAAGTGTGGGAGAGCTATAGTGATAGGGGATTCTATTGTAAGGGGAATAGATAGGCATTTCTGCGGCCGCAAACGAGACTCCAGGATGGTATGTTGCCTCCCTGGTGCAAGGGTCAAGGATGTCTCGGGGCGGCTGCAGGGCATTCTGGTGGGGGAGGGTGAACAACCAGTTGTCGTGGTGCATATAGGTACCAACGATATAGGTAAAAAATGGGATGAGGTCCTAAAAGCTGAATATAGGGAGTTAGGAGCTAAATTTAAAAATAGGACCTCAAAGGTAGGAAACTCAGGATTGCTACCAGTGCCACATGCTAGTCAGAGTAGAAATAGAAGGATATTTCAGATGAATACGTGACTAGAGGAATGGTGCAAGGGGGAGGGATTCAAATTCCTGGGACATTGGAACCAGTTCCGGGGTAGGTGGAACCAGTACAAACTGGATGGTTTGCACCTGGGCGGGACTGGGACCGATGTCCTAGGGGGAGTGTTTGCTAGTGCCGTTGGGGAGGGTTTAAACTAAAATGGCAGGGAGTTGGGAACCTGTGCAGGGAGACAGAGGAAAGGGAAGCAAGGATAGAAACAAAAGACAGGAAGGAGAAAAGCAAAAGTGGAAGGCAGAGAAATCAAGGGTGTAAATCAAACAGGGCTACAGTAAATAATAATTCTAAAAGTATTAAGAGTGTTAAAAAAACAAGCCTGAAGGTTTTGTGTCTTAATGCGAGGAGCATTCGTAATAAGGTGGATGAATTAGCTGCGCAAATAGGTGTAAACGGATATGATGTAATTGGAATTACAGAGACATGGCTCCAGGGTGACCAAGGCTGGGAATTCAACATCCAGGGGTATTCAATATTCAGGAAGGACAGGCAAAAAAGAAAAGGAGGTGGGGTAGCATTGCTGGTTAAAGAGGGGATTAACACAATTGAAAGGAAGGATATTAGCTCTGATGATGTGGAATCTGTATGGGTAGAGCTGAGAAATACCAAGGGGCAGAAAATGTTGGTGGGAGTTGTATACAGACCCCCAAACTGTAATGCTGAGGTTGGGGATGGCATTAAAAGGGAAATTAGAGAAGCGTTCAATAAGGGCACAGCAGTTATCATGGGTGACTTTAATCTACATATAGATTGGGCTAACCAAATTAGTAACAATACTGTGGTGGAGGAATTCCTAGAGTGTATACGGGATGGTTTCCTGGACCAATATGTCGAGGAACCAACCAGAGATCAGGCCATCTTAGACTGGGTGTTATGTAATGACAAAGGATTAATTAGCAATGTTGTTGTGCGAAGCTGCTTGGGGAAGAGCGATCATAATATGATAGAATTCTTCATTAAGATGGAGAGTGAAGTAGTTGACTCAGAGACTAGGGTCCTGAATTGAAATAAAGGAAACTACGATGGTATGAGGCGCGAGTTGGCTAGGATGGATTGGGGAATGTTACTCAAAGGGTTCACGGTGGAGAGGCAATGGCAAACATTTAAAGATCGCATGGATGAACTACAGAATTTGTTCATCCCTGTTTGGCATAAACATAAAACAAAAAAGGTGACTCAACCATGGCTAACAAGGGAAATTAGGGATAGGATAAGATCCAAGGAGAGGACATATAAATTGGCCAGAAAAAGTAGCAAACCTGCAGATTGGGACCAGTTTAGGATCCAGCAAAGGAAGACAAAGGGATTAATTAAGAGGGGGAAAATAGAATATGAGAGTAAGCTTGCAGGGAACATAAAAACTGACTGTAAAAGCTTCTATAGATATGTGAAGAGAAAAAGATTGGTGAAGCCAAGCATAGGTCCCTTACAGTCAGAATCAGAGGAATTTATAATGGGGAACAAAGAAATGGCTCTCCAATTAAATACATACTTTGGTTCTGTCTTCACAAAGGAGGACACAAATAACCTTCCAGAGATGTCGGGGAACATAGGGTCTAATGAGAGGGAGGAATTGAATGAAATCAGTATTTGCAGGGAAATGGTGTTGGGGAAATTGATGGGATTGAAGGCCGATAAATCCCCAGGGCCTGATAATCTACATCCTAGGGTAGTTAAGGAAGTGGCCCTAGAAATAATAGCTGCATTGCTGGTCATCTTCCAAAATTCTATAGACTCTGGAATAGTTCCCATGGATTGGAGGGTAGCTAATGTAACCCCACTATTTAAAAAAGGTGGTAGAGAGAAAATGGGGAATTATAGACCGGTAAGCCTGACATCAGTAGTGGGGAAAATGCTAGAGTCCATTATAAAGGATGTTATAGCAGAGCACTTGGAAAACAGTGAGAGGATCGGACAAAGTCAACATGGATTTACAAAAGGTAAATCATGCTTGACTAATCTACTGGAATTTTTTGAGGATGTAACTGGTAGAATAGATAAGGGAGAACCAGTGGATATGGTGTATTTGGACTTTCAGAAGGCTTTTGATAAGGTCCCGCATAAGAGATTGGTGTGCAAAGTTAAAACACATGGGATTGGGGGAAAGGTACTGACTTGGATAGAGAACTGGTTGGCAGACAGGAAGCAAAGAGTTGGAATAAACGGGTCTTTTTCCAAGTGGCAGGCAGTGACTAGTGGGGTACCGCAGGGATCGGTGCTAGGACCCCAGCTATTCACAATATATATAAATGATCTAGATGAGGGAACTAGATGTAATATCTCCAAGTTTGCAGACGACACAAAGCTTGGTGGGCCTGTGTGCTGTGAGGAGGATGCAGAGAAACTCCAGTATGAATTGGACAGATTGGGTGATCGGGCAGATGCATGGCAGATGCAGTATAATGTGGATAAATGCGAGGTTATCCACTGGTGGCAAAAACAGGAAGACAGATTATTATCTGAACGGCAATAGATTGGGAAAAGGGGAAGTGCAATGAGACCTGGGTGTCCTTGTGCACCAGTCGCTGAAGGTAAGCATGCAGGTGCAGCAGGCGATTAAGAAGGCAAATGGTATGTTGGCCTTCATAGCGAGATTACTCCCGGTGCCACGTGCTAGTGAGTACAGGAATAGGAGGATAGAACAGATGAATGCGTGGCTAAAGAGTTGGTGCAGGAGGGAGGGCTTTAGTTTCTTGGATCACTGGGTCTGCTTCTGGGGAAGGTGGGACTTGTACAAGTCGGACGGGTTGCACCTGAACCAGAACGGGACAAATATCCTTGCGGGGAGGTTTGCTAGCACTGTTGGGGGGGGTTTAAACTAACTTGGCAGGGGGATGTGATACAGAGTGGAACTATAATAGGGGGTGATGTACAGCCAAATATAGAGGAAAAAACAAGTCAGCTTGGAAGGCAGAGCAAACATGAAACGGCACAAGGGAGTAGGGCAAGGCTGGATGGCATTTATATTTTAATGCAAGGAGTCTTGCGAATAAGGTGGATGAACTGAACTTGTTGATGAACACATGGGAGTATGATATTGTTGCTATTACGGAGACATGGTTGAGAGAGGGGCAAGACTGGCAGCTCAATATTCCGGGGTATAGAATCTTCAGGCGAGACAGAGGGGGGGTGGTAAAAGAGGAGGGGGTGTCGCAATATTAATTAAGGAGTCAATTACTGCTGTAAGGAGGGATGCTATATTAACAGGTTTATCTAATGAGGCCATATGGGTAGAACTTAAAAACAAAAAGGGGGCAAGCACTTTGCTGGGAGTGTACTATAGGCCCCCAAACAGTCAGGGGGAGATAGAGGAACAGATATGTAGGCAAATCTCAGAGAAATGTGCAAATAATAGGGTAATAATAGTGGGGGATTTCAACTTCTCCAATATTAACTGGGATAGTCAGAGTGTGAAAGGCTTAGAGGGTGCAGAATTCTTAAAGTGCATCCAGGAGAGCTTTTTGAGCCAGCATGTAGAAAGTCCTACAAGAGAGGGGGCGGTACTAGACCTAATTCTAGGGAATGTGGCCGGGCAAGTGGTAGAAGTGTTAGTAGGTGAGCACTTTGGTGACAGTGGCCATAATTCGGTGAGATTTAAGGTAGTCATGGAAAAGGACAGAGATGAACCAGAAATAAAGGTTCTAAATTGGGGGAAGGCCGATTTGAATATGATAAGGCAGGATCTGGCCAAAGTGGACTGGGATCAGCTACTTGTAGGAAAATCCACATCGGAGCAATGGGAGTCTTTCAGAAAGGAAATTGAGAGAGTACAATGGCAACATGTTCCCGTAAAGGTCAAGGGTGGGACCAACAAGCCCAGGGAACCTTGGGTTTCAAGGGATATACGAGAATGGATTAGGAAAAAAAGGGGGGCTTTTGGCAGATACAAAGGACTAAAGACAGAGGAAGCCCCAGAGGAGTATAAAAAGTGCAGGGGGATACTTAAAAAAGAAATTAGGAGAGCGAGGAGGGGCCATGAAATAACACTGGCGAGCAAAATAAAGGAAAATCCTAAGGTGTTTTATGAGTATATCAAGTGCAAGAGGATAACTAGGGAAAGAGTAGGGCCCATTAGGGACCAAAGTGGCAATCTGTGTGTGGAGCCAGAAGATGTAGGTGGGGTTTTAAATGAATTTTTTGCATCTGTGTTCACTATGGAGAAGGACGATGTAGACATAGAAATTGGGCAGGGGGACTGTGATATACTTGAACATATTAGCATCGAGAGGGAGGAGGCACTAGTGGTTTTAGCAGGCTTAAAAGTGGATAAATCCCCAGGCCCGGACAAGATGTATCCCAGGCTGCTGTGTGAGGCAAAGGAGGAGATTGCAGGGGCTCTGACACAAATTTTCAAAACCTCTCTGGCCACAGGGGATTTGCCAGAGGACTGGAGAACAGCTAACGTAGTACCATTATTCAAGAAGGGTAGTAGGGAATGTGGTGATTATTCTTGTTTTATAAGAAGCATTGTAATTGGTTGCCTGTTTTCCTGCCTTGAGATATATGCTGTAAACCTATTGGTTAGTTGATGTCATGTGACCTGTGGTGGCCATCTTAAATTCAGTTCTCCACAGTCTTGGTTGAGACTGGGAGCTTAAGATGTACTGCTGGTTTTTAAGGTTAATAAAGCCTAGCTTTTGAAAGGCAATCTACTCTTCATTTCAATTTATTAATCAGTTGCCTCCTCTGCGACCATTCAGCCTTTAGATAGGGCGTTTATTGCATCAGTTTCTGCCGCCTTTTCCCATGGCCTAAACAAAGCTATAGTTATGGCCCAAGTTAATGGGTTAGAAGTGAAGGCCCTTATAGATACAGGCAGTACTGAGAGCTTTATAAGTCTTCAGTTTGTGAGGGAGAAGCGTTTGAAAATTTCGCCTGTTTCCTATCAGGTGTGTATGGCTCAGACGACTCTCATCTCACAAGTAGCTGGTTGTTGCCTTGTGAAATTCATTCTCTTAGGTAATACGTATACTGATATACGCCTATTTGTTCTGCCTAATCTCTGTGCGGATATTTTGATTGGTCATGATGTGCTTCAATTACATGAGTCCCTCAGTCTTTCCTTCGGAGGAACTAAGCCACCTTTGTCTATTTGTGGATCAACTTCTTCATCCATTTTTCCATTATCATCTTTTTCCAATTTGATGCCGGACTGTAAGCCAATTGTTGCCAAGTCAAGAAGGTATAGCAGTCAGGATAAAGAATTTATTAATCTTCATAATGCTTTGTGCCATCCTGGTGTTACGAGGATGATACACTTCGTACGCAGTAAGAATTTGCCCTTTTCAGTTGAAGACGTCAAGCGGATGACTTCGTCATGTTCTGTCTGTGCCCGGTGTAAACCGAATTTCTCTAAGTTTCAACGAGCCCATCTTATAAAGGCTACTTTTCCCTTTGAACGCCTGAGCATTGATTTTAAGGGGCCCCTTCCTTCAACGACTCAGAATCAATATATATTTACTGTTGTGGATGAGTTTTCAGGGTTCCCTTTTGCTTTTCCTTGTGCAGATGTATCAGCTGCTACAGTTATTAAATGTCTGACTCAACTTTTTGTCATCTTTGGGATGCCTGCGTATATCCATTCGGATCAGGGAAGTTCTTTTATGTCTCCCCAGTTGAAGGAATACCTCCAGAGTCGGGGAATTTCTACAAGCAGAACTACCCCGTATAATCCCCAGGGTAATGGACAGTGCGAACAATACAATGGGGTGATCTGGAAGGCAGTTATGTTGGCTTTGACATCTTGGAACCTTGAGAATACACAGTGGGAAATGGTATTGCCTGATGCCTTGCATTCCATTAGATCATTGCTTTCAACGGCTACTAATGTGACTCCCCATGAAAGGCTCTTTAACTATCCGCGGAGATCCACTACGGGATATTCGGTACCTTCATGGCTTGCTATGCAGGGACCTGTGCTGCTCCGACGCTATGTTAGACTGTCAAAGTATGATCCTTTAGTGGAGGAGGTGGAGCTGTTGGAGGCAAATTCCCAACATGCTCACATTCGATTCCAAGATGGGAAAGAAAGTACGTTCAGTTAAAGACTTAGCTCCTTGTGGTGGCCAGCCCTCTTCTGAGGACATTAACAATAGCCATGATTCAGATAGTGTTGATGTCGTCACAGATACTACGAATATTTCTAATCCTATTGCAGACACTTACAATTCTCTTAGTCTGCCCCTGATGGATGTTTATGACCCTCCCAGTCTACTTTCTAATGGGACTTCCAATCCGGAAACTGTTGATAATCGGGATATTGATAGCCTCCCTGCAGAAGATATTTTTGTGTCTCCTGGTGTGGGAGGGCAAGGAACTTCACTAAAGCTAAGAAGGTCGACACGAACAAGATATCCGGTCGACCGATTAAAAATGGACTTTTAAAATAATTTGATAGTAAAATTTTTAAAATTGTTGAAGTCATTATACATGTATTGTTCTAGTCATAAATAACTAATTGTAAATTGTAAAGACCATTTAGGTTGAAGTATATTTTAAAAGGAGGGGTGAATGTGGTGATTATTCTTGTTTTATAAGAAGCATTGTAATTGGTTGCCTGTTTTCCTGCCTTGAGATATATGCTGTAAACCTATTGGTTAGTTGATGTCATGTGACCTGTGGTGGCCATCTTAAATTCAGTTCTCCACAGTCTTGGTTGAGACTGGGAGCTTAAGATGTACTGCTGGTTTTTAAGGTTAATAAAGCCTAGCTTTTGAAAGGCAATCTACTCTTCATTTCAGGGATAAGCCAGGGAATTACAGGCCAGTGAACCTAACATCAGTGGTAGGGAAATTATTGGAAAAAATTCTGAGGGACAGAATTAGTCTCCACTTGGAGAGGCAAGGATTAATCAGGGATAGTCAGCATGGCTTTGTCAAGGGAAGATCATGTCTTGTAATGATCAATAACATGTCATTCTATAGTGGACACTAGGTGGAGCCGTAGACCTGTGTAGAGCTGTATATAAGACTACACTACCCAGCTGTATATATATTAAGACTACATTACCCATGAGGCACTAGGCTACCCACAAGGCAGCAGTCAAGATGGCAGCCTGCACCCAGGAGCACACATGCTGCATCTCTACAGATACTGTACCTAGAGAACGTGTACTGAATAAATGACTAGCTAGAAGCTAGCTGTGTTCATAATAAGAATGTCTAGTTATTAATGAACATAAGATGGTACCAGAGTGGTGAAGATCTGCTGAAAATTGTGAAAAGCGACATGGAGAATTTGAAGCCACCAGAGCGTTTGAATCTCGAGGGAAATATCGACCACAATTGGCAGACTCTTAAACAACAATTCGAACTCTACATTGCAGCCATCGGATTCGGTACGAAGCCAGACGCAAGGAAGATAGCGTTGCTGCTCACAGTTGCCGGCCCACAGGCGATAGAGGTATTTAATACATTTGTATTTAATCCAGTGGAGAACAGAGAAAAATTAGAAGATGTGCTAAAAAGATTTGATGCACATTGCTCTCCCAAAAAGAATGAGACCTATGAAAGATACATCTTCTGTTCTCGGACACAGCAGCAAAATGAGACTTTTGATAGCTTTATAATTGATCTGAAACTGAAAGCACAGACATGTAATTTCTCTGAGCTCAAAGCATCCATGATTCGTGACCAGATTGTGTTTGGTATTCATGATAAAAAAGTCAGGGAACGTCTGTTGAGAGAAACCGAACTAAATTTGGAAAATGCGGTGAAAATATGCCAAGCCAGCGAGCTAGCTCGAAAGCACGCGAAGACTTTCAGTGAAATCAATAATGATGTGATTGTAATGAGTGATAATGCTGCTGTCGGTGCTGTGTCCTATAAGGGGAAGAAACATGGGCAGAACAGAAATGAAAAGCAATCGGAGGATGACATTTTTAATTGTAAACGCTGTGGTTACAAACACCAGTTAAGACAATGCCCAGCGTTTGGAAAAATGTGCACAAAGTGTAATGGAAAGAATCACTTTGCCAAACAATGCTTTTCAAAAGTGCAAACTAAGAAAGGGCAATGAGTTAATGTAATTGAGGACACTGATTTAAGTGAGACATTTTTTGTAGGAATGGTGTCATGTGACAATATCAAAAAGGATACAGAAAATGTGCAGCCCTCAGAAATGGACAATGCTGAACATAAAGTTAATGCAGTAAAAGAGGACAAATGGATGATCCCACTGCAGGTAAATGGAGCATTAGTTACATTGAAACTAGACACTGGGGCAAAAGCAAACTTAATCAGTATGAGTGACATTAATAATATGAAAGTGTGGTAAACCACTGTTTGTATTCCACTGTGTACATGCCTGGACATGCCTCGGCTGACTCCTCCCACAAGTCCTAGTATAAAGGTGACTGCTCCCCAGCCCTTTGTATTTCTGGACCGGTCGACCACTCGAGGCAGACCTTCATTCTTTTGTTAATAAAAGCCTTTAGTTACTCTCTTAACTCTCAGTCTTTTATGAGTAATTGATAGCGCATCAATTTTATTAACAAAATTTTTATAATGGAGAAGATCCTCACACCAGCATGCCTGGACTTAGATCATCGGGAGGCGGACTCATCCACCAAGTTTACTCACTGGCTTAAGTGTTTCGAAAAATTCCTGACCGCCTCCGCAGCAATCAAATCGGACGAGGACAAACTGGATGTCCTGACCTCCAAAGTGAACCACCAAGTGTACTCGATTATCCAAGACGCGACCTCGTACGCGGACGCTATCAAGCTCCTCAAGGACCAGTACACGCGCCCAGTGAACGAAGTGTACGCCAGGCACCTTCTGGGGAGTCGTAAACAACAACCTGGGGAATCGACCGTGGAATACCTTCAGGCACTGTCTGTGCTTGGCCGGGCCTGTGGTTGTAAGGATGTAAAGGCCGCCGTGTACACAGAGGAACTTATCCGGGACGCTTTTGTAGCGGGCCACAGATCCAATTACACCCGACAGCGACTGTTGGAGCAGAGTGACCTCGACCTCAACAAGGCCTCTGAACTCGCACTATCATTGGATGCAGCCTACCGGGGCATGGATGCCTACTCCTCTGCACCGTGGACGCCGCGGGGAATGACAGCCTGGGACACGGTAGAACCGCCTCATAGCACCGTGCCACCCCAGCCACACCCCAGCAACGGCCCAACTACCGCAGCAGTGTCCCAAAGCCAGACAGCAGTGCCCCAAGGCCAGAAATGCTACTTCTGTGGCCAGGCAAAACACCCCAGAGCGCGCTGCCCGGCGAAAAACGCGATCTGCTCGGGCTGCGGGAAGAAGGGACACTACGCTAATGTCTGCAGGGCCAAAGCCACCCCGAACCCCAGCAGCGCCGCGTGTGGGCCATGCGGGCCGCCATCTTGGGCCTCCCCGGCCATGTGCGAACCACCGGTACAGCAGCCATTTTGGACGCCTCCAGCCACATAGGGATCATGGACGCCGCCATCTTGGATGACAGCCGGAACGCAGCAGGCCCCCGACACCGCCTCATCTGATACCCGCAGCGACACACCGACCCCTACGCTGGCATCCGTTACACTGGACCAAGCGAGACCGCACCAGCTGGCCAGTTCCACAATGGACATTAAGGTAAATGGCCACGATACAATTTGCCTTTTTGACTCTGGGAGCACGGAGAGCTTCATCCACCCCGACACGGTGCGGCGTTGCTCTCTCCCAGTCCTGCCTGCGCACCAGCGGATTTCTATGGCCTCCGCGTCCCAGTCGGCGGACATCGGCGGCTACTGCGTGGTGACACTCGTAGTAGACGGGACCGTGTACGATCATTTTAAACTTCTGGTCCTGCCCGACCTCTGCGCTGCCGTCCTGCTGGGGTTAGATTTTCAGTGCCACCTTAAAAGTGTTACGATGGCGTACGGTGGACCCCTACCCCCACTCACAGTCCGCAGCCAGCAGCTCCCAAATTGCCCGCCGCGCACCAGGTGCAACCTCTCCACACTCAGAGTCACCCCCCCCCCCACTGTTTGCTAACCTCACCCCCGACTGTAAGCCCATCGCCACAAAGAGCAGGCGATACAGTGCCTGGGACAGGGTTTTCATTAAAACCGAAGTGGAGCGGCTCCTGAAGGAAGGGATTATTGAGGGCAGCACCAGCCCCTGGCGAGCCCAGGTTGTGGTCGTTAAGACCGGCGAGAAGCAGCGCCTGGTCATCGACTACAGCCAGACAATAAATCGCTACACCCTGCTGGACGCCTACCCACTCCCCCGCATAGCTGATATGGTCAACCAGATCGCGCAGTACCGCGTCTTCTCGACCATTGACCTGAAATCAGCGTACCACCAGCTCCCTATCCGCCCTGAGGACCGCCAGTATACTGCCTTTGAGGCAAACGGCCGCCTCTACCACTTCCTTAGGGTTCCCTTTGGCGTCACCAACGGGGTCTCCATCTTCCAAAGGGAGATGGACCGGATGGTAGATCAAAATGCGTTGCAGGCCACTTTCCCATATCTGGACAATGTGACCATCTGCGGCCGTGACTTGCAGGACCATGACGCAAACCTCGAAAAATTCCTCCGCACCGCCCAACTCCTGAACCTGACATATAACAAGGAGAAGTGCATATTCCGCACAAACCGCCTCGCCATCCTTGGCTGTGTTGTGGAACACGGAGTCATCGGCCCCGACCCCGACCGGATGCGTCCCCTTATGGAACTCCCACTGCCCCACTGCCTCAAGGCCCTGAAGAGGTGCCTAGGGTTTTTCTCCTATTATGCCCAGTGGGTCCCCTACTATGCGGACAAGGCCCATCCGCTGATCAAGTCCACCTCTTTTCCCTTGACGGCAGAGGCCCGCTTAGCCTTCCACCGTATCAAGGAAGACATTGCCAAAGCCACCATGCACGCAGTGGACGAATCCATCCCCTTCCAGGTGGAAAGCGACGCGTCCGACTTTGCCCTGGCCGCTACCCTCAATCAGGCGGGGAGACCCGTGGCCTTCTTTTCACGAACCCTCCAAGGCCCGGAGACCAGACACTCCGCTGTTGAGAAGAAGGCCCAGGCTATTGTGGAGGCTGTGCGTCATTGGAGGCACTACCTGGCCGGAAAACGATTTACCCTGCTCACTGACCAACGTTCAGTTGCTTTCATGTTTAACAACAAGCAGAGGGGCAAAATCAAAAATGACAAGATCTTGAGGTGGAGAATCGAACTTTCCACCTACAATTACGAGATCTTGTACCGGCCCGGGAAGCTCAATGAACCCCCGGATGCGCTATCGCGTGGCACCTGCGCCAGCGCGCAGATCGATAGACTGCGGGCCCTCCACAATGACCTCTGCCACCCGGGGGTCACCAGGCTCTTCCACTTCATCAAGGCCCGCAACCTGCCTTACTCTATTGAGGAGGTCAGGACCATGACCAGGAACTGCCAAGTCTGCGCTGAGTGCAAACCGCACTTTTATAGACCAGACAGGGCCCACCTGATAAAAGCCACTCGCCCCTTCGAGCGCCTGAGCGTTGATTTTAAAGGGCCTCTCCCCTCCTCCGACCGCAATGTGTACTTCCTCAATATTATTGATGAGTACTCCCGTTTCCCGTTCGCCATCCCCTGCCCGGACATGACCAGTGCCACGGTCATTAAATGTCTGAACGACCTCTTCACCCTGTTCGGTTTCCCCAGCTATATCCATAGCGACCGGGGCTCATCGTTTATGAGCGACGAACTCCGTCAGTACCTGCTAACTAGGGGTATTGCCACAAGCAGGACCACCAGTTACAACCCCCGGGGGAACGGACAGGTGGAAAGAGAAAATGCGACAGTTTGGAAGGCCGCCCTGCTAGCCTTAAAGTCTAGGGGCCTTCCAACCTCCCGCTGGCAGGATGTGCTCCCCGATGCGCTCCACTCTATTCGGTCACTGCTCTGCACTGCCACTAACGCCACCCCTCATGAGAAAATGTTTGTCTTCCCAAGGAAGTCCACATCGGGGACATCGCTACCGCCATGGCTGACGTCCCCAGGGTCGGTCCTACTGAGAAGACACGTGAGGACCCATAAAACGGACCCCCTGGTCGAGAGGGTCAACCTCCTCCACGCCAACCCCCAGTATGCTTACATTGCATACCCGGACGGGCGGGAGGACACAGTCTCCATAAGAGACCTTGCACCTCGGGGGCCGCAGTAACCCACTACTCACTACCACCCCCCCCCACGATCCGATATCCAGCCCCAGCAGACGGCAGGCCTGGGCCCCGCGACCCGCTCGACATCTACGAGGACGACACGCCTGTGCCACAGCCCACGCAGGACTCGACGCCGGAAGCTCCACTACCCCTGCCGCCGCCACGCCGATCACAGCGGCAGACAAGACCTCCGGAGAGACTCCAATACACTAACTTTTAATACACTTCACCCCGCCGGACTCAATTTTAAACAAGGGGTGAATGTGGTAAACCACTGTTTGTATTCCACTGTGTACATGCCTGGACATGCCTCGGCTGACTCCTCCCACAAGTCCTAGTATAAAGGTGACTGCTCCCCAGCCCTTTGTATTTCTGGACCGGTCGACCACTCGAGGCAGACCTTCATTCTTTTGTTAATAAAAGCCTTTAGTTACTCTCTTAACTCTCAGTCTTTTATGAGTAATTGATAGCGCATCAGAAAGAAAAGCCCAAAATACAGAAAAAGTCAGTACTACTGAAGGACTATAATGGACAGAAACTAGATAGCTTAGGTGTATGCAGACTTAATGTGACAGTCAAAGACAAAGTGCATCATCTCATGCTTTCTGTTGTGGCTGAAAGGCTTGATTCACTACTGGGTGACAAAGCTTGTGAGGACTTAGAACTGGTCATAAGAGTCTACCGTATAAACTGTGCCATCATCAGACCAGATGACTCGGTGGATTCTGTAGTGAATAATTTCCAGGATGTGTTCAAAGGATTTGGAGTTCTACCATTCACTTACAAGATCCAGCTAAAGCAGGATGCTCAGCCAGTGGTACATGCTCCACGAAGAGTTCCAGCACCCCTGCGTGACCGGCTCAAGAATGAACTGGACAGAATGACCACACTAGGAGTCATCAGGAAATTCGAAGAGCCAACAGACTGGGTTAACTCCATGGTATGTGTAAAGAAAAAGAACAATGATCTAAGAATATGCATGGATCCAAAGGACTTAAATGCAAACATAAAACGTGAACACTACCAGATTCCCAAGCGAGAAGAAATCACCAGTGAAATGTCAGGTGCCAGATACTTTACAAAGCTCGATGCCTCACAAGGATTTTGGCAACTAAAACTGGATGAAGAGAGCACCAAATACTGTACCTTCAACACACCATTTGGCAGGTGTTGTTTCCTCAGAATGCCTTTCGGGATAATATCTGCATCTGAAATCTTTCATAGAGCGATGGAACACATAATTGAAGGTCTGGAAGGAGTTCGGGTCTATGTTGATGACATCATCATCTGGGGCTCCACACTGAAAGAACACAATGAGAGACTGACTAAAGTGCTACAGAGCATACGCCGGAATGGACTGAAGCTCAACAAAGCCAAGTGTCAGTTTGGCGTCCAGGAAGTCACTTTCCTAGGAGATTATCTGGTAAAGGAATAGAGCCAGATATGGAAAAAGTAAACGCCATACTCAAAATGCCCCGACCCACTGACAAAAAAGGAGTGCTATGCATCATGGGGATGATAAACTTCATTGGAAAGTTCATTCCTAACTTATCAGCCAAGACAGCCTGTCTGCGAGACCTGCTACATAAAACAAATGAGTTCGCATGGACAGAAAGACATGAACAAGAGTGGATAAACCTCAAAACAGTGCTGACAACCACACCTGTACTCACTGTAAGATTCGCAATTTTCAGCAAAAATCACGCAAGAAAACTGGATAAAATAAGACTGTTTATTGACCAAAGTAAGCTTGCACAGAAAAACCTTTGATAAAAGGGCATACAAAATGGCCGCCAGGCCCCGTGATCAGTTTATGAACCATTTTATTTCTGTTACTGCAAGCCAGACAGGCTTGTGGATTGAAGACAGTGAGCCCACGAAAGCCAGTCTCTGGGAACCGAAACTCAGAGCAACAGCATACATATTCAATGGATTATAAGTACAGGATGGGGCCCATCAAGATATGGGCGGACAATGTAAAAACACTTATACCCATTTATCGTACAAAGGAAAAACCGTTTAGCAGCCATCAAGGAAAATGTCCGGACCGATCAATATGCGAACCGAGCCACGGTGACAATGCAAAAGACATTGAAAGACATTATCGGCCAGGAAGGCCAGTTTAAGTTATCACCGGCTCCGTTACAAGACAAAGCGCCCCTGCAGAGATTTCTGCCCGCCAAAATTAATACAAAGACAGGACTATGATTTGGCGGGAGATAAGACTGTCCCAAAAGAGTATAACTATGGATTGAAAGTCCATCTAAAAAAACTTCGGACTCCGGGTTACTTGAACAACTTCTTCTTCGCTGCCACGGCTTCTTGTTGGGCGACTTCAGGCTTCCATTTCTTCAAGAACTTTCTTCTACGAGGAACGAACAAAGGGCGGACGGTGCCCGGATCGGCGCCTCTTCCACTTCGGCAGATCGATGAAAACGTTTTCGTTTTTTTTTAAAGACGGACGGTTTCGGTAAAAGGACAACGTGGTCGGTGTTCAGCCAAACAAGGCTCGGCCACGACGAGAAGACGACGAGGGTGGCCCGGGTACTGGGGTCGGGAGATCATCGACGACCCAGGCCGACGGAGAAGAAACCCTCTGGAGAACCGGCGATCGATGCCACAAGATTCTCCCAAGTGCATAGCCTGCATCTGGGTCTGCTCCATGAACCCAAATTGACTTGGTGGATCTCAACCTTAACGAGCGCTCATCGAGGCTGGGTCTACCCCACCGCCTCGAGGGAGGAGAGAATATCGACTGCGCCAGAAGTTTCCAAATCCACGTGACGACGGAAAGCGGTGCCAAAAAGGCTGCGAACCCCCTTTCTCGCGATTTCGAGAGTGGTGAGCATGATCCCAAGTTCCCCAGGTCGAAACTTAGTTTAGGTATAGGGGAGGGAGTTAAGGGAAATCGTAATGTGTTTCCCCTTTTTCGATGTGCCGTGTGTTCCCCATTTCCATAGAGTCAAGTTCATAAATTTGTGCATGATTGTAGTAACTTTAATCTGTGCCTTTGACATGTATTTTGTAATGCTTCAAACTGTTTAAAAATAAAAGCATCCATTTCGTGCTATTCAACCTGGTCTATTGAGTTCTTTCTCTGCACTACTGTTCTCTGCACCTAAGTCCAAGGTCTAGAACCATAGGGGGGGAGTGGGTCGAACCACTCAAGGGCAATTATTGCACGAAGCCTGGCAGGAGACCAGAAAGAGCAAGAGAAACCCCCTACAGAAATGGCGACCGCGGCAGGACCTTGGCAGCAGGAAAGTAGTGTGTTAGATCAAGATCTGAATAGACGAAATGTGATGGATGAAAGAATAGCAGATTATGTTTTCGGAAAAGTCAACCTCACAAAACAATGGATATCTGATCTACTAAGGGATAGGCGCCCGCTAGACGCAGCCATCAAGTGGACAGCGGGTAGAGAGCATAAGAAATCTGTAGAAAAGGCGGTCTGGCTGATGTGCTACAAGAAGCAAGTCCAGCTTTTGGACCAGGTAGTTGCAGCACAGACAGTCCAGATCAACGGCTTGCTTAAAGGCGTGGAGGAAAAGGTTGCGGGAGGTCAAAAACTGATTGAATCGCTTGACGCGCTGAACCAGGAACGCCGCTCTGTAATTCGCTGCCACGAAACCCGGGTAGAATATTTAAAATGTCAGGTCGTTGAGGCCAAGGCCAGTGAAGGTAGAATGAGAGAGAGGTGTTCCCGTCTAGCCAAACAAGTAGATGCCCAAGAGGAAAAGCTCCTGGGAGCCAGGGCAGCATATAAAATGGCCATGGAGGATAGATCTGAGAACACCGACCACAGCACTTGCCGCCGGGAGCTAGAGGACCTGAGAAAGGCCCTAGCGAAGGCAAACGGGTTGGTGTGTCTCATAAATCCACCAGCGAGTCAGCTGTTGCTAGCCAAGGAATCCAAAAGACCGATTCCACAAGAGGCAGTTGGGGTACCAACCCCCGAACCTTCTGCGCCTCCTGCCTATGAGGAGTCTTGGACTCCGGGACAGGAGACGAAGACGGTAGAGGAAGAGAGCCCTGAGGTAGAGCAACCCCAGACAGTAGAGTCGGGGTCGGCGCCAATGTGTCCAACGAGACACCGGAGGATCGGTCCAAATGAAGAAAATGGCGATGACGGACCCCTTGAGAGTCAGATCATAATGCCTCATAGCGCACGACAGCTAAGAGAGATGATAAGTCACATCCCAAAACTCTCCGAGTCAGGAGATCCCTCCGTGCATTTCAGGGACGTGGAGCAGACCGCAGCAGTCAATGACTGCGACGGGGTTGAACAGTCTAAAATGCTGCTGTTCTCCCTGGACAGTTCGCTCCTCCAGTGTCTCCCTGACGAGAGCAAGAGAGGGCACAGGGACTATGAGTTGCTACGGGATGAGATTCTGGAGATCATGGGAGAGGGGGACGGAACTCCGTTCCTCCGTTTAGAAAAGACAGTGCAGCTAGAGGGAGAACCCCCACGGGTTTTCGCCGACAGGTTGTGGCCAGTGTATCGGCGCAGCTGCCCGGGCGGGCCGGCCCGGGCCGGGCTGGATGGCGAACAAAGGGCTCACTGGCTTCGGTGCCTGGTAGCAGGTTGCCTGCCAATAGTGAAGGAACAGGCCAAAGCATGGTTTGACCCCACTAACGCCCGCTCCACGGAGGAAGTAGTACTAGATCAGCTCACGATCAGTTATAGAAACAACAAGGGCAAGAAAACGCCTGTTGTGAAAGGAAAGGTGCATGAGGTGAGACCCGCAGCCTCTGCTAAAAAGGAATGGCGTCAGGAGGGAAATCGCCATCCCCAAGCAAATAGCAGTTGTTACGGGTGTGGGAAGGAGGGTCATTGGCGCAAGGACTGTAGGAATCCTTGGAAGGATAAGAGGGAGAGAGAGTTCGCCGCAGCCCAAGATCGAGCCCAAGCCCGAGTCGCCAACGGCCCGAGAGTTTCCCCAACACCAGCACAACCACAAGTGCAGGCCGCTGCCCCAACACCAGTCCAGAACCCAACCGTAGCCTTTGCCCCGAATGAAGGGGGTGGTGCGGTTGTGGACCCCGCTGCGATCGAGTCAGTCTTGGAGACTATGCGGTCTCTGATGACCTGGCAGGGGAAGGTAGCGGTTGCTAACAGCCCTATCGCCCCCGAGACCCCAGCCGAAACACCTAAATGACTGACGCCCGCGCAGCCCATCTACTTGTGTCCGCTCCGCTATGACGCTTGGAGAAGACCTGTGGTGGAGATGGAGGTGGAGAAACAAAGGGGTAGTTACCTGTTGGATACGGGAGCTTCGTGTACCTTGATCCACACGGACAAACCTTTTGCCTCACCTCTGTCCGCCCAGGCTCCATATTTAGTAGCGGGTTTCACGGGTAGAGCACAGGCTGGCGCGCACTCCCTCCCACTCTCCATTCAGTTGGGAGCGCTCCACACCACATGGACGTGCATCCTATTGAAGTGGAAAGAGGGGGGGGGGAAAGGCATCCTCGGGGCTGATTTCTTGGTGGAACACGGGATCCTCGTGGACCTGAGAAATCACTGTCTCTGGGGAGCCGAGGGCGGTTTAGGTAAGGTAGTCGTAATCCCGGGGAAGGAAGAAAAGGGGGCCCTGTGCACTATGAAGCCATCAGGAGGTTACGATCTCGAGCTCATGATAACAAACGTCCCAACGGACTTGCAGGCGCGTGTGTCAGAAAATCTGACCGCGTTCGCCACCCACAAGCACGACTGCGGGAGAGTCACTGGGTTCGAAGTCAGCGTAGACGGGGACCCCATGATCCGACCCCAAAAGCAGTATAATTTCCCCAAGGAGGCAGAACCCGACATGGAGACAGCAATATCTTCATTGGTACAGCAGGGCGTATTGAGGACGATAGCCACCCACGTGAACTCCCCATTATGGCCGGTAAAGAAACCGGACAATTCGTGGAGAGCCACGGTGGACTATAGAGTCCTCAATAGTAATATCCCAGCCTGCGCGCCCACGGTAGCAGCAGTTGCAGACTTAATAGGGAGTATTCCAGCATCGGCGACCACATTCACGGTGCTGGACATCTCGAACGGTTTTTGGTCCATTCCGCTGCGGCGGGAGGACCAGTACAAGTTTGCCTTTACTTTCAAAGGGCAACAGTACACCTGGAACTGCTTACCACAGGGTTTTCACAACAGCCCCAGCATTTTCCATCAGTGTATGGCGGGGAGTTTGAAAGAGTTCAGCCAGCCCAACCAGATAGTGCAGTATGTGGACGACTTACTCCTGTTCACAGATACAAGGGAGCAGCACGGCCCACTGTTAGCCGAATTGTTGGAACTGTTAGAAAGGAAGGGTTTCAAAGTAAACCCAAAGAAAGCCCAGATCGGCCAGCAGGAAGTTAAATTCCTGGGTCTGGCCATCCGCGCTGGGGAAAGAGCCATAGATAAGGCCAGACGGGAATCTATACAAGATCTGCCGATTCCCAACACAGTAACGGGTGTAAGGTCCTTTTTGGGATTGACCGGGTACTGCAGAGATTTCATCGAGGACTATGCTGCCACAGCGGCCCCGCTACTTCGACTCTTACACAAGGGAGTCGAGTGGTCTTGGGACGAGGGGTGCCAGGCAGCATTCGAGAAGTTGAAAAGAGATCTGCAGACCGCGCCAGCCCTAGGGGCCATAGATGGGGGAGAGGAGTTCTTTCTGGAGGTAGCCGCTAGTGGGGACAGCCTGAGCGCAGTACTGCTCCAAGAGCGGCACGGCAAGCTAAGACCAGTAGTTTATTCCTCCAGGGTGCTCACGGATGTGGAGAGGAGTTTCTCCAATTGCGAACGGCATCTCCTGGCCACGCATTGGGCTGTGAACAGATCAGTGATCTTCACAGGGACCTCTCCCATTACGCTCCTCACCCATCACACCCCCACGAAGATGCTTCTGGACGGGAGGATTAAGGATGGGACCGTAAGCAGCGCTCGGATTGCGCGCTGGACCCTCCTCCTTTCCCAGATGGATCTCAAAGTTAAAGGCCTCTGCGCGCCAAGGCTCGCAGCCAATATGGCATATCCCGGGACAGCCCATCAATGTTCCGTAGAAGGGGTATGGGAAGTTAACATAGGTTTACGGGCCGGGATACATCCCACGGGCCGCGAGATCTACGTAGACGGTTCTAGCACTGTAGCTGACGGCAAGCGACTCACAGGGTGTGGAGTTTATGACCCTGCGGCAAACATTGCCCTGGCAATTAAGCTCCCCAGCACTATGAGCGCGCAGCAGGCTGAACTGTCCGCGGTGGCGTACGTGGTTACCCACCCCGAGATTTTCCCAACCCCATACACGATTTGCTCAGACAGCATGTTCACGTGCAATTCGTGTACGGAGTACCTCGCCATCTGGTCCCGACGCGGGTACACCTCCGCGGACGGGCGGCCTTTAACAGTTAAGCCCTTGCTGGAGAAGATCCTAGCAGCTGTGGGGGAGAAAGGAGAGGTGTTCATCCATAAGGTGAAGGCTCACTCCATTACAGAACCCCGCAGTCAGGGCAACCAGCAGGCGGATGCGCTAGCCAGGGAGGGTGCCCGCAGCGGCATTCTCTGGGACCCATACGAACCCGGACCCGTGGCGGCGATCCAAGGCAGGGAGGGAATTCCCGGGAACACAGGGGTGACACCGCCCCCAGACCTAAAGACCGTCCAAACCCTGGATCCCGCCCTAAAAGCAGTCCTAAAAGCCATCACAGAGGGCAAACAGGTAGAAGGTCCGTACAGTACGGCAGCCCTCACAGTCAAGGAAGGTATGCTGTTCCGAAAGGAGCAGTGGGTTGTGCCGCAGCAGCACCGAAGGGAATTCCTGCAATTGGCCCACGAGGGTCCAGGAGCGGGACACCCCGGACCTGAGGTCACCTGGCAACGGGTGGAGCAGGCGGGATGGTGGCCGGGACTTCGGGACGATGTCCGCGAGTTCTGCGCAAGCTGTCTTGTGTGTGCTGCTAACAACCCAGACCCCCACAAAAGGAAGGTGCCCATGGGGCACATCAGGAGGGTAGAGGGACCATGGCAGTCGATTCAGGTCGACTACATAGGGCCCCTGCCCGCCGCCCAGGGAGGCTATAAGTACTGCCTTGTCCTGGTAGATGTGTTCACCAAATGGGTAGAAGCCTTCCCGTGCAGAACAGCTACGGCACTGGGTACTGCTAAGATCTTGATTCGGGAAGTGTTCTCACGGTGGGGACTCCCCCGTTTTGTAGAGTCCGACCAAGGGAGTCAGTTCACCGGTCAAGTAATGCAGAACGCCCTCAGGCTCTTGGGCATTGAGGGAAAGTGGCACGTAGCATACAATCCCCAGTCATCCGGGATTGTTGAGCGTATGAATCGGACCCTCAAGGAAAAGCTGAGGAAAGAGACAATGGGCTCGCCCCAGAAATGGGCGGAGGTCCTGCCTTTAGTCCTCATGGGGATCCGAGCCAGCCAGTCCAAAAGCACGGGGTATTCCCCGCACGAGTTAATGACTGGAAGGATCATGCGAACACCCACCCATGTGCTAGCCCCGGTGCTCACTGAGGGCCAGCTCCGAGAGGTGAAACGGGACAAATTCGCCCAAACCCTCTTGGAGCGCCTGAGACAGATTTATGGGCAGGCGGCTGGGAACATGGGAAGACAGCACCAGGGAAATAAACTGTTGTTAGAACCTCGGAAACAACAAGAGTGGGTAGTCGGGGACCAGGTCATGGTCCGAAACTACGCCAGGGTAGGGAGTTTTGAACCACTGTACATGGGGCCATACAGCATTGTAGACAAAGCCAGCCCCATGGTTTATGCAGTGAAGACGCCCCGACGTACCAAATGGTTTCACATCAACCAGTGTAAACTGTTTAAACCGGGTACACCAGGGCCACCAAAGGGGACCAGGTCTGAGAACAAAGATCCTCAGCCTGTAACAGAGTCACAGACCACACAGGCTGGAGCAGTAGCCTGCGTGAAGGGAGAGGCCATCCCATTGGAGTGGGAGGTCTCATCTTTTGAATGGGATTTAGGCAGGGGAGAGCCCGAACAGCTCAACCTCGCTTTAGACCCAATCACGGAGGAGGAAGAGTCAGAGGACGGCAGTCCCGCCCTCGACTCAAGCTTGGGGGAGGTAGGGAGTGGGGGTGGAGACTCGTTACCTGTAGGGACAGGTGAGGTGGGGTCGGAAGCCACAGATCCCGACCCCGGGGGGGCGGAGCCTGAGGAAGGGGAGCTGGAGCCGGCAGCTGTGGAGGAACCACAGGCTGTGCCGGTAACAGTCACGACCCCAGGTCCATCGGCCCCGGGAGCCCAACCCAAAGCAGCCCCTCGTAGGTCAGCTCGAGCGCCCCAGCCCAGAAAATTTTGGCCAGATTCTCCCCATCCTCCCCAACCACGGTTTAAAGCAGCCCCAGGAAGACATGATCCCCGTTCAGCAGCGACAGGCTGCGGGGGATCAAGGCCAAAGATCAATGCAGCCCCACCGCAGGGTGTGGCACACGACAGACCTCACAGGGATTCGGAAAGCCGCCCCACGGAGGGCGGCGCTGTACATAAGTTAAGATAGGTAATTATGGTCATAGTTTAAGGAATGTAAAGTATATGGTGTTAAGAGTACAATTTTGAAGTCTGCCCGGTATGTGTGTTTGTTAGGGAGCGGGGTCCAGGAACCCGCGCGTCCAATTAATTTAGGCGCACCTATCGGGAGCCCGGCTACATCATTTTGTTGGTTACAGAAACCTGGGATACGATGGAAAGGATTGTCGTAGCGTTCATGGCGATCGGGTGCGGGTGGGCCTACCGAGGCCGCACCAAGGACGTCATCATTTTCGGGTGCTCCGGGGACACGGCCCCCATCGCAACGGATGGGACGGGGGAGCGAGAGGTAGAGGAAACCGCCACCTACTTCCACCAAGGGAGATGGCCAGGTTGGCTGGGAACGAATTCTACGGAATATTCCAGCAATTTCGGTTTTGCCTACCAAGAGACTTCATTAACGTGCCCTCGAGTGAGGATCCTAGCGCCCAGAGTCAGCGTCACCGTGGGAAAGAGGATTTGTCTGGTGTGCAATGGGAACGTACCACCAAGGCGATGGTGGTGGCTACGAAAGCTGGGAAAGGACATGAGAAACTCTACGGTCGAGTGGGAGCGACTGGGTAATAATACCCATCGGACTATTACGGGAACTCACGGACAATTACGTGTGTGTTGGGACAAATGGTGGGAACCGGATGAGGGAATATATGTCTGTATGTGGGGTTCGAGACGCGTCTGCCCCAAGGGCGTGTCCATCTTCTTCCAGAGGCAGTGGCAGGATGAAGGGAAGGGGATGAGATGGGATGTTAGCACTCGAGCGTGCGGAGCCCCATACTCCCCTATTCCGGTGAACGCCACTGAACTCATCACCCGCCCACGCAAGCCCCTGCCCACGCTTCCGGTAGCACTAGCCCAGAAAGGAGGGTGCCCAACCACCACCAAGGGACCCGGGAACGGTTTAGTATTGGTACCCACCGGTCAGGTGCTGTACCAAGGGGTACACTACGCGGTGGCCTCAGTGATTTTAAATCTCACTGAGGTAAGATTGCCGGAGTGGTGTCCCAAAGAAACGGAACAATTATACCAGGTCCTGTTAACCAGTATGTTTAGACAATTTTACGAATTTGACTTTGCCGACATCGACAGAGACAAATTATACACCACACCGCCAGAAGTTTTGGATCGAGTCGGGAGGCAAAGAAGGGGTACTGTAAATGACATATTCACTGCTTTTAATACCGGGACATCTGTTGTCAACGCTCTAGATAACGTGGAGCTGCAGACACAGATCAACGGTTTAAAAGCCCAGTTAAGGAACATATTGACAGACGAAAACAAGGTCGTGGGTTCTGAGTTGCATGAGGACCAGGCCATGACACTACACTTTAAGGACATAATTGCTGAGCTGGAGAAACACGCGAGAACGGTAAATGCACTCATTAAGGAGGATCGGAATGCGTCCGATCAAGCTGCGCAAAACGAGGCCTGTGTGCTGTACGGGGCGTGGTTATTGGGCGAGGGCCGCAGTAATCTTGAGGATTTAAAACAGGGTTTGGTCCCATCCTGGATCAGCAACAAGCACTTGCAAGCGCTCCACCCTTTTGAGAATGCATTAAGCCCGTGCCAGCTCAGACTAGCCGCAGAAGCATACCCAGTTCCAGTGGACTGCGGACATTCGAATCACACTATTATGGGAATAGTAGTAAGAATGCCGGTGTTGGGTCCCGCAGCAAAGCCCGCCCCGGTATACAGAGTAGAGAACATTGGAGTCATTCAGGGGGGCGCACACATTCGTTACGCAGTGGTCCCGCCTTACGTCATCAGATGGGAGCGTACGATGACAGGCACCGACCTCTCGGGATGTCGGAGCCGGGGAGCACACATCATCCTGTGTCCCCAGCACTTGAATGCCTTTTTGAAACCACAGTGCGGGTTCAGAACCGCTAGCGCGAAGCCGGTGAATTGCACCATGGAGGCAATGGCAGAGGACCATGTGCCCCCACAGGTAGCATATATCGGGGGTGGGACATACTGCGTCACCACTGCAGCGCCTCAGTACCGATATGGACAACACGAGTGGTGTTCGGTCGGTGATAGCAGTTTCTGTTTCAAACCCAGGGCCGAGGTTCAAGTGGCACAACAACGAATTGTTCCCATTCCTGCGCCCTCCACTGTACACATCACTATCAAAGAGAATTTCACAGACTTACAACGATTTGTCGCGCATTTTGGTTATGTCATTCCCCCTCTTCCCGAACACCTCACCAAGGTTTTAAAAGCCGTTATAGTTTCGCAGAAACATTTCTATACACTGGAGCAGAAAACTTTAGAGATAGGAAAAGACATATTGGACATAACCATCCCACCATGGTGGGACTTGTTCACCAACATAGAGGTCCCCGCCTGGATTAGAATAGCATCCCATATCCTAGTAGTATGTCAGGTTTTGATTGTGATATTTTTGCTCTTCGTGCATTGCAAAAGAGGCAAACGCCTCCAGAGGCACGAGAACACAGGAGAATGGAGAGAACGCTATGTGCGGATGGGGGAAGCAGATACCCCACTCTAAGCTGCTAGTATAAGATTAAGCGTCCCTCCATTTAAAATTTTTTTGTTTTTGTTTGTTTTTTTGATTGTTTTGGGTTATAAGGAAATAAGTATTGTCATGTTATTAGTTGTTCTTAAGTTTTTTTGGATTAATAAAAGATGCATGCAGATGGCGCAAAAGGGTATCAACCCCTGCCCATCTGACAGGTGAAGGTGTTATAGTTTAAGATTTGCTGTCTATGATTCCAAATGTGCATGAGGTAATTTTCATTTTTCTCCGGAAATGGGAACTGCATGTGTCGTGAGGGGCATAGATAGTTAAGTGCCAGGAATGTTTGGATGTGGGGAATCAGGGAAAATTTGCTCATCAAGGATTATTGATACTTTAAGCAAGCTATCAGTATCACAGGGGGGCCTGTAAGATTCGCAATTTTCAGCAAAAATCACGCAAGAAAACTGGATAAAATAAGACTGTTTATTGACCAAAGTAAGCTTGCACAGAAAAACCTTTGATAAAAGGGCATACAAAATGGCCGCCAGGCCCCGTGATCAGTTTATGAACCATTTTATTTCTGTTACTGCAAGCCAGACAGGCTTGTGGATTGAAGACAGTGAGCCCACGAAAGCCAGTCTCTGGGAACCGAAACTCAGAGCAACAGCATACATATTCAATGGATTATAAGTACAGGATGGGGCCCATCAAGATATGGGCGGACAATGTAAAAACACTTATACCCATTTATCGTACAAAGGAAAAACCGTTTAGCAGCCATCAAGGAAAATGTCCGGACCGATCAATATGCGAACCGAGCCACGGTGACAATGCAAAAGACATTGAAAGACATTATCGGCCAGGAAGGCCAGTTTAAGTTATCACCGGCTCCGTTACAAGACAAAGCGCCCCTGCAGAGATTTCTGCCCGCCAAAATTAATACAAAGACAGGACTATGATTTGGCGGGAGATAAGACTGTCCCAAAAGAGTATAACTATGGATTGAAAGTCCATCTAAAAAAACTTCGGACTCCGGGTTACTTGAACAACTTCTTCTTCGCTGCCACGGCTTCTTGTTGGGCGACTTCAGGCTTCCATTTCTTCAAGAACTTTCTTCTACGAGGAACGAACAAAGGGCGGACGGTGCCCGGATCGGCGCCTCTTCCACTTCGGCAGATCGATGAAAACGTTTTCGTTTTTTTTTAAAGACGGACGGTTTCGGTAAAAGGACAACGTGGTCGGTGTTCAGCCAAACAAGGCTCGGCCACGACGAGAAGACGACGAGGGTGGCCCGGGTACTGGGGTCGGGAGATCATCGACGACCCAGGCCGACGGAGAAGAAACCCTCTGGAGAACCGGCGATCGATGCCACAAGATTCTCCCAAGTGCATAGCCTGCATCTGGGTCTGCTCCATGAACCCAAATTGACTTGGTGGATCTCAACCTTAACGAGCGCTCATCGAGGCTGGGTCTACCCCACCGCCTCGAGGGAGGAGAGAATATCGACTGCGCCAGAAGTTTCCAAATCCACGTGACGACGGAAAGCGGTGCCAAAAAGGCTGCGAACCCCCTTTCTCGCGATTTCGAGAGTGGTGAGCATGATCCCAAGTTCCCCAGGTCGAAACTTAGTTTAGGTATAGGGGAGGGAGTTAAGGGAAATCGTAATGTGTTTCCCCTTTTTCGATGTGCCGTGTGTTCCCCATTTCCATAGAGTCAAGTTCATAAATTTGTGCATGATTGTAGTAACTTTAATCTGTGCCTTTGACATGTATTTTGTAATGCTTCAAACTGTTTAAAAATAAAAGCATCCATTTCGTGCTATTCAACCTGGTCTATTGAGTTCTTTCTCTGCACTACTGTTCTCTGCACCTAAGTCCAAGGTCTAGAACCATAGGGGGGGAGTGGGTCGAACCACTCAAGGGCAATTATTGCACGAAGCCTGGCAGGAGACCAGAAAGAGCAAGAGAAACCCCCTACATCACCTTCTTTGACCCAACAAAAATAATCAAAGTGTCAACGGATGCATCAAAAGATGGCCTAGGTGCGGCCTTGCTACAAGCAGAGGGTGAAGATTAGAAGCCTGTTGCCTATGCCTCCAGGTCTATGACTGATACTGAGTGTCGATATGCCCAGATTGAAACGGAATGTCTAGGCTTGGTAGTTGGACTAGAAAAGTTTCATGGCTACATATATGGACTTCCCACCTTCACAGTTGAGACAGACCACAGCCCTCTGGTTGCCATCATAAAAAAAAACCTGAATGAGATGTCTCCAAGGATTCAACGACTCATGATGAAGCTGCAAAGATATGACTTTGAACTGATCTACACACCAGGCAAATACATAGTGTTAGCAGATGCACTATCCCGAGCACCCACAATGAGTCATGTGAGCTCTACTGAAGAAGACGTGGATGTTCATGTGAGTATGGTCACTGCTGCGCTGCCCGTGTCAGACACAAAATCAAAGCAAATAGCGGAAGAAACAGTAAAAGATACAGTATTACAAACAGTAATAGAAAATATTCATCATGGTTGGCCAAAAGGTTCCTGTACAAAATATTTTCACATAAGGTCAGAATTGAGTGTCGCAAGTGGACTATTACTAAAACAGAACAGAATAGTCATTCCACAGGCTCTACGTCAAGACATGCTCAAAAGGATTCATGAGGGACACCTCGGAATTGAAAAATGCAAAAGGAGAGCAAGAGACACTGTTTATTGGCCTGGCATAAATAAGGACATTGAGAACATGATAGGCAAATGTGAGACATGTCAGAAACACCAAAACAAACAAGCAAAGGAACCAATGATAGTAGCTGACATACCAACAGCAGCATGGCAAAAGGTTGGTATGGACCTTTTTCATTTAAATGGTAAAGACTATCTAATAGTGATTGACTACTATTCTAACTATCCTGAGATGGCGCTGCTCTCAAGCACCACAGCAAGCAGTGTCATAATGCATGTGAAATCCATCTTCGCCAGACATGGAATTCCCAGGATTGCCGTTAGCGACAATGGTCCGTGATTCAACTGTAAGGAGTGGCAACAGTTTGCAGCACATTATGACTTTCAGCACATCACATCCAGTCCTTTGTATGCTCAGTCAAATGGTAAGGCAGAGAAAGGTGTTCAAGTTCTCAAGCAGCTACTGAAGAAAGCAACAGAAAGCAAGTCTGATCCTTATCTCGCCCTGCTGAGCTACCGAGCCTCACCTTTAGACTGTGGTTCTTCACCTGCTGAACTACTAATGGGTCGCAAGTTGCGCACCACGCTACCCTGCTGTGCAAAAGAACAGCAAAGTGAGGAACTGAGACAGAGACTTCAACTGTTAAAGCTGAAACAGAAATCATACTATGACAAGTCATCCAAAACTCTAAAACCATTGACAAGGGATGATGTTGTCAGGATTGAGGATCCAGATGCATGGAACAGGAAAGCTACAGTTCTTGAGGAAGTAGGACCAAGGTCATACACTGTTAGAACTGAGGAAGGACAGATTCTCAGGAGGAACCGCCGTTCCCTCCTAAAAACACAAGAGACTATTCAAGACCAGATTGATGACAATGCCGCAACTGCATCTTGTCATTCACCGCCAGAACAATCTCATGAAGACACATCAGACTTACCCGTGTTGAGAAGATCCACACGTGAAGTTAAAGAGCCCGATAGACTTAATCTTTGAGTACAATGTAAAGCTTTGAAAATGTGTTGACTGTTTTGAAAATGTTTATGTTTATAGAGCACTAACAAAAGTGTTACTGATATTATCTTTATTGTTTTCTTGAAAGTTGATTGATATTGATTTTGTTAAACCTCAAAGAAAGGGGGATGTAATGATCAATAACATTTCATTCTATAGTGGACACTAGGTGGAGCCGTAGAGCTGTGTAGAGCTGTATATAAGACTACACTACCCAGCTGTATATATATTAAGACTACATTGCCCATGAGGCACTAGGCTACCCACAAGGAAGTAGTCAAGATGGCAGCCTGCACACAGGAGCACACATGCTGCATCTCTACAGATACTGTACCTAGAGAACGTGTACTGAATAAATGACTAGCTAGAAGCTAGCTGTCTTGAAAGGGAGGAGGTACTAGTGGTTTTAGCAAGCTTGAAAGTGGATAAATCCCCAGGCCCGGACGAGATGTATCCCACGCTGCTGCGTGAGGCAAAGGAGGAGATTGCAGGGGCTCTGACACAAATTTTCAAAACCTCTCTGGCCACAGGGGATGTGCCAGAGGACTGGAGAACAGCTAACGTAGTACCATTATTCAAGAAGGGTAGTAGGGATAAACCAGGGAATTACAGGCCAGTGAGCCTAACATCAGTGGTAGGGAAATTATTGGAAAAAATTCTGAGGGACAGAATTAGTCTCCACTTGGAGAGGCAAGGATTAATCAGGGATAGTCAGCATGGCTTTGTCAAGGGAAGATCATGTCTGACCAATTTGATTGAATTTTTCGAGGGGGTGACTAGGTGTGTGGATGAGGGTAGTGTAGTGGATGTGATATACATGGATTTCAGTAAGGCTTTTGATAAAGTCCCGCACAGGAGACTGGTCAAGAAGGTAAGAGCCCATGGGATCCAGGGTGCTTTGGCACATTGGATCCAAAACTGGCTTAGTGGCAGAAGGCAGAGGGTGATGGTCGAAGGTTGTTTTTGTGACTGGAAGCCTGTGTCCAGTGGGGTACCGCAGGGATCAGTGCTGGGTCCCTTGCTGTTTCTGGTCTACAGTAATGATTTGGATGTAAATGTAAAAGGTATGATCAGTAAGTTCGCAGATGACACAAAAATTGGTGGGGTGGTAAATAGCGAGGAGGGTAGCCTCAGTCTGCAGGACGATATAGATGGGTTGGTCAGATGGGCAGAACAGTGGCTAATGGAATTTAACCCTGAAAAGTGTGAGGTGATGCATTTTGGAGGGACTAACAAGGCAAGGGAATGCACAATGAATGGTAAGACCCTCGGAAAGACAGAGGATCAGAGGGACCTTGGTGTGCATGTACATAGATCCCTGAAGGCAGCAGAACAGGTGGATAAGGTGGTTAAAAAGGCATATGGGATACTTGCCTTCATTAGCCGAGGCATAGAATATAAGAGCAGGGAGGTTATGATGGAGCTGCACAAAACGCTGGTAAGGCCACAGCTGGAGTACTGTGTGCAGTTCTGTTCGCCACACTATAGGAAGGATGTGATTGCTTTGGAGAGGGTGCAGAGGAGATTTACCAGGATGTTACCTGGGCTGGAGCGCTTCAGCTATGAAGAAAGACTGGACAGGCTGGGGTTGTTTTCCTTGGAGCAGAGAAGGCTGAGGGGGGACCTGATTGAGGTGTACAAAATTATGAGGGGCATAGATAGGGTAGATAAAAAGGAACTTTTTCCCTTAGTAGAGGGGTCAATAACAAGGGGGCATAGATTCAAGGTAAGGGGCAGGAGGTTTAGAGGGGATTTGAGGAAGAACTTTTTCACCCAGAGGGTGGTTGGAATCTGCAACTCACTGCCTGAAAGGGTGGTAGAGGCAGGAACCCTCACAACATTCAAGAAGCATTTGGATGAGCACTTGAAATGCCATAGCATACAAGGCTACGGACCAAATGCTGGAAAATGGGATTAGATTAGACAGGGCTTGATGGCCGGGGAGGACGCGATGGGCCGAAGGGCCTCTTTCTGTGCTGTATAACTCTATGACTCTGTGACTCTATGATTCGAGTACAGGAGCAAGGATGTCTTGCTGCAGTTGTACAGGGCCTTGGTGAGACCACACCTTGAGTATTGTGTGCAGTTTTGGTTGCCTTATCTGAGGAAGGATGTTCCTGCCATGGAGGGAGTGCAGCGAAGATTCACCAGACTGATACCTGGCATGGCAGGAATGACGTATCAGGAGAGATTGGGTCAATTAGGCTTATATTTGCTAGAGTTTAGAAGAATGAGGGGATCTCATTGAAACTTATAAAATTCTAACAGGACTAGACAGACTAGATGCAGGAAGGATGTTCCCGATGGCGGGGGAGTCCAGAACCAGTGGTCACAGTCTAAGGATAAGGGGTAAGCCATTTAGGACTGAGATGAGGAGGAATTTCTTCACCCAGAGAGTGGTGAACCTGTGGAATTCTCTACCACAGAAGGCAGTTGAGGCCAACTTATTAAATATATTCAAGAAGGAGTTAGATATATTTCTTAACGCTAAAGGGATCAAGGGATATGGGGAGAAAGCAGGGACAGGGTACTGAATTCGGATGATCAGCCATGATCTCATTAAATGGCGGAACAGCCTCAAGGGGCCGGATGGCCTACTCCTGCTCCTATCTTCTATGTTTCTATGTTGAGACTCTGTTGACCTGGAGGAGCAATAGAAAGAAACAGGCTCTTTGTCCCATGAGCTATGTGTTGGTGTATTTCTCCACATGAACCACCCAGTTTAATCAATCCCTCTTTCCTGACCACTCCCTATATCATTTAATATTCCTCTATTCAAGCAGTTCCTCTATATCAGAAAGAACGTATGGTTAGGCTGTCAATGCAGGAGAGGAAGTAGTCAAGCCTACAATTGGTCCATCTCAGGATTCAGCTGCTGGTAGCCAAGTGTCACCTCAATCCCAAACGGTTCCTATATGCATATAACAGCCAGCAACCTTACTTAGGTGGCTCCTAGATGATGGACCAAATTAGGTTGAAGAGGACCTACATCACAGGCTGTTGCTAATGGGAAACACTACGAAACCAAAGATGAGGGACTTGCACATAGGATATGCTTTGAGATTCATGACCTGGTTGTACTGAAATTGTGTTTGCAGAGAGTTCTTCCAAAGGTTTGTGAACATGTTTCATAAGGTGGAAGAATGCGAGATTTGTGATTGAGAGATTTAAGGCACTTTTGATGAAAACATATTTGTGGCGACTATGTAAGCATGTACTGTTAATGCAGTGGGCATATTGCAACATTAAGAGAACGTCTCCTGTATCAGTTTGCCTAATGGCTCTTTCAGCTTGGCATTGGGTTATATTCCGCAGCCTCTCATGCTCCTCTTGGTGATCCCTTTGCTGCACCTGGGAGGATGATGCCACAGTGTCAGCTGTGGTTCAGTTGGTCACACACTCGCCTTTGAGTCAGAAGGTTGTGGGTTCAAGTCCCAATCCAGAAACTTGAGCACATAAAGCTAGGCTGACACTCCAGTGCGGTGCTGAGGGAGTGCTGCACTGTCGGAGGTGCCGTCTTTCAGATGAGACGTTAAACTGAGGCCCCGTCTGCTCTCTCAGGTGAACGTAAATGATCCAGTGGTACTATTTCGAAGAAGAGCAGCGGAGTTATCCCCGATGTCTTGGCCAATATTTATCCCTCAACCAACATAACAAAAACAGATTATCTGGTGATTATCACATTGCTGTTTGTGGGACCTTGCTGTGTGCAAATTGGCTGCCACGTTTCCTACATTACAACAGTGACTCCACTTCAAAAGTACTTCATTGGCTGTAAAGTGCTTTGAGACGTCCGGTGGTCATGAAAGGTGTTATATAAATGCAAGTCTTTCTTTTCTTTAAAAGGCAAAATTGTGCTGCATGCACCACACTCCTATGTTCTTTGAAACCTTAGCCAGGCTATATTGCAGGACACCTCAAGATCCATCCAGTCACCTGAACCACTGCTTCAACTCACGAATGGTGGGTTCTATGATTATTCTGGTGAGTGCCAGCATCTCATTATACCTGTGTTGAGCTGCTGTCCTGGGATGGTGTCTTCAGACATTATTCCAAAGGATAGCGCTGAGTGCGGTGGCATTGAGTGGAGCGAGAGTTTGGTAAGTGGGAGAAAAGTCATTTAAGTGTATTTAGTGAATTTTAGTGAGTTAAAAAGTTAATTATTTGAAGTGAGTTAAATTTTTTAGTGTAAATTAAGCTGCTGGGGAGTTTAAACCGGAAGTAGAATCCAGGTATAAAAAGGAGCGGGACTAGTGCGGCAGCGCTGAGTGCGGTGGCATTGAGTGGAGCGAGAGTTTGGTAAGTGGGAGAGTTCCGGCAAGTGAGGGGGTGTTTTTGCTCTGTTTTGTTCCCTACTCCCAGGCTTAGACAGCACTGCGGAAGCAGAGCAGCGAGACGAATCAACCTAACAGGCCCCACAGACAGCATTCAAAAGGGAGGTTGGTGATCAGCTGGTTGGTAGGTTCTCTTCCTTCTCTTTTATACCTTTAAGTTGGTAAGTCCTATTAAATAGTGCTGTGATATTATCATCTATATCCGGGCAGAGGGTTTCATAACTAATAATAAGAAATTTAATTAATTACATAGAATGGAGCAGGTGATGTGTTACTGTTGCGAGATGTGGGAGCCAGTGGACCCCATTGAGGCTCACGGTGATTACATTTGCAACAAATGTTTGCTGCTAGAGGAACTCCGGCTCCTTATTGAGGTGCTTGAGACCGAGCTTCAGACACTGCGACACATCATGGAGGGGGAGAAGTACCTGGACTCTATGTTTCAGGAGGTAGTCACACCTGTGAAATTAATTAATTCAGATGTAGTCCGTGGTCAGGGACAGGACGGTGTGACTATGAGTGAGGCAGGTACAGGGATCCAGGAGGTAGTTGAATGAGCCGCAGCCCTTGCTCTTGTCAAACAAGTTCGAGATTCTTACTCCCTGTGAGGGCGGGAGTGGGGACTGCAGGGAGGGTGAGCAACCTGGCCACAGCACCGTGGAACAGGGGGCCATTCAAGTGGGGGGAGCAAAAAGAAATGTTGTAGTGGTAGGGGATAGTATCATTAGGGGGATAGATAGGGTTCTCTGCAGTCGAGAGCGGGAGTCCCGAAGGCTGTGTTGCCTGTCCAGTGCCAGGGTTAAGGGCATCTCTTCTGGGCTGGAAAGAAACTTGGAGTGGGATGGGGAGGATCCAGTTGTCGTGGTCCATGTTGGTACAAACGACGTAGATAGGACAAGGAAGAAGGTTCTGTTAAAGGAGTATGAACAGCTAGGGGTCAAATTAAAAAACAGAACCTCAAGGGTAATGAGCCACGAGCGAATTTGGCTAGGATAAATAAAATTAGAGCGTTAAATGCGTGGCTCCAAGACTGGTGTGGGAAAAATGGGTTTTACTTCTTGGGACACTGGCACCAGTACTGGGACAGGCGCGAGCTGTTCCGTTGGGACGGACTTCACTTGGCCAGTGCTGGGACTAGAATCCTGGCGAATCATATAACTAGGGCTGTAGAGAGGGCTTTAAACTAATTAGCGGGGGGGAGGTTTCTGGAGAGCAAATAATAAAAAGGACAACGGAGAAGGTCATAGACTTAGGTAGCAGTGGGGGAATTGAAAACAGAACGTGTCAGGAAGGGACAGAAGGTATGGAGTAAAAGGCAAAGTAGTAAAAGGGGAAAAAGCAGGAACTAAGTATCACAAAACAAATTTGAAAGTTCTTTATCTGAATGCACGTAGCATTCGTAACAAAATGGACGAGTTAACGGCACAAATAACTACCTATGGGTATGATCTTGTGGCCATTACAGAAACATGGCTGCAGGGTGACCATGACTGGGAATTAAACATACCAGGTTATTTAACAATCAGGAAGGACAGGCAGGAAGGAAGGGGAGGTGTGGTGGCTATGTTAATAAAGGAAGGAATCACTGTAATACAGAGAAATGATATTGGGACAAAGGATCAGGATAGTGAAACAGTTTGGGTGGAGATAAGGAATAATAAGGGGAAAAAAACACTAGTGGGCATAGTCTATAGGCCTCCGAACAGTTGCAACTCTGTTGGACGGAGTATTAATCAGGAAATAGTTGAGGCTTGTAATAAGGGAACAGCTATAATTATGGGGGATTTTAACTATCATATTAACTGGACAAATCAAATTGGGCAGGGCAGCCTTGAGGATGAGTTCATAGAGTGTATTAGGGATGGGTTTCTTGAGCAGTATGTAACTGAACCGACCAGGGGGCAAGCAACCTTAGATTTGGTCCTGTGTAATGAGACAGGATTAATTAAAAATGTCCTAGTAAAGGATCCCCTTGGAATGAGTGACCATAACATGGTTGAATTCCATATTCAATTAGAGGGTGAGAAGGTTGGATCTCAAACAAGCGTGCTGAGCTTGAATAAAGGAGACTATGAAGGTATGAGAGCGGAATTGATTAGAGTGGACTGGGAAAATAGATTAAAGGGTAAGACGGTACATGATCAGTGGTGTATATTTAAGGAGTTATTTTATAACTTCCAAAAAATATATATTCCACTGAGGAAAAAAGGGTGTAAAAGAAAAGATAGCCATCCGTGGCTAAGTAAAGTAGTTAAGGATAGTATCCGACTAAAAACAAGGGCATATAAGGTAGCCAAATCTAGTGGGAGGATAGAAGGTTGGGAAGTCTTTAAAAGACAGCAAAAAATAACTAAAAGATTGATTAAGAAAGGGAAGATAGATTATGAAAGGGCAGCACGGTGGCATAGTGGTTAGCACTGTTGCCTCACAGCGCCAGGGACCCGGGTTCGAATCCGGCCTCGGGTGACTGTCTGTGTGGAGTTTGCACATTCTCCCCGTGTTTGCGTGGGTTTCCTCCGGGTGCTCCGGTTTCCTCCCACAGTCCAAAGATGTGCGGGTTAGGTTGATTGGCTATGATAAAAAATTGACCCTTAGTGTTAGGGGGATTAAATACGTGGGGTTACGGGGATAGGGTGGGATATGTGTTGGTGTTGGTGTAGGGGTTACGGGGATCGGGTGGGATATGTGTCGGTGCAGGCTCGATGGGCAGAAATGGCCACTATCTGCACTGTGGGGTTTCTGTGATTCTGTGATTCTGTGAAAGTAAATTAGCAAAAAATATAAAAACAGATAGCAAAAGTTTCTATAGCTATATAAAAAGAAAATGGGTGGCTAAAGTAAATGTTGGACCCTTAGAGGATGAGACCGGGAAATTAATGGTGGGAAACATGGAGATGGCAAAAACGCTGAACAAATATTTTGTATCAGTCTTTACGGTAGAGGACACTAAGAATATCCCAACACTGGACAAACAGGGGGCTCTAGGGGGGGAGGAACTAAATATGATTAAAATCACTAAGGAAGTGGTACTTGGTAAAATAATGAGACTCAAGGCAGATAAATCCCCTGGACCTGATGGCTTACATCCTAGGGTCTTGAGAGAAGTGGCGGTAGGGATTGTGGATGCATTGGTAATAATTTTCCAAAACTCCCTGGACTCAGCAAAGGTCCCGGCAGATTGGAAAACTGCTAATGTAACACCCTTATTTAAAAAGGGTAGTAGGCAGAAGGCTGGAAACTATAGACCTGTTAGCCTAACATCTGTGGTTGGTAAAATTTTAGAGTCCATTATTAAGGAGACAGTAACGGGACATCTGGATAAACATAATTTAATAGGACAAAGTCAGCATGGTTTTATAAAGGGGAAGTCATGTTTGACAAATTTGCTTGAGTTCTTTGAGGAAGTAACATACAGGGTGGATAAAGGGGAACCAGTGGACGTAGTGTATTTAGACTTCCAAAAGGCATTTGACAAGGTGCCACACAAAAGATTATTGCTCAAAATAAAAAATCACAGGATTGGGGGTAATATTCTGGCGTGGGTGGAGGATTGGCTATCTAACAGAAAGCAGAGTGTTGGGATAAATGGTTCATTCTCAGACTGGCAATCAGTAACTAGTGGTGTTCCGCAGGGGTCAGTGCTGGGTCCCCAACTCTTTACAATCTATATTAACGATTTGGAGGAGGGGACCGAGTGTAACATATCAAAGTTTGCAGATGATACAAAGATGGGAGGGAAAGTAGTGAGTGAGGACGACATAAAAAACCTGCAAAGAGACATAGACAGGCTAAGTAAGTGGGCAGAGATTTGGCAGATGGAATACAATACTGGAAAGTGTGAGGTTATGCACTTTGGCAGGAAAAATTATAGAGCAAGTTATTATCTCAATGGCAAGAAACTGGAAAGTACTGTAGTACAAAGGGATCTGGGGGTCCTGGTGCACGAAATTCAAAAAGTTAGTATGCAGGTGCAGCAAGTGATCAAGAAGGCCAATGGAATGTTGGCTTTTATTGCTAGGGGGATAGAATATAAAAACAGGGAGGTATTGTTGCAGTTGTACAAGGTATTGGTGAGACCGCACCTGGAATACTGCATACAGTTTTGGTGTCCATACTTAAGAAAAGACATACTTGCTCTCGAGTCAGTACAAAGAAGGTTCACTCGGTTAATCCCGGGGATGAGGGGGTGGACATATGAGGAGAGGTTGAGTAGATTGGGACTCTACTCATTGGAGTTCAGAAGAATGAGAGGCAATCTTATTGAAACATATAAGATTGTGAAGGGGCTTGATCGGGTGGATGTTCCCAGTGATGGGTGAAACTAGAACTAGGGGGCATAATCTTAGAATAAGGGGCTGCTCTTTCAAAACTGAGATGAGGAGAAACTTCTTCACTCAGAGGGTAGTAGGTCTGTGGAATTTGCTGCCCCAGAAAGCTGTGGAAGCTACATCATTAAATAAATTTAAAACTGAAATAGACAATTTCCTAGAAGTAAAGGGAATTAGGGGTTACGGGGAGCGGGCAGGAAATTGGACATGAGTCTAGGTTCGGAATGGTCATGGCCCTGTGGGTAGTGGAGCGGGCCCAGGGGCCGTGTAGCCTGATCCTGCTCCTATTTCTTGTGTTCTAATTCTGTGTTAGATTTCAGGAGATGGTTCTATTCCTGTTCCTGGCTGGGGTGGAGATCACCTTTTACAGAAGGTAAGTACTGTAGAAAATATAGGGACAGAGTGATCTCCTGGACGAGTTTCGATCGCCTAGATGGGTCGGAGAGGAATTTCCCAGATTTTTTCTCCCAAATTGGCCATTGGGTTTTTTATCTGGTTTTTCGCCTCTCCCAGGAGGTCACATGGGTTCGGGAGGGATGTAGAGTGATAGTAGATTTGAGGTTAGGATCAGATCAGCCATGATCTTATTGAATGGTGGAGCAGGCTCGAGGGGCCGGTTGGCCTACTCCTGCTCCTATTTCTTATGTTCTTATGTTCTTATCACCAAGAGCCACCCTGAGATTTGCCTTTGTGGATAAAATATTGGTGGGACCATGGACTGCTTTAAGATGAAGGTTTGTGAATTTTGTCGTTTTGCTCTCTAGTCCTGTGCTCAATGTCTAAGTTAAATAGCTTACTTACTTTAACCTTATCTGTACCTTTGATTAAGGACTTGTATTATATCTCACCTCAGTCATTTTATGGCAAAAATTATTTTATTCACTTGAGCAGTCCTTCATAGGTTTGCCTCCTCAGATGTGAAATCATCTTAGGCAGTTTTCCCTGAACCCTTTCTAATGCATCTATTGTTGAGATACCGCGGCAAACGTGGGAGTCGAGACCAGAGTTGATGGAACACAACTGCTTTAATTTACATCATGGCAAAAACAAGTGCTTAAAAAGCCCGCGCAACCACTTAAATACTCCCCAGACAGGAAGTGCTCCCGGCAGCCCGTCCCTATGGGAAACAAGCTGCCGGAGGAAAGGGCCCACGGCTGGGGGCGGCTGCTGCCGGCAGTGCGCCTGCGTAAACTGTCCATGCCGCCGTGAGCGGATTATGTCCAATGGTGGCATGTCGCCACAGAGCTCCCCCCAGAATCCGCTTAGGAGGAGTAGACGAGTCGTGACGGTGGTCTAATGGTTCTGCCGGAGCGGCTCTGAGTGGCCGCCGGTCTAGTTGGTGGGGCCGGGTGGTTCGCCGCCGGCTGTGCTAGCTTGCTGGCGGGATGGCCTCTAGTTGGAGGTCGGGCCACGGGGACCTGTTCCCCTGGTTCTGTGTGTGCTGGTTTGAGTCGGTCGATGGAGACCGTTTCGACCCTGTCGCCGAGTCGCAGCTTGAAGACCTTGTCCCCAGTTTGTAGTACCTCGTACGGTCCGTCGTACGGGGGTCGCAGGGGTCCGCGGTGTGCGTCGTGTCGCACGAAGACGAAGCGTGCCTGCTGTAAGTTTGGCGGGACGTAAGGTGCGAGTTCGCCGTGTCGGTTGACCGGAAGTGGGGCGAACTGTTGAGCGGAAGAGAAAGAGTTGAGCCGCTGCTGTTCGGCCGACCAAGGCATGGTAACCTCCGGAAGGAATTCGCCTGGTACGCGCAGTGGTTGTCCGTAGACTAACTCCGCTGCTGAGGACTGGAGGTCTTCCTTGACCGCGGTACGTAGGCCTAGTAGCACCCACGGTAGGCGGTCAGTCCAGGTACTGTCCTGCAGGCTGGCGCAAAGTGAGGCCTTGAGTGACCTGTGGAAGCGTTCACACAGCCCATTGGCCTGCGGGTGGTACGCCGTGATTCGGTGGAGCGTCACCCCGAGGTTGCGTGCTGTGGCCGTACAGAGTTCGGAGGTGAACTGGGCGCCTCTGTCGGAGGTTATGTCGGCCGGTACGCCGAACCTCGCGACCCAGGTGTTAACGAACGCGCTGGCGATGTCGGCTGTGGTGGTGGAGGTCAGCGGCACTGCCTCAGGCCAGCGTGTGTAGCGGTCGACCATCGTGAGAAGATAAGTTTGGCCTTGCGATGGCGGCAGAGGACCGATGATGTCGACGTGTACGTGGTCGAAGCGGCGGCTGGGTACCTCGAAGTCTCCCAGGGGTGCTTTTGTGTGCAGCTGCACCATAGCCCGTTGGCAGGCGAGGCAGGAGTTGGCCCAAGTCCGAACATCTTTGCTGATGCCGCACCAGACGAAGCGCTGGGAGAGGAGTTTAACGGATGCGCGGGAACCCGGATGGGAGAGCCTGTGGAGCGCGTCAAAGATGCGGCGGCGCCAGGTTGCAGGGACGACCGGCCTGGGTTGGGCGAGTGAGACGTCGCAAGTGACTGCCGTGGCTTCGGGCCCGTGCACGACCTTGGCTAGGCGTAGCCCTGGCAGGCTGGTAGCCGCCGAGAGGAGGTCTGGGTCTGTGAGCTGGGCCGCTGCTATTTGCGCGTAGTCGACCGCTAGGTGATTCGCACAGATGGCAGGATGGGAAAGGCAGTCGGCGACAACGTTGTCTCTACCGGAGACGTGCTGGATGTCCGTGGTAAACTCGGACACGGCCGCGAGTTGGCGTTGCTGCCTAGCGGACCAGGGGTCGGTGTTCTTGGCCATCGGGTATGTGAGCGGCTTGTGGTCCACGTACGCGGTAAAGGGGCGGCCCTCCAGGAGGAACCTGAAATGGCGGACCGACAGGTGGAGCGCGAGGCGCTCGCGGTCGAAAGTAGAGTATTTGACCTCCGGGGGGCGCAGTTGGCGGCTGTAGAAGGCAAGTGGCTGCCACGCACCATTGACCCACTGCTCGAACACGGCTCCGACCGCATGGTCGGAGGCGTCGTTGGTAAGCGCGACCCGGGCATCAGCCCTCGGGTGCGCGAGCAAGGTGTCGTCGGCGAGCGCGTTTTTGGTGGCGTCAAAGGCGGCTGACGTGTCAGCGGTCCAGGCTACGGCCATCTTGCCGGATTTACCTCAGAGGGAATCATATAGGGGCTTCATGAAGAGGGCTGCAGCTCTGGGGATGAACCTGTTGTAAAAGTTCACCATCCCGAGGAACTCCTGGAGGCCCTTGATGGTTTTAGGGCGGGGGAATTGCTGGATGGCCTGCACCTTGTTGGGCAGGGGGATGGCCCCAACAGGAGTGATGTGGTGGCCGAGAAAATCGATCTCGGCTTGGCCGAATTGGCACTTCGCCGGGCTGAGGATAAGCCCGTGTTGGGCTAAGCGCCCGAACAGGATGCGAAGCTGTTCAAGGTGTTCCTGTTTGGAGGAGCTGGCCACGAGAATGTCGTCTAGATAGATGAATAGAACGTTCAGGTCCCGGAGGACTGAGTCCATAAGGCGCTGAAAAGCCTGGGCTGCATTCTTGAGGCCGAAGGGCATCCTCAGGAACTCGAACAGGCCGAATGGGGTGATGACGGACGTTTTGGGGATGTCCGCGGGGTGTACGGGGACTTGGTGGTAACCGCGCACCAGGTCGACCTTGGAGAAGACGGTTCGTCCGGCCAATCGGGCCGAGAAGTCCTGGATGTGCGGCACCGGGTATCGGTCGGGGGTGGTGGCATCGTTGAGGCGGCGGTAGTCCCTGCAGGGGCGCCAGCCTCCACCGGGCTTGGGGGCGATGTGGAGGGGCGAGGCCCAAGGGCTGCTGGAGCGGCGGATGATGCCGAGTTGCTCCATGGTGGTGAACTCGGCCCGCGCGATTTCCAGCTTGGCCGGGTCGAGTCTGCAGGCGTGGGCAGCGACCGGGGGGCCGGTGGTGGGGATATAGTGCTCCACACCGTGTTTGGCGGCTTTAGCCGAAAAGGTCGGGTTAGTGAGGGCGGGAAACTCGGCTGGTAGTGCCGAGTAGTCGTCCGTGGCTCTGGCGAGGCAGTAGGTCGTCAGGCCGGCCGAACGGGCCGGGGTGACTGCGCCAGGGATGGGGGCCATAGTGTTGATGTCGACGAGGCGGTGCCTCGGAATGTCGACAAGGAGGCCGTGGGCACGTAGGAAGTCGGCGCCAATGAGTGGGCAGAGGACCTTGGCTGTGAGGAACTCCCAGCGGTAGCGGCGGCCTGCGAGGTCGAGCGTTACCATACGGGTGCCGTATGTGCGGATGTCAGAGCCATTGGCTGCAGCCAGCGTAACACCCCATGCACCGCGTTGGGTTTCGAGGGCGGAGGCGGGGGTGATGCTGTGCTGGGCTCCTGTGTCGCACAGGAATCGGCGGTTGGTGCTGTTGTCGATGACGTACAGTAGGGGCCCCTTTTGCCCCGCGGCCATCGTGGGGGCCGGTGCGGAGAAGGGCTTGAAAGTGCACGGTGGCGTGCAGCATTGGGCCCTAGTGCCAAAACGGGTGTGGTAGTAGCAGTGACCCGGAGTGGAAGGGCGGTCGGGCCTAGTGAGCCGGGGGGAACTGCGTGGTCGTTGCCGTGAGGTCGGGCGCGACGTTGCGGGCGGTCTGCGCGGAGAGCAGCCGGTCGGCCTTTTCGGCTATCTCGTTCAGGTCCATGGAGCCAGACTCCACAATGAGCTGGCGGATGCTGGCGGGGAGCTGCCGAATGAAAAGCGTGCGAAAGAGGGCGCCGGGTTTTTTGTCGTCCGAGAGGGACAGCATGTGGGAAAGCAGGTCTGATGGTGAAGCGTCACCAAGGCCTGGAAGGTCGAGGAGTTGGCAGTTGCGCTGGTAAAAGGACGCCTGAAATTTTTTAAGGAGCGCAGCCTTCAGATGTTCGTACTTGCCTTCTTCTGGTGGATCCTGCAGCGCTGCCCAAACCTTAGGGACTGTGGCGCAGGTGAGAGAGGCGACGAGGTAGTCGTACTTCGTGGCGTCGACTGTAATGCTTCTCAGCCGGAATCTGGACTCGGCTTGAACGAACCAGGCCTCGGCCAGGTTCTCCCAAAAGTCCAGGAGTTTAACCGTGACTGCATTTGTATCCGCCATGCTAGCTTAGGATTCGTCCTGAGCGTCGGGGTCACCAGTGTTGAGATACCGCGGCAAACGTGGGAGTCGAGACCAGAGTTGATGGAACACAACTGCTTTAATTTACATCATGGCAAAAACAAGTGCTTAAAAAGCCCGCGCAAACAATATTGTTTAAGGTAAGGTGGCCAAACTTCAAGCTTTACTCTAGTATGGCTTCATAATTAATCTGTGCAATGTGGTTTAACTTGTTCTGACATGTAGTCCAATTCTTTTGCATCCCAGTGCCTGATTTGCCTTAGTAATAACCACTTGACACTGACACTGTTTTCAGAGTATGATCAATGAGCACTCTTAAATCCTTTTCCCTTTGGCCTGTTCCAATGGAGATTTTAGTCATGTCAGCTCTTTAAGGGGAAGCACGGCAATGTATTCAGATGGGATGATATTACCCAAATCTCATAATTTCACTGGCCTACTTAAAGTAGGATCAGATGTAGTTCTCCCTCCCCTTCACCCTGTCAAACCAAGTTCTACTGACAAGCAGTATCCCAGATAATTGGGAATAGAAATACAGGAACGGTAGCATAGTGGTAATGTCACTGGACTAGTAATCCAGTACAACTTGACTAATGATCACTGAGACAAGAGTTCAAATCCTTCCACAGCAGCTGGGGAATTTAAATTCAGTTAAATAAATCTGGAATATTAAAAAAAAGCTAGTAGCAGTAATAGTGACCATGAAACTACTGGATTGTTACAAAAACCCATCTGGTTCACTAATGTCCTTTAGGGAAGGAAATTGACTATCCTTACCTGGTCTGACCTTTTTGTGACTCCAGACCCACAGCAATATGGTTGACTCTTAACTGTCCTTGCCTGAGTGACCAAACAAGCTACTCTGTTGTCACCACCAATTAGGAATGGGCAATAAATACTGGCCTTGTCAGTGATGCCCACATCCTGTGAATGAATAAAAGAAAAAGATAATTGCCTTTAACATTCCTGTCTTCACCTTCAAATCCCTCCATGGCCTCACGCCTCCCTATCTCTGCAATCTCTTTCAGTCCTATGTCTGTGCACACACCCTCCTGTTCTCCAACATTGGCCTATTGCTCACTCTTTGCTAGTGTCACTCATATCCTGAGAACAATTTTTTTTTTAATGTGGTATGGTAGAGTGGCCAGGATTCTCTGTTTAATCCCTGGATCTTGCTATCATTTACCTGTATATTAGGCAATCAAAGGCATACTCTGCATTGTAGGGAATGCAACTGACCCTAGTAGAATATTGGAGACCCAATATCACCAGGTTGAGAATTTCAGTCGAGGCAAGGGTGCTGTTTGTGCTTTAAAACTGCTCTCTGCATCTATATATATAAATCGGTACTTCTGTCATTCTGTCTGTCTATCTGTCTGTCTGTCTATCTGTCTATCTGTCTGTCATCGCGTGTGCGTTGCGGGTATGCACTCGAAAGTTACAGGGCGTACCTATGCGCGCGTTACCTCCAAAGAAAGCTTACGCTTCCGAGACGGTTTTAAGCGTATTTACGTTTCGGCCGGGCTAAAATTGCGCCCGCGGTATCCCAAAAACCTTCAACATTCCGCTCATTAGCATCTCATTATCCGCTCATTAGCGACAGAGTGACCTCGAGCTCGACCAATCGTACGCCGGGTTGCTGGCGTGTGCCGCCGGGCCAATCGGTGCGCGTGTGGCCGGGCTTTATCGTTCTGAACCGAGGTGAGTCGCCGCCATCTTGATTCCAAACTTTTCCTTTCTTTTTCCCGCTTTCTGCGTCTTAAAAAAAAACGTTGCTTTTAAAACACATATTGTTTTAAAAAAAAATGATTTAGAAAGTAATTAACTTATCTAATCTCATTAATTTTCCTACCTTTCCCCGTTTTTCCAGGTAGGCCTAGAAGCCTCGGCGTCTCCTCCGCACCCACGCCCGAGCTAGGCACCTCCCGGCCCCACTCGAAGGCTGGAGGGCCGAGCCTCAGCCCAGCACCGCTAGGGTGCGCGCGCAGCAGGAGCTGAGACGTCTCTCTCTGCCGGGGCTTGCTGAGCGTCCAGCGTTACCCTGGCAACGGGCGCAATCGGCGGTCTTCACCTCGGGGGGAGGGGGGGGCGGCCGCGACCCTCAGGGGGGGGGGGCCGCGACCCTCCGGGGGGGGGGCCCGCGCGCGCAGCAGGAGCAGCTGAGACGCGGCGTCTCTCTCTCTGGCTTGGTCAGCGTCACGGTTGCCCTGGCAACCGGGCCCGCCGGCCGAGAGAGACGCCGCGTCTCAGCTCCTGCTGCGCGCGCAATCGGCGGTCTTCACCTCCGGGGGGGGGGGGGGCGCGACCCTCGGGGGGGGGGCGCCCGCCGCCCTCCCTCCCCTCCGCCCTCCATCCCCCCCCTCCCCTCCCCCACCCTCCCTCCCCCCTCCCTCCCTCCCGCCCTCCCTTCCCCTCCCTCGCCCGCCCTTCCCCCCTCCCTCCCTTCCCCTCCCCTGCCCTCCCTTCCCCCCTCCCTCCCTCCCTTCCTTCCCCCCTCCCCTCCCCCCGCCCTCCCTTCCCCGCCCTCCCCCCCCTTCCCCGCCCTCCCCCTCCCCCCTCCCCCGCCCTCCCTTCCCCTCCCCCTCCCCTCCCTCCCCCTCCCCTCCCTCCCCTCCCCTCCTTCTCTTCCCCCCACCCCTCCCCTCCCTCTCTTCCCCCCAGTCGCTCTCTCTCTTCCCCCCAGTCGCTCTCTCTCTTCCCCCCAGTCGCTCTCTCTTCCCCCCCAGTCGCTCTCTCTCTCTCTTCCAACAACAACATTCCCTCGAAAAAGCCTCGGCACCGCCGGGCACTTCAGCTAGTGTTCTCATACAGGCTTAACACAATGGTAAATAATTACTACCAAAGAGTTAAATCACCAATTTAGTCAATTTTTAAATGGCAGCTCAAACAAAGTAACTCAGTCAGGACATTCTAATGTTTTAAAACCTTTGTACTATTGACGCATTAAGTCACAGTTGGATGAGGTATTATCACTCATAGACTTAAAGCAAGAAAGAACTAGCATTTATAACAGGCTGGGTCTCTTTTCGCTTAGGAAAATAGGAGCAGGAATAGGCCATTCGGCCCTTCGAACCTGCTCCACCATTCAATATGATCATGACTGATCCTCTATCTCAATACCATATTCCCGTTCTCTCCCCATACTCTTTGATGCCTTTTGTGTCTAGACATAGCTTGAAAAGGGAAGGCTGAGGGATGACCTAATAGAGGTCTTTAAAATTATGAAAGGTTTTATAGAGTAGATACAGAGAGTGTTTCCACTTGTGGAGAAGAGCAAAACTAGAGGCCATCAATATAAGATGGCTAAAAGGCAGAAAGCAGAGAGTAGTGATGAATGGTCGTTTTTCAGACTGGAGGGAAATGTGCCGGGTGTCCCCTAGGGGTCAGTTTTCGGACCACTGCTCTTTTTGATATATATTAATGGCCTGGACTTGGGTATACAGGGCACCATTTCAAAGCTTACAGATGACACGAAACTTGGAAATGTAGTAAACAGTGAGGAGGATAGTGACATAGACAGCCTGGTGAAATGGGCAGATGAAATTTAACACAGAGAACTATGAAGTGATTCATTTTGGTAGGAAAAATGAGGAGAGGCAATATAAACTAAATGATGCAATTTTAAAGTGGTGCAGGAACAGAGAGATGTACGTACACAAGTCATTGAAGGTGGCAGGACAAGTTGAGAAGACTGTTAAAAAGGCATACAAGATCCTTGGCTTTATAAATAGAGGCCTAGAGAACAAAAGCAAGAAAGTTATGGTAAACCTCTATAAAACACTAGTTAGGCCCCAGCTGATGTATTGTGACCAATTCTGGGCACTTCATTTCAGAAAGGAAGTCAAGACCTTAGAGAGGGCGCAAAGGAGATTTACTAGAATGGTACCAAGGATGAAAGACTTCAGTTACGTGGAGAGACTGGAGTCATTGGGGTTGTTCTCCTTAGAGTAGAGAAGGTTATGTGGAGATTTGATAGAGGTGTTAAAAATCTTGAAGGGTTCTGATAGAGTAAATAAGGAGAAACTGTTGCCAGTGGTAGAAGGGTCAGTAACGAGAGAACACAGGTTTAAGGTAATTGGCAAAAGAACCAGAGGTGACATGAGGAAACATCATTTTATGCAACGAGTTGTTGTGATCCAGAATTCACTGCCTGAAAGGATCGAGGAAGCAGATTCAATAGTAACATTCAAAAGAGAATTGGAAAAAATAATTGAAAAGGAAGTTTGTGGGCCTATAGGGAAAGAGCAGTGTAGTGGGACTAATTGAACATAAGAACATAAGAAATAGGAGGAGGAGTAGGCCATACGGCCCTTCAAGCCTGCTCTGTCAATCATTAAGATCATGACTGATCTTCGACCTCAACTCCACTTTTCCACTCGATCCCCATATCCCTTGATTCCCTTAGAGTCCCAAAATCTATCGATCTCAGCCTTGAATATACTCAACGACTGAGCATCCACAGACCTCTGGGGCAGAGAATTCCAAAGATTCACAACCCACTGAGTGAAGAAATTTCTTCTCATCTCAGCCCTAAATGGCTGAGCCCTTAACCTGAGACTATGACCCCTTGTTCTAGACTCTCCAGCCAAGGGAAACAGCCTCTCAGCATCGACCATGCCAAGTCATAGAGTTATACAGCACAGAAAGTGGCCCTTCGGCCCATCATGTCCGCACCGGCCATCAAGCCCTGTCTATTCTAATCCCATTTTCCAGCACTTGGTCTGTAGCCTTGTATGCTATGGTGTTTCAAGCGTTCATCTAAATGCTTCTTGAATGTTGTGAGGGTTCCTGCCTCTACCACCCTTTCAGGCAGTGAGTTCCAGATTCCAACCACCCTCTGGGTGAAAAAATTTTTCTTCAAATCCCCTCTAAACCTCCTGCCCCTTACCTGGAAACTATGCCCCCTGGTTATTGACCCCTCTACTAAGGGGAAAAGTTCCTTTCTATCTACCCTATCTATGCCCCTCATAATTTTGTACACCTCAATCAGGTCCCACCTCAGCCTTCTCTGCTCTAAGGAAAACAACCCCAGCCTGCCCAGTCTCTCTTCATAGCTGAAGCGCTCCAGCCCAGGTAACGTCCTCGTGAATCTCCTCTGCACCCTCTCCAATGCAATCACATCGCTCCTTTAGTGTGGCGACCAGAACTGCACACAGTATTCCAGCTGTGGTCTAACCAGTGTTTTGTACAGCTCCATCATAACCTCCCTGCTCTTATATTCTATGCCTCGGCTAATGAAGGCAAGTATCCCATATGCCTTTTTAACCACCTTATCTACCTGTCCTGCTGCCTTCAGGGATCTATGTACATGCACACCAAGGTCCCTCTGATCCTCTGACCTTCCTAGGATCCTACCATTCATTGTGTATTCCCTTGCCTTGTTAGTCCTCCCAAAATGCATCACCTCACACTTTTCAGGTTTAAATTCCATTTGCCACTGTTCTGCCCATCTGACCAACCCGTCTATATCGTCCTGTACCCTCCTTGCTATTTACCACTCCGACATTTTTCGTGTCATCTGCGAACTTACTGATCATACCTCCTACATTCATATCTAAATCATTAATGTACACTACAAACAACAAAGGACTCAGCACCGATCCCTGCAGTACACCACTGGACACAGGCTTCCAGTCACAAAAACAACCTTCGACTATCACCCTCTGCCTCCTGCCACTAAGCCAATTTTGGATCCAATGTGCCAAATTGCCCTGGATCCCATGGGCTCTTACCTTGACGAGTCTCCCATGCAGGACTTTGTCAAAAGCCTTACTGAAGTCCATGTAGACTACATCAACTGCACTACCCTCATCCACACACCAAGTCACCCCCTCGAAAAATTCAATCAAATTAGTCAGACATGATCTCTCCCTGACAAAGCCATGCTGACTATCTTTGGTTAATCCTTGCCTCTCCAAGTGGAGACTAATTCTGTCCCTCAGAATTTTTTCCAATAATTTCCCTACCACTGATGTTAGGCTCACTGGCCTGTAATTCCCTGGTTTATCCCTATGACCCTTCTTGAATAATGGTACTACGTTAGCTGTCCTCCAGTCCTCTGGCACCTCCCCTGTGGCCAGAGAGGTTCTGAAAATTTGTGTCAGAGCCCCTGCAATCTCCTCCCTTGCCTCACACAGCAGCCTGGGATACATCTCGTCTGGGCCTGGAGATTTATCCACTTTTAAGCCCTCTAAAACCGTTAGTACCTCCTCCCTCTCAATACTAATTTGTTCAAGCATATCACAATCCCCCAGCCTGATTTCTATGCCTACATCGTCCTTCTCCATAGTGAACACAGATGCAAAATATTCATTTAAAACCTCACCCACATCTTCCGGCTCTGCACAGAGATTGCCACTTTGGTCCCTAATGGGCCCTACTCTTTCCCTGGTTATCCTCTTGCCCTTAATATACTTATAAAACACCTTGGGATTTTCCTTTATTTTGCCCGCCAGTGTTTTTTCATGCCCCCTCTTCGCTCTCCTAATTTCTTTTTTAAGTACCCCCCTGCACTTTCTATACTCCTCTAGGGCTTCCACTGTTTTTAGTCCTTTGTATCTTCCAAAAGCCTCCCTTTTTTTCCTAATCCTTTCTTGTATATCCCTTGACATCCAGGGTTCCCTGGGCTTGTTGGTCCCACCCTTGACCATTACAGGAACATGTTGGCATTGTACTCTTTCCTTTCTGAAAGGCTCCCACTGCTCTGATGTGGATTTTCCTACAAGTAGCTGATCCCAGTCCACTTTGGCCAGATCCTGCCTTATCATATTAAAATCGGCCTTCCCCCAATTTAGAACCTTTATTTCCGGTCCACCTTTGTCCTGTTCCATGACTACCTTAAATCTCACCGAATTATGGTCACTGTCACCAAAATGCTCTCCTACTGAGACTTCTACCATTTGCCCGGCTACATTCCCTAGAATTTGGTCCAGTACCGCCCCCTCTCTTGTAGGACTTTCTACATGCTGGCTCAAAAAGCTCGCCTGGATGCACTTTAAGAATTCCGCACCCTCTAAGCCTTTCATACTCTGACTATCCCAGTTAATATTGGGGAAGTTGTAATCCCCTACTATTATTACCCTATTATTTCTACACTTCTCTGAGATTTGCCCTCTCAGAATCTTACATGTTTCAATGAGATCACCTCTCATTTTACTAAACTCCAAAGATTATAGGCCCATCCTACTCAATATTTATCCTTCATCCAATATCACTAAAAACAGATTACCTGGTCATTTATTTCATTGCTCTATGAGGGACCTTGCTGTGCTCAAATTGGCTGCCATGTTTCCCTAGATTACAACAGTGACTACACTTCAAAATTACTTCATTGGCAGTGAAGTGCTCCTGGGCATACTAAGGTCATAAAAGGCGCTATATAAATGCAAGTTCTTTCTTTAATGACAGATAAATGGATTTTGTTATTGTACTGCTCAGCTGGTGTCTTGAGAAGGCATACACATGCATTATGTTTATAATAGCCTTGCTCTCCCAGGAGCAACCCAGAGTTAAGGCTTGACCTGATTCCAGAGTGAAGTGCTTTAACACACATATGATACAATTATTATAAACTGAGGCAATTCAGTAGTATGTTTAGAATGAAAGACTTGCATTTATATAGTGCCTTTCATGACCACCAGACGTCTCAAAGTGCTTTACAGCCAAATACTTTTGAAGTGGAGTCACTGTTGTGATGTGGGAAACACGGCAGCCAATTTGCGCACAGCAAGCTCCCACAAAAAGCAATGTGATAATGACCAGATAATCTGTTTTTGTTATGTTGGTTGAGGGATAAATCTTGGTAATAATAACTGAAACTGAAAACTATATCAGTCAGAAGGGGTCACTGTTGAATTAATTTTATAATTTTATAATCAAAACAGTGGGAGACTTTCAGAAGGGAAATAGAGAGAGTACAACACCAACATGTTCCTGTAAAGGTCAAGGGCGGGACCAACAAGCAAAGGGAACCTTGGATGACAAGGGATATACAAAAATGCATTAGGAAAAAAAGGGGGGCTTTTGGCAGTTACAAAAGACTAAGGACAGAGGAAGCCCTAGAGGAGTATAAAAAGTGCAGGGGCATACTTAAAAAAGAAATTAGGAGGGCAAGGAGGGGCCATGAAATAACACTGGCGAGCAAAATAAAGGAAAATCCTAAGATGTTTTATAGGTATATTAAGGGCAAGAGGATAACCAGGGAAAGGGTAGGGCCCATTAGGGACCAAAGTGGCAATCTGTGTGTAGAGCCAGATGATGTAGGCGGGTGTTAAATGAATTTTTTGCCTCAGTATTCACTATGGAGAAAGACGATGTAGACATAGAAATCAGGCAAGGGGACTGTGACATACTTGAACATATTAGCATCGAGAGGGAGGAGGTACTAGTGGTTTTAGCAGGCCAAAAAGTGGATAAATCCCCAGGCCTGGACGAGATGTATCCCAGGCTGTTGTGTGAGGCAAAGGAGGAGATTGCAGGGGCTCTGACACAAATTTTCAGAACCTCTCTGGCCACAGGGGATGTACCAGAGGACTGAAGAACAGCTAATGTAGTACCATTATACAAGAAGGGTAGCAGGGATAAACCAGGGAATTACAGGCCAGTGAGCCTAACATCAGTGGTAGGGAAATTATTGGAAAAAATTCTGAGGGACAAAATTAGTCTCCACTTGGAGAGGCAAGGATTAATCGGGGATAGTCAGCATGGCTTTGTCAAGGGTAAATCATGTCTGACCAATCTGATTGAATTTTTCGAGGGGGTGACTAGGGGGGTGGATGAGGGAAATGCTGTGGATGTGGTTTACATGGACTTCAGTAAAGCTTTTGACAAGGTCCCGCATAGGAGACTGGTCAAGAAGGTAAGAGCCCATGGGATCCAGGGTGCCTTGGAGCGTTGGATCCTAAACTGGCTGAGTGGCAGGAGGCAGAGGGTGATGGTCGAAGGTTGTTTCTGTGACTGGAAGCCTGTGTCCAGTGGGGTACCTCAGGGATCGGTGCTGGGTCCCTTGCTGTTTGTGATATACATAAATGATTTGGATGAGAATGTAAAAGGTATGATCAGTAAGTTCGCAGATGACACGAAAATTGGTGGGGTAGTAAATTGCGAGGAGGAAAGCCTCAGGCTACAGGACGATATAAACGGGTTGGTCAGATGGGCGGAAAAGTGGCAAATGGAATTTAACCCTGAAAAGTGCGAGGTGATGCATTTTGGACGGACAAATAAGGCAAGGGAATACACAATGAGTGGTAGGACCCTAGGAAGTACAGAGGGTCAGAGGGACCTTGGTGTACATGTACATAGATCCCTGAAGGCAGCGGAACAGGTAGATAAGGTGGTTAAAAAGGCATATGGGATACTTGCCTTCATTAGCCGAGGCATAGAATATAAGAGCAGGGAGGTTATGATGGAGCTGTACAGAACGCTGGTGAGGCCACAGCTGGAGTACTGTGTGCAGTTCTGGTCGCCTCACTATAGGAAGGATGTGATTGCTTTGGAGAGGGTGCAGAGAAGATTCACCAGGATGTTACCTGGGATGGAGCGCCCCAGCTATGAAGAAAGGCTAAACAGGCTGGGGTTGTTTTCCTTGGAGCAAAGAAGGCTGAGGGGGGACCTGATTGAGGTGTACAAAATGATGAGGGGCATAGATAGGGTAGATAAAGAGGAACTTTTCCCCTTAGTAGGGGGGTCAATAACAAGGGGGCATAGATTCAGGGTAAGGGGCAGGAGATTTAGAGGGGACTTGAGGAGGAACTTTTTCACCCAGAGGGTGGTTGGAATCTGGAACTCACTGCCTGAAAGGGTGGTAGAGGCAGGAACCCTCACAACATTCAAGAAGCATTTGGATGAGCACTTGAAATGCCATTGCATACAAGGCTATGGACCAAATGCTGGAAAATGGGATTAGACGGGACAGGGATTGATGGACGGCGCAGACACGATGGGCCGAAGGGCCTCTTTCTGTGCTGTAAAACTCTATGACTCTATATATGCATGAGAATAACCAGTTCTGTACAAAAAAGACAGATTAGTGACCATTTTATTTCCCTAAATTGCATTACTTTCTGAAAATTGATTTTGGCGAAATGCTCTTCTTTCTCCCTGCATCCCCACTGTGTTGAAATCAAGACACATTATACCTTTTCCTCACTCACTTCAGCCAATAATGCAATGACTGGCACTGTTGTGAATTGGGCGCTGGCTCCTCAAGGAGCCTGCCAGCACCAAATTACATTCCTGAAGAAAACCATTACTGAACTCTGCACATTCTCGTAGCCAGACTTAGACATCGGTTCCAGCAAGGATTTCAGAAAGGAAGATCGTGCTTGACAAACATGACTGGGTTCTTTGAGGAGGTAACAGATCTGGGGATTTTCAAGAAAACCTTTGACAAGGTACCATACAGGAGATTATTGAATTCCATAAGCGGTATGGAATTAGGTGGAGGGCAGCAAATTGGATAATAAACTGGTTAGAAGGGAGGAAACAGAGAGTAGGAACTAAGAGTAATTTCCCAGAGTGGTTGGATGTTACTTCTGTTTACTGTGTACATCAATGATTGAATATAAAGCTAGAGGGAGTGGTGTCCAAATTTGTAGACAATATTACAATAGGAGGTAAAGTAAATAATTCTCAGGACTAAAGGAAGCTGCCTGGGGATATTGATAAAACAGTGGAATGGGCAAAAAAAAGCAGATGGAATTCAATGGCAGTAAATGTGAACTGGTACATAGTCATTAAAAAAAAAAAAAAAATTAATAATTATACTTGGAATGGGGGCAGGCTGGATGCTGTGGAAGAGCAGAAGGATTTGAAGGTTTAGGTTCACCAGACATTAAAAGCAGCACCTCAAGTGGTTAAGGCCATAAAAAGGTCTCGTGGAGTCCTCCTCATCCTCCTCCTCGGCATCATCATAATTGACGGGGATGAAATTTCTGCCCTCTTGCTCATTATCATAATTTCTCTCATCCTCTGCCCACTATTGCTGTGATGGTCCTGCAGGAAGGGAGAGCAGAAGGTAAGGGTGGGTGAATATTACCCCCTTGGGATTAGGGAGGCAAGGAAGGGTGTGGAAGTTTCGGGCTTTCTGCCGTGTCACAGGGATGCCATGGCGACTCTAAGTGTGCTCCCACTAACCCACAGCCTGCACCTTCTCACCAATCTCGTCAACTCTGACTGCTAGAGCAGAGTACAAGAGCTGTGTTGATCCTGCCCAGTAAGTACTCTCCTTTTTTCTTTATCTCATTGATAATCTTACTCACTCTCTTACTTGGACACACGGACTGCAGCGGTCCAAGAAAGCGGCTCACCACCACCTTCTCAAGGACAATTAGGGATGGGCAATAAATGCAGGCCTTGCTATACATTGTACCGCAGTAATATTGCACACAATAGTGGTGGCATCTTATCTCTGTTATGAGGCATTCCATCCTGAAACCTTAATAACACATCTTACTTTTCTCCTTCTATAGACTGTTTTCAAGATGAGTTGGAAACAGCTGTTGGCAGCTAAAAGCAAAGCTCTTCACAACATATCGTGAAGCACAGGTCAAGTGAGGAAGAGATGGCAGCAAGGAAACAGGAAGCAGCTGCTCAGGCTTCCAGCCCGTGGGGGGGGTGGGGCGGCAGGCCAAACCCACTCAGCAGGGGAGGCCCAGCAAACTTGCTCAACGGGTGGGGGCGGGGCGCAGAACTTGCTCAGCTGAGGAGGGAAGCAAACTCCTTCAGTGGGGAGGGGGTGCTGCTGACCTATCAAACTCACTCAGCAGGGACAGAAGGGGCGGGAGGGCTGTACAGCCACTAACTGTACTCAAATGGGGATGGGAGTAGGGGAAAGAGGCACAGCAAACTCCCGCACTTGGGAGAGGGGGTAGATGTGGGTGGCAGCTACCTAAAAAAGGCCACAATACAGAATATAACAGCAGCAGCTACTTTTTGTTCCAATGTTATTGTTATTTAACATTACACGGCCCTGTCACAGTGCCACCTACAGGCATAATAGGTATTGCAGGTAGATGTGGACTTTCAAAATGGAAAGCTGCTTCGGGTACAGCCGATATTGGGGTTTTTTAATTTGCAGTGGAATGCAATAACCCATCTACCATTTAAAAATATTATAGATTTATTGATTTACAATATACATTAGAAATTACTGTTGCTGATATTAGCAGACAAGCTCTTAAGATGTAAAATGTCTGCTGTTCTTGTGTGAGCCATGACGGTGAGTGTCAACAGGTCATTAGATTGTGGGAGACATCATATCTGAGGCTAATTCTCAAATGACATTCACACATGGGCAGTTCTGGCAGTTGGGACAGTAATCAGGAACAGGAAACCTGACCAAATTTCTCACCCTTAATTTAGGGCGGCGAGGCCAATTGTGGGACCCATACAACCACCCTGATTGAGATAGGCTAACTCAGCATAGCGCAAGGATTAAACCGATCACCTATCTAATCTGTATGGCTCAGCTATTCACCACCCTAACCAGTTCAATTATTATCCAAACCCAGGATTTGTTATTAACACAAATCAAAAACTACATAGGAGAAACAAAAGATTGTTTATTTTCACCATAATTCTTTGTAATTATAACGTGGATTTCCAATGGAGGCACTCCTGAATGCGGGAACAGCATGTAGCAGGCCATTCATCCGCCTGTTCTTGCTGTATCTTGGGGATTCGACTTTATTACATTTACACTTCAAACTGATGCCTTCACAGCAGGATGTCAGTGGAAGCTCTGTGGAGAAAGGTTGGGTTCCCTCTACTGCTGTAGCTACTTAAAAAGCTGCAGCAGCCATTTAAAAAGAAAAAAACCACTTTAAAGTGGCTTTTGGGCTGCAGTACATAATTCAGTCAACAAGCAGAGACTGTGCAATAGATGGATTGCCACATGAACCAAAACCCCTTTTTCAAATGAAGCAGCGGAGCTGTTGCTACTGGAAATGGGAGCAAGGAGGGTTGACCTGTTTAGCACTTGATGGGATCCTCCCTTGAGGTAAACATTGCAGCATACACGACAGTCAATGACATGTGCCGAACTCAGCAAAATTGGGAGCAAATACAAATGAAGTTTGCAGACCTGAAGAAAATTGCCAATGTAAGGCTACTGAATAATTCTCTCGCCTAAGTAGATGGCCCAAATTTTCATGCCACAAAATGTTACCCTTCAACACATTGTTGTACTGTGCAAAGCCATCAACAAATAAACAGGAGAATTCAGGAGAATCTTTTATATCCAAAGGGTTGCCAGGGCATGGAATGCCTGTCAGACACATTTATGGAAGCAGAATCCATAACCGCTTTTAAAAGGGGAGTGAAAAAATAATTTGAAATAAAGATACAGGGAAAGGGTGGGGCAATGGGGTTAAGTGAATAGCTCTTTTCAGAGAGCTATTGGACCAAGACCTTGCTCTGTCAAGCCCGTGTGGTAGCTGGTGTGCAACGGCCACCCCACGTTAAAAGAATTCACGCACAGGCATCTTCCACCCTTTAAAATGAAGTTTCGGACCTGGAATGTCAGGACCCTCATGGACAACCCCAACAGCGACAGACCGGAACGCCGTACTGCTATTGTTGCCCGGGAGCTCAGACGTTTCGACATAAACATTGCCGCCCTAAGCGAGACCCGGCGGGCAGGGGAAGGCCAGCTCAAGGAGCAAGGCGATGGCTACAACTTCTTCTGGAAAGGCAAACCTAAAGAAGAACACCGCCTCCATGGGGTAGGCTTCGCCATAAAAAATGAGCTAGTTGGGCGTCTCAGAGACTCCCCTTGCGGTATAAACAAGCGCCTCATGACTCTTCAACTCACCCTAGCCCGGAACCAGTGCGCTACGGTCATCAGTGCGTACGCCCCAACACTGGAAACCACAGACGAGACCAAAGAGGACTTCTACTCCAGCCTCGAACAATCCCTGTCCCGAGTCCCAACGGGCAACAAGCTGATCCTCCTTGGCAACTTTAACACCAGAGTTGGAAAGGACACAGACCTCTGGGGAGGTGTGATTGGCAGAGAGGGGGTAGAGAAAGCCAACTCCAATGGCACCCTCCTCCTGACGAAATGCTTAGAACATGGCCTTGTCACAACCAACACCTTGTTCCGTCAGAGAGACAAGTACAAGGCTTCATGGCAGCACCCTCGCTCCAAGCAGTGGCATCTGCTGGACTACATCATCGTCTGAGCGAGGGACCGCAAGGACGTCCGCATCACCTGCGCCATGACAGAAGCTGACGGCTGCTGGAGAGACCATCGCCTAATCTGCTCTGTCATCTCCATCAATGTAGCCCCAAAACAGCGGCTGCAACAGAAGCAATGCCGCAGGAAAATCAAGGCTGGAGCACTCAAAGACCCCGCTAAGAAAGCCCTATTCAGCCTGCACCTCACAACCAACCTGACGACTCCCAGTGATGCAGAGACACAGAGTGCCCACAGCGCCTGGTCTGCACTCAAGGCCTCCATAATCAGCACCTGTGAAGAGACGCTCAGTCACTCGACCAGGAAACAACAAGACTGGTTCAATGAGAACGACCAGGAGATCCAGGAGCTAATAAGCCGCAAGCGCAAGGCATTCCTGATCTGGAAACAGCAACAGAACGCGAGCAAGAAAGCAGCTCTACAGACGCCTGAAGGCCGAGGTCCAACAAAAAACTCGCGACCTAAAGAACAGATGGTGGGTGGAGAATGCACAGGAGATCCAGCAGCTAGCCGACAACCACGACGTCCCTGGATTCTTTATCGCAGTCAAGACCACCTACTGCCCAAGCACCCAAGGTCCTACCCCACTGCGGGCCAAGAATGGAGAGGTACTCATCAAGGACAGGGAGGCAGTCAGTACCCATTGGAAGGAGCACTTCGAAGATCTCCTTAACCGAGACTCTGGCCTAGAAATTAGGTATGGCCCCGCCAGCTCAGTTGCGCCCAAAAGTTTGCGCAGCGCCCGGAGCCCGTTGCGCCCGCCAGAAATTCACTTTTAGCGCCCCAAGTCAGAACCGGGTGCTGTTCCAGGGTGTGCCCGCCTCCGCTTGGGGCGCTGAAAGTGAATTTCAGCGCTCCAGCTGCCGCTGCGCCACCCGATGCGGTGCGGCAGGCTGGGGTACTGCAGGCCTCCTCCTTCTCTTAAGGAGGAGCTGCCTGCAGCCGTGAGATCGCCGCTGGATTCTGCCGACAAATGAGCCCGGCACCACAGAGAAGTGCCGGGCTCGCGGGAATCAGCCACCAATGCTGCGGGGGGAGTGGTGTAGGAGGTCGGGGAGGGAGGTGCGGGCAGGCGGCCGCCAAAAAAGCGGCCGGCCGCACCTCCACCTTTATGCGCCCCACTAACGCTGCATGAAGGCCGTGTTTCACGAACGTTGTTTGCGGCCACTGCGGAAGAGGCGGCTGCAACTGAATATGGGCGTCGGGCCGGCATCGGGGCGGAACCGGGGCGCTGCGCACACCGATGACGTCATCGGTGCCGGCGCAGCGCTACCGGCTACCGCCGCCATTAACGCTGCACTCAATTTCCGCGCTACCAACCCGCCGGCGCAGAAGACCTCTTTAGGCGCTAAGTGGGCGCAAGGCCCACTGAATTTCTAGGCCTCTGTCTTTGACGCGAGTGTCCTCAACAGCATCCCCCAGCATGCTACCTGCCACCACCATGCTACCTGCCACTACCTCAGCACAACCCCAGCCCGGCAAGAGGTTGAAAAGGCCATCCGACAACTGAAGAACAACAAGGCCTCAGGAGCAGATGGAATCCTTGCCAAGGCACTAAAGCATGGCGGAGAAGCACTACTGGCGCAAATTCATGAAATCATTTCTCTTATCTGGAAAGAGGAGAGCATGCCAGGGGATCTGAGAGACGTGGCAATTGTGACGATCTTCAAGAAAGGTGACAAGTCTGATTGCGGTAATTACAGAGGAGTTTCCCTGCTGTCTGCCACAGGGAAAGTTATCACAAGAATCCTCCTCAATCGCCTTCTCCCGGTGGCTGACGAGCTCCTCCCAGAGTTGCAATGCAGATTCCGCCCACTAAGGGGCACAATGGACATGATCTTCACCGCGTGTCAATTACAAGAGAAATGCAGGCCTTCTATGACCTCACAAAGGCCTTCGATACTTTTCATCTGTGAGGGATTATGGAGTGTCCTCCTCAAATTCGGCTGCCCTCAAAAGTTTGTCACCATCTTTCACTTGCTTCACGACAACATGCAAGCCGTGATCCTGACCAATGGTTCCACCACAGACCCAATTCACGTACGGACCGGGGTCAAGCAAGGCTGTGTCATCGCACCAATGCTCTTCTCGATCTTCCTTGCTGCAATACTCCACCTCACCCTCAGTAAGCTCCCCGCTGGAGTGGAGCTAATTTACAGAACAGGAAACTGTTCAACCTCCGTCGCCTCCAGTCCAGATCCAAGGTCGTCCCATCCTCTGTCATTGAATTACAGTATGCAGACGACGCTTGCGTCTGCACACACTTGGAGGTCGAACTCCAACTATTGTCAACACCTTCACTGAAGCATACGAGAGCATGGGCCTTACACTAAACATCCGTAAGACAAAGGTCCTCTACCAACCTGCCCCCGCCACACAGCACTGCCCCCCAATGATCAAAATCCATGACTTGGCCTTGGACAACATGGACCACTTTCCATACCTCAGAAGCCTACTGTCAACAAGGGCAGACGTCGATGACGAAGTCCAACACCGCCTTCAGTGTGCCAGTGCAGCCTTTGGTCGCCTGAGGAAGAGAGTGTTTGAAGACCAGGACCTCAAAACCCGGCACCAAGCTCATGGCCTACAGAGCAGAAGTTATACCCGCCCTCCTGTATGCCTCAGAGACATGGACCATGTACAGCAGGCACCTCAAAGCATTGGAGAGGTACTACCAACGCTGCCTCCGCAAGATCCTGCAAATCCATTGGCAGGATAGGCGCACCAACATCAGTGTTCTCGCTCAGGCCAACATCCCCAGCATCGAAGCTTTGACCACACTCGATCAGCTCCGATGGATGGGTCACATCGTCCGCATGCCCGATACGAGACTCCCAAAACAAGGGCTCTACTCGGAGCTCCGACATGGCAAGAGAGCCCCAGGTGGGCAGAGGAAATGCTTCAAGGATACCCTCAAAGCCTCCTTGAAAAAGTGCAACAACCCCACCGACACCTGGGAATCCCTGGCCCAAGACTGCACAAAGTGGAGAAGCATCTGGGAAGGCGCCGAACACCTCGAGTCTCTTCGCCGGGAGCAAGCGGAAGCCAAGCGCAAGCAGCGCAAGGAGCGCCGTCAACCCAAGCACCCCACCCACCCACCCCTTCAACCACCGTCTGCCCCACCTGTGACAGAGACTGTAGGTCCCGCATTGGACTCATTAGCCATCTGAGAACTCATTTTTAATGTGGAAGCAAGTCATCCTCAGTCCCAAGGAACTGCCTAAGAAGAAGGGGCAATGGGGTTAAGTGAATAGCTCTTTTCAGAGAGCACGTGCAGGCATAATAGGCTAAATTCTGGGCTGTAAAATTCTATGACTGTATGTCAACGTTTATTAACTTCTGACGGTGCAGAATGGGGTTATAGTGTTAAAGATAATATTATCATCGGGGAAAAAGGGCAGGTTAAGGTGCGTTGCCCCATAAGAGTTTTATACACAAACATATGTAGCATAAAACAAGCAACTTAGAAGCGAATATTCAGTTTAAAACGTATCAATCATAGAATCATAGAAATTTACAGCACAGAAGGAGGCCATTCGGCCCATCTCGTCCGTGCCGGCCGACAAAGGGCTATCCACCCCAATCCCACTTTCCGGCACTTGGTCGTAGCCCTGTAGGTTATGGCACTTCAAATGCATATCCAAGTACTTTTTAAATGTGCTGAGTGTTTCTGCCTCTACCACCCTTTTAGGCAGTGGGTTCCAGACTCCCACCACCCTCTGGGTGAATTTTTTTTCCCTCAAATCCCCTCTAAACCGAGTGGCCATCACTGAGATCTGACTGCAAACTGGGTATGACTGGGAGATAAATATTCCAGGTTATAAGGTCTTTAGAAAGGACAGGGAAATTGGAAAAGGAGGAGGAGTAGCAATATTGATAAAATACACTATTACAGCATAAGAAAGAAGGGATAGCAGTGAGGGTGAGCAGGCCGTAGAAACTCTCTGGCTAGAATTGAGGAATAGAAAAAGATGCAAGGCCTTGCTGGGAGTTGTCTACGGACCACCTGACAGCAGTGATGAAGTAGCAGGATGCATAAATACAGAGATCAGAGAAGTTTATTGCAAAAGCAGAGTGGTTATAATGGGTGACTTTAATTTTCACATAGACTGGGAGAAGCTGAACAGCACGAGTCGCAAAGGCAGAGAATTTCTTGACTGTATTAGAGACAATTTTCTGGAATAATATGGTCTCGAACAAGCAAGAGGACGGGCCATACTAGATTTAGTGTTGAGTAATGAGCCAGAATTAGTCAACATAGAAACATAGAAACATAGAAGATAGGAGCAGGAGTAGGCCATTCGGCCCTTCGAGCCTGCTCCGCCATTCAATGAGATCATGGCTGATCATCCAAATTCAGTACCCTGTCCCTGCCTTCCCCCCATATCCCTTGATCCCTTTAGCCTTAAGAAATATATCCAACTCCTTGTTGAATATATTTAATGAACTGGCCTCCACCGCCCTCTGTGGCAGAGAATTCCACAGGTTCACCACTCTCTGGGTGAAGAAATTCCTCCTCATTTCAGTCCTAAATGGCTTACCCCTTACCCTTAGACTATGACCCCTGGTTCTGGACTCCCCGACCATCGGAATCATCCTTCCTGCATCTAGTCTGTCCAGGCCTGACAGAATTTTATAGGTTTCGATGAGATCCCCTCTCAATCGTCTAAACTCCAGTGAGTATAAGCCCAATCGACACAAACTCTCCTCATACGTCATTCCTGCCATCCCAGGTATCAGCCTGGTGAGCCTTCGCTGCACTCCTTCCATGGCAAGAACGTCCTTCCTCAGATAAGGCGACCAAAACTGCACACAATACTCAAGGTGCGGTCTCACCAAGGCCCTGTACAACTGCAGCAAGACATCCTTGTTCCTGTACTCGAACCCTCTTGCTACGAAGGCCAACATATCATTTGCCTTCTTAATCGCCTGCTGCACCTGCATGCTTGCCTTCAGCGACTGGTGCACAAGAACATCCAGGTTTCATTGCACTTCCCCTTCTCCCAATCTATTGCCATTCAAATAACAATCTAACAGTAATGGAACACCTAGATAATAGTGACTATAACATGATTGAATTCGATATTGGGTTTGAGTCACAAACCAAGGTTTTAAATTTAGGTAAGGCTGTCTTTGAATGGATGAGAGAAATTGACCACAGTAAACTGGACAGAACTGTTAACGAGTAAAACTACAGATGAACAGTGGGAGGTGTTCAAGGAAGTATTTGATACAATACAAGACCTGTACATACCTCTAAAGGGGTAATTTAATATAAAGCTCTGCCTTAGTCAACAATAGTGGTGAGAGATAATATAAAACTAAATGAAGGGGCTTGCACAAATGCAAGGAATAGTGGAGATCCAGTGGACTGGAGGGAGATAAAGAACAGCAAAGGGATACAAAGAATGTAGTAAGTGTTGCAAAAAGAGAATACAAGAAAAAACTTGCGAGGGACATTAAGGATAATGCTAAAAGTTTTAACAAGTATATTAAGAGAAAGAGGATGGCTAAGGGTAATGTTGACCCCTTAAAGACAAATGCAGGTGAAACTATAATTGAAAATCAGGAATTGGCAGACTTGCTAAATAATTACTTAGCATCAATCTTCACAGAAGGGGAAGAGGATAAAGTACTAGAGATACGAGGAAAATTGAAATTAAATCAAGGGGAGGAATTTACTAGATTTAATATAAATAAAATAAGGGTAATGGAGAAAATAATGAAACTGAAGATAAACAAATCTCCAGGTTATTAAAAGAAGTAGGCAAGGAAACTGCAGATGCTTTAGTCATGATCTTACAAAACTCTCTTGATTCAGAAATTGTTCCCTTGGATTGGAAAATTGCCACTGTCACCCCATTCCTTTAAGAAGGGTGGGAGAGATAAATCAAGACATTATAGACCTATAAGTCTAACATCTGTTGTGGGGAAGTTACTAGAATCTGTTATTAGGGAGAGAGTGACTGAGAACTTGGACAAACGTGACCTGATCAGAGAGAGCCAGCATGGATTTGTAAAGGGTAAGTCAGGAATAACTAACCTAGTTGCATTTTTTGAGGAGGATACTAACATGGTAGATAAGTTTTTTTATTTATTCCTGGGATGTGAGAATCGCTGGCAAGGCCAGCATTTATTGTCCATCTCTAATTGCCCTTGAGAAGGTGGTGGTGAACCGCCTTCTTGAACCGCTGCAGTACCTGTGGCAAAGGTACTCCCACAGTGCTGTTAGGGAGTGAGTTCCAGGATTTTGACACAGCAACGATGAAGGATCAACGATATACTTCTAAGTCGGGATGGTGTGTGATGTGGAGGGGAACTTGGTGTTCCCATGAGCCTGCTGCCCTTGCCCTTCTAGGTGGTAGAGGTCATGGGTTTGGGAGGTGCTGCCAAAGAAGCCTTGGCGAGTTGCTGCCGTGCATCTTGTAGATGGTACACACTGCAGCCACGGTGTGCTGGTGGTGGAGGGAGTGGATGTTTAAGGAGGTGGATGTGGTGCCAATCAAGTGGGCTGTTTTGTCCTGGATGGTGTTCATCTTCTTGAGTGTTGTTGGAGCTGCACTCATCCAGGCAAGTGGAGTATGTGCCTTGTAGATGGTGGAAAGGCTTTGGGAAGTGAGGAGGTGAGACACTCGCTGCAGAATACGCAGCCTCTGACCTGCTGTTGTATTCACAGTAATGATGTTGCTGGTCCAGTTCAGTTTCTGGTCAATGGTGACCCCCAGGATGTTGATGGTGGGGGATTCGGCGATGGGAATGCAGTTGAATGTCAAAGGGCGGTGGTTAGAATCTTGCTTGTTGGAGATAGTCATTGCCTGGCAATTGTGTGGCGCGAATGTTACTTGCCACTTATCAGCTCAAGCCTGAATGTCGTCCAGGCATTGTTGCATGTGAATGGAACTGAACACTGCAATCATCAGTGGACATTCCCACTTCTGACCCTATGATGGAGGGAAGGTCATTGATGAAGCAGCTGAAGATGGTTGGGCCTAGGACACTGCCCTGAGGACCTCCTGTAACAATGTCCTGGGGTTGAGATGATTGGCCTCCAACAACCACAACCATCTTCCTTTGTGCTAGGTATGACTCCAGTCAATGGAGCGTTTTCCCCCCGATTCCCATTGACTTCAGTTTTACTAGGGCTCCTTGATGCCACACTCGGTCAAATGTTGCCTTGATGTCAAGGACAGTCTCTCTCACTTCACCTCTGGAATTCAGCTCTTTTTTCCATGTTTGGACCAAGGCTGTAATGAGGTCTGGAGTCGAGTGGTGCTGGCGGAAGATGTGCGGGTTAGGTTGATTGGCTATGATAAATTGACCCTTAGTGTTAGGGGGATTAAATATGTGGGGTTACGGGGATAGGGTGGGATATGTGTTGGTGCAGGGGTTACGGGGATCGGGTGGGAAATTTGGATGATCAGCCGTGATCACGTTGAATGGCGGAGCAGGCTCGAAGGGCCGAATGGCCTACTCCTGCTCCTAGTTTCTATGTTTCTATGGAATCCAAACTGGACATTTGTGAGCAGGTTATTGGTGAGTAAGTGCCGCTTGATAACACTGTCGATGACACCTTCCATCGCTTTGCTGATGATTGAGAGTGGACTGATGGGGCGGTAATTGGTTGGATTGGATTTGTCCTGCTTTTTGTGGACAGGACATACCTGGGCAGTTTTCCACATTGTCAGATAGATGCCAGTGTTGTAGTTGTACTGGAACAGCTTGGCTAGAGGCGCGGCTAGTTCTGGAGCACAAGTCTTCAGCACGATAGCCGGGATGTTGTCAGGGCTCATAGCCTTTGCACTCAACCATTTCTTGATCTCACCTGGTGTCAATCGAATTGGCTGAAGACTGGCCTCTGTGATGGTGGACCTCAGGAGGAGGCCGAGATGGATCATCCACTCGGCACTTCTGGCTGACGATGGTTGCAAACGCTTCAGCCTTGTCTTTTTAATCTCGCGTGCTGGGCTCCACCATCATTGAGGATGGGGATGTTCATGGAGCCTCTGCCTCCCGTTAGCTGTTTAATTGCCCACCACCATTCACGGCTGGATGTGGCAGGACTGTAGAGCTTTGATCTGATCCGTTGGTTGTGGAATCGCTTAGCCCTGTCTATAGCATGCTGCTTCTGCTGTTTAGCATGCATGTAGTCCTGTGTTGCAGCTTCCCCAGGTTGGCGCCTCATTTTTAGATATGCCTGGTGCTGCTCCTGGCATGCTCTTCTGCACTCCTCATTGAACCATGGTTGGTCCCCTGGCTTGATGGTAATGGTAGAGTGAGGGATATGCCGGGCCATGAGATTACAGATTGTGGTGGAATACAATTCTGCTGCTGCAGATGGCCCACAGCGCCTCATGGATGCCCAGTTTTGAGCTGCTAGATCTGTTCTGAATCTATCCCATTTAGCACAGTGGTAGTGCTACACAACATGATGGAGGGTGTCCTCAGTGTGAAGACGGGACTTTGTCTCCAAGGTCTGTGCGTTGGTAACTGCTACCAATGCTGTCATGGACAGATGCATCTGCAGCAAGTAGATTGGCGAGGACGAGTTCAAGTAGGCCTTTCCTTCGTGCTGGTTCTCTCACCACCTGCCGCAGTCCTAGTCTGGCACCTATGTCCTTCAGAACTCAGCCAGCTCAGTCAGTCGTGGTGCCACTAAACCACTCTTGGTGATGGACATTGAAGTCCCCCACCCAGAGTACATTCTGTGCCCTTGATACCCTCAGGGCTTCTTCCAACTTGGAGGAGTACTGATTCATCAACTGAAGGAGGGCGGTAGGTGGTAATGAGCAGGAGGTTTCCTTGCCCATGCTTGACCTGAAGCCATGAGAGTTCATGGGGTCCGGAATCAATGTTGAGAACTCCCAGGACCACTCCCTCCCGACTGTATACCATGGTGCCTGATTTGAATGTGAGGCCTCGGATTCCCGGCTGCAGCCAGCCAGATTGAGAGGCAAACTGGCTGTGGGCGGGTAGGCCTCAAATGCAAGGGGTCAGTCCGGGGGAAGGATCACGGAATTAGCATGGTCGGGGCTCGGTAGGGTGCGTTTGGGGTCGGCATGGTCAGGATCAGTGCGGGGGAGGGATCGCGGGGTCGGCATCATCGGGGTTCATGGTGGTTCAGGGTCAGCATGGTCGGGGATCGTGGGGGGTGTTAGGGGTATGCATGGTCGGGGATCGTGGGGGGTCAGGGTCAGTATGGTCGGGGATCGTGGGGGGTGTTGGGGTCAGCATGGTCGGGGATCGTGGGGGGTTTTGGGGTCAGCATGGTCGGGGATTGGTGGGGCGGGTCGGGGATTGAGGATTGACGGCCGTCGGCCGGGGATCGGGAGGTGGGGGGGTTGGCAGGGGATGTGGGTGATCGGGGATCAGCGGGGGGTGTTGGAGATCGGCATGGGCTACGTCAGGGATCGCAGCGGTGGGGGAGGGCGGTCGGCCGGGGATCGAGGCTTGGAGCCGGCCAGGGATCAGGAGGGAGGGTCGGTGATCGCGGGGTTCGACAGGGGATCGTGGGGGGGGAAAGTGGAATCGGGGCCGGCCACTGGAGGATTGTGCCCAGCCTCAGTATCATCAGTAGGGTGGGGGGAAGGCCTCATGGTGGGATTCGGAGGCCTGGGGAGGCGACCTGATGCCCAGGGGTGGCGGGGGGGGAATCTCTGATCGCAAGGGGTGGGTTAGTTAGGGACCCTGGACCCAGGAGGTAGGTGTAAAGCCCTCGGTTTAACTGCTGCGTTTTACGAATTGTGTGAAACCTGTCCACAGGCAGTTAAATTCAAAATGGAGGTGAAAAAAGAGGCTGCCAGCCTCATTACAATATTTAAATTAAGGTGCCACCCCCTGGGAGCGGGTTGGTCACCCGCCCCTCGTCCCGCCTCAGTCCGAACTGGAAGTGGGCGGGTTGGAGGCGGGATCAGGTCGGGAATCCCATTTTTAACAATTTAACTGCCTCCACGCTCCAAACCCACCCATTTTTTTAGGGGAAATTTTCCCGACAACTGATGTTAGGCTAACTGGTTTATAATTCCCTGGTTTCCTTCTCTTACCTTTCTTAAATAGAGAAGTGACATGTGCAATTTTCCAATCTAAAGGAATTGAATGGTAGAACAGGCTCAAGGGGCTGACTGGCGTACTCCTGTTCCTATGTTCCTACAGTACAGCAAAGATTGGTATCAATGGTAGTTAAGGTAGTTCAGAGGCAATGTTGCTGATGGTGTTTGGGGCCATTTTATTGTACATATGTGGACAGTGAGGTTGGTTAAAGGAACAGCTCTTGTACTTCGCTGACTGTCTGTTCTATGAACACCTGGTATAATAGTCCTCCTGGCTGCAAAAGTCTTTCAGCAGCCACATCCTCTGCATGTCTGTCTGTGTCCTGATCTGGCCTTCTTGAGGGTGTGTGTCCTTCATGATTATCCCTCTTTGCATAACACAACAACAACATGCATTTATATAAAGTAGTACGATTAACGTAGTAAAACGACCCTTCATGGTCTTGGATCCTCCTCCTCACACCTTGGCTGGGACCGCTGCTGACCACTTCTTCCCTGCATGCAAGTGGAATCGGGATTTGGCTCAGGTCCCTGCTTCCTGTTTAGTAGCATTCAGTTTATCTATACATTCCTTTTAATCTTCAAAAATTGTCATAGAATGATATCATTTTGCTGCACAAGAGCCATGTGACCCATTACACCAGAGCTAAACTCTCGGAAAAAATGTTCACTCCCCTGTGCTTCCCCATACTCATTTAAAATGCTCTTTTTCAAAAGTTAGCATTTCCTTTTTAAAAGCTGTTATGGATTCTGCTACAATTACTATTTCTGGTGGGACATTCCATGTCCTAAGAACGCTCTGCATAAAAAAAATTCTCCTGACCCCTCCCTTCTTTCTTTTGGTGATGATCTTAAATTTGTGGCATTCACTGACCAGCAGGAATAATTTTTATCTATATTTTTTATCTATCTATATTCCTTCATAATATTGAACACCTCAATCAAATTGCATCTTGCCTTTCTTGTTTCCAATGAAAAGACTCCCAGTTTCTTATCATAACTAAAAGCTCTCATCTTTATGAATCTCTTCTGTACACTCTCGATGACCTTAACATCTTAAAGTAGGGCATCCAAAACTGAACACAATGTTCTAACTGAGGCATAACCTTTGATAAGGTCTCCACTTTGCCTTATTTTCTCCAGTGTAAACATTCCCAGTTTCCTTGTAGCTCAAATACCTAATCTCTGATATCAGTCTAGTTGCCTTTGTATCCTCTGGAAAGCCAGGTTGTCCCCACTCTAATGCTCTAATGCCCTTTACAAGCTCACTACTACTTCCTGAGACTTACGTCCTATCCATCTGGTTATACACCCTAAGATCCTGTTTGTTGTGATATACAAAAAAAGAACACTTTAGTCACAACATCATTGGTTACCAGCTCGCTTTTCCAGTTCTTTGCATTGGCTTGCGTTATACATACTGTAGCAAGGGTATTTTGTGTACACTTTATTTCATGTGACTGGGGAGACTTAACTGAAACACGCAGATACATTTTCACACTCGTTCTGGATGTTCTGTGTCTCTCCATGCGTTTGCCTACCCACCTGAGTCCCAGTGCTTCTTTTTTCACCTGTCGACCATGGAGAAATATACCAGCTGGTATTAAAGTCACAAATGCCTTGACCTGCTCACCAACACCTTAGAGTTCTAAGTGCTTAAAATACTGGTGAGTACAGCGTACACCTTGACTGTAAATCAGCTGATTACTGTCCCAGCTGGTAACTGGTCGGGCAGGCAAGGTGATACAGGGCATTGAGCCTAGATAGGCAGGGAGTAGCAGAATGCTTTTCTTTCTCCCTCGCTGTCTAATGTGCATATCTGCCTAATTGGAAAATAATGTTAAGAGCTAAAAATCAATTCATGTCACCCATGTTATCCACAAATATATTGACTTTTTAAATTCTAAAACTAACCTATTTTATATTTGCAATCAAAATATTTTTATGCTTTTCATGGGGCACACTGACCCATGAGAATATTTTGGGAATAATGTGAACCAGTATACAGTATGCTGGCACAGATCGTAGGACACAAGCTATCCTAATGCTTATATAAACAGTTCTACACTATCAAGTAAGTTCAGGTTATTGCTCAGCTTGTAAACTAGATGGTATGTTGGTCTTTATTGCAAGGGGGGAGTACAAGAGTAAGGAAGTCTTGCTGCAATTGTACAGGGCTTTGGTGAGAACATACCTGGAGTACTGAATACAGTTTTGGTCTCCATATCCAAGGAAGGATATACTTGCCTTAGAGGGGGTGCAACGGGTTCACTAGATTGAATCCTGAGATGAGAGGGTTGTCCTATGAGGACAGATTGAGTAGAATGGGCCTATACTCTCTGGAGTTTAGAAGAATGAGAGGTGATCTCATTAAAACATGTAAGATTACGAGAGGCTTGACAGGGTAGATGTTGAGAGGCTGTTTCCTCTGGTTGGAGAGTCTAGAACTAGGGGGCATAGTCTCAGGATAAGGGGTCGGCTGTTTATGACTGAGATGAGGAGGAATTTCTTCACTCAGAGGGTTGTGAATCTTTGGAATTCTCTGCCCCAGAGGGCTGTGGATGCTCAGTTGTTGAGTATATTCAAGGCTGAGATCGATAGATTTTTGTACTCTAAGTGGTAGAGGTCGCGGGTTTGGAAGGTGCTGTTGAAGGAGCTTTGGCGAGTTGCTGCAGTGCATCTTGTAGATGGTACACACTGCAGCCACAGTGCGCCGGTGGTGGAGGGAGTGAATGTTGAAGGTGGTGGATGGAGTGCCAATCAAGCGGGCTGCTTTATCCTGAATGGTGTCGATCTTCTTGAGTGTTGTTGGAGCTCCACTCATCCAGGCAAGTGGAGAGTATTCCATCACACTCCTGACTTGTGCCTTGTAGATGGTGGAAAGCCTTTGGGGAGTCAGGAGGTGAGACATTCGCCGCAGAATTCCCAGCCACTGTATTTATATGGCTGGTCCAGTTCAGTTTCTGATCAATGGTAACCCCCAGGATGTTGATAGTGGGGGATTCAGCGATGGTAATTGTAGTGTATGTACTTTGCAGAAGGAACTATATTCTGCAGCCCCTGTATACTGCAGTACCAGTAGTGACCACCCCTGTATATAAGCCTGTGTAGCAGGCAGACCAGGCTGCCAAGAGAAGACAGGATATGCTCTCACTGCAGTCAGGGAGTAGTTGAGACAGAGATGCACTTCCTCACAGCCTGTGGAAAATATCAGGGCATCAGAGAGAATTTCTACCAAAAATTCTCACAAATATGCCCTGAATTCAGAAATCTGACTGACAACCAAAAACTCCCATTCCTACTGGGGGAGGAGAGAAGCTGTGTAACACTGGCGGCACACTATGTTACAGCTTGCCATGAACAGAGGGACAACCAGTAAACTAAGACAAGAGTATATATAAACAAGGCGAATGTATATTTATAAACTCAGGGATATACCTGTTTATACACTGTATGAATGGAACCGCGTTTATGTGTTCAACCATAAATGTATTTTGATGCTTTGGCAACATAAGATGTACCTTATCATGCCAATAAAGCGATTTGTATTGTAAAAAAACATTTGCATAGTAGTTCCAGGTTGCATCCATTCAGTAAAGACCTGTTATAACCAACTCCTGCAGTCCGTGTCTCAATTGTACACGGACATAATACTGGCGACGAGCAGATACGAACTTACCTACAGTCTGCACCACCTCATGGGGATCCATCCCTGAAGCGAAGTTATCAGAGGTCGAGGCCAGAAGGAAGAAAGAAACGGGCGTCGACCGTGGGCATCCGCCTCTGAGTCAGCGGAGTTGAAGATTTGCAGGAGAGGCTGTCGAGAGCGGGGCTTGGTAATCCTGTTGATGGTGCTTCAGCTAATCAGGCTGGTGGCAGGTAGTACACTGATCCTTCCTGGGCTGCAGCGGTCTAGAGCTCGAGCGGGTGGCTTTGCAACGGGGCCGAGCAGCATTGTCGGGAAGAGGAGAGAGAGAGAGGGTGGAGCACACAGGGCGCGGCCGGTGCTACGAAGCTGGGCGGCGTACAGACCCGAGAAGAGGGAGGCAAGAGTCCCGCAGGGTTGTTCCGACGACGGGGAAAGAATAAAAAAATTAAACATGCAGAAAGCCGCGAGGAGCTGCAGTTTGCCACGGGAACCGCAGAGAGCGGCGTTAGCAGCAGCGCGGGGGGGAAGTGCGCGAAGACCATAGGGCGTCGCCATCAAGGCATAAAACGCCAGCAACAGCGCTAGCAACAGCGGAGAAGACAGAAAGCGCGGGAGGCGCCATCTTAATCCAGCGGGGAAGAAGGCAAAGCGCGGGAGGCGCCATTTTGTTAAATCGGGGAAGAAGGCAAAGCGCGGGAGGCGCCATCTTAGATTTCCAAGATGCCGAAGACTGGCAATATCACTGCCTTTGATAATGCAATAGAAGACTGGACCACGTATGTGGAAAGAGTCGAGGTATATTGCGAGGCAAACGAAGTAGCCGATGAGAAAAAGGCATCGGTACTGCTAAACTTAATGGGCGCAAGAACGTACGGCCTATTGCGGGACCTGATTACTCCAGCCAAACCGAAGGCGAAGAGTTTTAACGAAATTGTTGCTATCCTACAGGAACACCTAAATCCTACACCGCTGCTGATAGCAGAAAGATTTAAATTCCACAGGAGAAATCAGCATAAAGATGAGAGCAATGCTGATTACCTTACGGAACTACGCAAGCTATCAAAGCACTGCCAGTTCGGAGCAGGACTGGCAGATACCTTACGGGACAAATTTGTCTGTGGACTCCTGAGTGAAGGAACCTAGAAGAGGTTACTCTCAGAGAAAGAGCTGACGCTAGATAAGGCTTTCAGCGTGGCAGTATCGTACGAAGCAGCAGCAAGGGGAGCTGCGGAAATACAGCAAAAGCCACAGGAATACGGCACCCACGAAATGACACAGGGATTTGCAAAATGTTATCGCTGCGGCAGAACAATCCATGACCAGAAGGACTGCTGGTCCAAGGACAAAATATGCAGGCAATGCGGAAAGATGGGACACATTGCACGAGTTTGCAGTTCTGGGAAGAAGACCAATGACAACAAAAAGGCTACTAAGGAACCGTACAGGAAAGTACAAAAGATGACGGACAGTAGTTCCGAAGACCAGATGAGCGATAGTGAATCCGGGAACAAGAGACTAAGCTGTCTCAAACTTCACAACATAATCGCAAAAGAGGATCACCGAACCATTTGGGTCACCCTCATGATAGCAGGGTCCCAAGTCAAAATGGAATTGGATACAGGATCAGCTCTAACCATCATGAATCGACGAGACTACGAGCGGCTATTCTCACACATACCCTTGAAAGAGACATCCATTGTCTTGAAGACGTATAGGGGGCAAAAAGTATACCCCAGAGGAAAAATAAGGGTGCCTGTCGAATACAACGGCAAGGAAATACAGAAATTGTATCTGTACATACTGCAAGATGGTGGACCACCATTATTGGGAGGTGAATGGATCAGAAAGATAAGTTTAGACTGGCACTCCATTCAGGCACTGACTGAGGCTGGTAAAAAGGATGACGACGTCACTCCTGGACGATTGTCAACAATCTTAGCTAACGCCAAAGAGGTATTTCAACAAGAACTGGGAACTCTTAAAGGCATAACCGCCTCGATAAAAATAGAAGAGAATGCAATTCCCAAGTTTTTCAAAGCAAGACCGGTACCATATGCAATTCGCCCAGCCGTCGAGGCAGAGCTGGAGAATCTGGAGAATGCAGGCGTGTTATCTAAGGTAGACTGGAGTGAGTGGGCGACACCCATCATTCCTGTCATGAAGAAAACGTTAAACAATAAGTCTGAGGAGCCAAGGAAGGTTCGCATCTGTGGGGACTTCAAGGTGACGGTGAACCCAGTCCTTCACACAGTACAATATCCTCTTCCAAGGATAGAAGATATCTTCGCCTCACTATCTGGAGGGAAGCGTTTTACAAAAATTGACCTAGCACAAGCATATTTGCAGATGGAGGTTGAAGAATCCTCTAGGAAGTATCTCACGATAAACACTCACAAAGGGCTTTACCAGTATAATCGACTGGTATTCGGAGTAGCATCAGCTCCGGCGATATGGCAAAGAGCGATGGAACAAGTCCTGCAAGGAATTCCGGGGGCTCAGTGTTAATTGGACGACATCCTAGTGACAGGTGAAGATGACAGTGAACACCTTGCCAACCTAGAGCAGGTGCTCACTAGACTACGTGAGCATGGGCTACTGGCCAATCGCCCCAAGTGCGAGTTTTTTAAGAAACAGATATCGTATTGTGGCCACGTGATTGATGAAGAGGGGTTACATAAGTCCCCTGACAAAATTGAAGCGGTAGTTAAGGCTCCAGCGCCTGAAAATGTGTCGCAACTGAGGTCATTCCTCGGATTGGTGAATTACTACCATAAGTTTTTGCCAAATTTGTCCACAATTCTGCACCCACTGAACGCCCTACTACAAACGGGAATAGCATGGAAATGGAGCGATGAATGTAAGCGGGCCTTTCCGAAGAGTAAGGACCTAATCACTTCAAGAGAAGTATTGGCTCACTACAACCCATCACTACCGATAAGACTGGCGTGTGATGCATCTCCCTACGGCATTGGGGCGGTACTGTCACATAAATTCCTTGATGGTTCAGAGAGGCCGATAGCTTTTGCGTCACGCTCGTTAACTTCAGCCGAGCGTAACTACGCCCAGATTGACAGAGAGGCCCTCAGCCTGGTGTGGGGGTGAAGAAGTTCAATCACTACCTGCACGGTCAGAAATTTACTCTACTTACTGATCATCAACTTCTTGTCTCCATTTTCAACCCTCAGAAGGGCGTACCAATAATGACAGCACAACGGCTACAGAGGTGGTCCCTTTTCCTAGGGGCACACCAATATGACATCGAATACAAAGGAACTAAACAGCATGGGAATGCTGATGGATTGTCGCGCCTCCCGTTGCCGATGGTGGAAGAAGAACTTGCAGTGGATCCAGTGGAGATATTCCACTCGACCATAGTCGAATGTCTCCCTGTGACGAATGCAAACATAGAAAAGGAAACACGAAATGACCCGACACTCTCCTGGGTCTGTGATTTAACGGTGAAGGGGTGGCCAGCACATGGCGAACCACTGCTGCCAGCATTCTCGCCGAGAAGAGAACAGCTGTCAGTGTGCAGAGGAAACTTGATGTGTGGATCCAGAGTAGTAATTCCACCCAAATTGAAGGATAGAGTGCTCAATGAGCTTCATGAGGGTCATCTGGGAGGGGTAAAAATGAAGAACTTAGCCAGAGCGTTTGTGTGGTGGCCGGGAATCGATAGAGAAATCGAAGAGATGACCAAGAGCAGTACAGGATGCCAAAAGGTCCAAAACGCCCCACCACAAGCCCCTCTACATCCATGGGAGTAGCCCTCATCTCCATGGCAAAGGGTGCACATTGATTTTGCTGGTCCATTTATGGACTCGATGTTTTTAATTGCAGTGGATGCACATTCAAAGTGGCCAGAGGTAATAAAGATGTCCTCAACCACCACAGAAAAAACTATCACAGTCTTACGAACCATATTCACCAGGAATGGGCTGCCTGAACAGATTTGCTCTGACAATGGACCACAGTTTGTGTCTGAAGAGTTCCGGAGGTTCTTAAAGAACAATGGTGTTAAGCATTACACATCCGCCCCATATCATCCAGCCACTAATGGATTGGCCGAGAGGTTCGTTCAAACATTCAAGAAGGCTATCAAGGCAATGTGTAATGAAGACATACCCCTACAACACAACGTGGATAACTTCTTGTTTGCCTACCAGAATGCGACACATGCGGTTACCAACCAAACTCCAGCCATGATGTTCTTCAATCGAAGACTAAGATGCCGCTTGGATTTGGTTAAGCCAAACATCAGAAGAGATGTGGAGAACAGGCAGTTTCAGAATATGAATGAAAGGCCAACCAGGAGTTTTAAGATAGGTCAACCAGTTTTGGCCCGGGACTACCGCACAGAGAAATGGCAGCCAGGAACGATCTGCACACGGCAAGGACCTCTAATGTATACCGTGGACGTTGGAGAGAGCATTGTAAGACGCCATGCTGACCAGATTCCAGAGTCACTGGAAAACGTCAATTCCACACCACGATCCGATACACCTGGTGATGAAACCGAAGTACCAACTGCATCTACCTCAGAATCGGTGATATTGGAAGCAGACGAACCAAACAACGACATTGATCCCGACTCAACTTTGCCAGAAGAACCTGATACCTCAAAGAGGAGTTATCCAGACAGAATCAGGAAGCCTCCTCAAAGACTGAATTTATAATTGCTTAACTTCAACTAATGTATCTAGCAACTGTAATTGTAAATATGTTATTTCATTGTTAATCGAATGTTATGTACTGTTTAGCTAAAAGGGGAGGAATTGTAGTGTATGTACTTTGCAGATGGAATTATATTCTGCAGCCCCTGTATACTGCAGTACCAGTAGTGACCACCCCTGTATATAAGCCTGTGTAGTAACGTTTGCATAGTAGTTCCAGGTTGCCTCCATTCAGTAAAGACCTGTTATAACCAACTCCTGCAGTAAGTGTCTCAATTATACATGGACATAATAGTAATGCCATTGGATGTCAAGGGGAGATGGTTAGAGTCTCGCTTGTTGGAGATGGTCATTGCCTGGCACTTGTGTGGTGCGAATATTACTTGCCAGTTGTCAGCCCAAGTCTGAATATAGGGCAGAATTTTAACCCCTAAAAAGGCTGGGTTTTGGTTCGGTTGTCTTGTTTTGCACACTTTGTACAAAAATAATAAATTGCAGGACAACAGAGTATTACAGTTTAAACTCTTTTATGAAGCATCAGGTCTGTGATCTCAATCATACAACACAGTGGGGACCAGATGGAGTTAGGACCCCTGGGTCTTCAAAACAATAGCAGTCCTTACAGATGCCTGCAGGCCAATGACAACTCAGCATGTGATCACATGTGAATATAATACGTATTCCTTACAGATGCCTGCGGGTCAATGATAATTCAATATGCAAATGTTACAGGGTGAGATGTAAAAATTGTAAAAATCTCAAACCCGAACCCAACTCACCTCGAAACTTCCAGTTTAAAAGGATGCGGGATGGGGGGCAGACAGCCAACCCGCTCCCAGGAGGTGGGCTGCTCACTTAAATATTTTAATGAGGCTTTGTGCCTCAGATTTTAACTCTATATTAGGTTTACTCCTGGCTGGCCAGGTTTCCCGGGCCTCGGGATACCTGGTAGCTCGAGGAAGGTGAGGACTACAGCGTGGAATAACTAAGTGCCTTGCCAGCACTGCTTGTGGGTCAGGAGGAGCAAGAGTGTTTCCCCCCGGCCCTCAAAGCTTACCCGTTTCCCTCCCCACGATCAGACACCCACCCCCCTCCGATCGGATCCCCCCTCCCCCTGCGATCACCAATTCCCCCCCCCCCCCCCACGATCACCGCCCCACCCCGACAGTGTTCCTTTAAGTTGCATGGCCGTGTGGCCGCACAGCTGTCTGCCGGTCCTGTGCAGCCTGGGACCGGCTTTTCACATTTGAAATTTTGCACATGTGCGAAGCTTTCAATCGCCCGTTCAAGGGACTGCGCACCCGGAAAACAAAATTGGGGGAACATTGCACCCCAACACCCCCATCTCTGCCCTCGATCTGACTCCGACCCCCTGCGAGCACCCCTCGACCCTACAAGCCACTCTGTAAGTTGGCTGTTTTTTTGTAAATGCTCCTGTGGAGAGGCCAAGTTAACAAGATCAGAGAAACTAATGGGAAATGACTCACTTTATGTCTTTAAAAAGAATGCTTTTGACACTTTGAAGTTGTGACAGAGGCACGATGGACACAAGACTTTGATATATACAGTTAGATAAATAAATGCTGTAACGGTGAGTAGTAGAGCCAGTGGGCAGTTTCTTCTACAAGCAGTTCTCAGCAGGAGCCATTCACTTGCTGAGGAAGGACAAATCCTATTTGTAGATTAGTTACTTAGTCAGTGACTATAGGAGCCAAATGTTTGGAATTGCCTGCATTCTTTCCAAAGTATTAAAAGGAAACTGAGTCTCAAGCATAGAAATATTTTGTCTCGAGATAGTGCCCAAAATAATCTTTCTATAAAAGTCAGACTGACTACTTCAAATGAGAAGCTGGAGCACAGAAGTAAGCAGCAGCTGCCCAGTTAAAGGCTGACCCAGGACACTTTTTTTTAAAAAGGAACTGTTTCAAATTAAAAGTTTTCGTATTTGTAATATTTAGGTTAATGGAGGAAGGAATTGTAAGACACTGGACTGACACTCCTGTTCGCTACCAGCACAAGTTAGCAGGACGAGATCTCACAGAATGCAAACTGGATCACTTGTTGTTTGCCCTCCCAGGTCCAGCAGAAAGAATTGGGACAGGGGACAAACTTTCAGTCCAAGAATCGGCAAAATCAGTGGAGGCCACTGAGGCTGAAATGTTGTTTGAAATCATGTTGGATGTAGTACAGTTCCGCCCTGAAGATATCATCATTCAAGTATTCGAAGGATGGCTTCTCATCAGGGCCCAGCACGGGCGAAGAATGGACGAACATGGTTTTATTTCGAGGAGTTTTACAAGACAGTACAAACTACCAGATGGTGTGCACTCAAAAGATCTTTCTGCTATGCTATGTCATGATGGCATTATGGTGGTGAAGACAAAACCATAGCTGAAACACTTACTGAAGAATTAATATTATATGAAATAGCTCATGCTGAATTATTGCATATGTTTAACAAAAATTATGAAATTTAGTAAGTACAGTAGCACATCAAATAGATATTGGTATAAATTATGTATCTATTGTAATTTAATGGCGATAGGTTCATAGTGATAAAAACTTTGAAAAATGGTACACTTAATTTACAACACAATTTGTTGTTTTTGTAGGCAGTATTCCAGGGAAGGAGATATGTATGAATCTCCTTAAGTTTTCTTTGTTGTTATGAGATAGAAAGGCTTTTTTGTACAGATCTAAGCATTCAGTTTGATGGAATAGTTGCTCTGTACTTTAAAAATATGGGTGAACTCGATTTATCAGTAATGTTTTTATCGACTGATATCGGTGCAGTAAGTGTAGTAGATATGTTTATTGCCTTCGTAGCACCCTGTGATGTTACAGCTGTTCTATAAATAGCACAAAAATGTGGAGGGCTATTGAGTGCCAAGTTAAATGAAGAATTTAACACTATGGGCACAGCTAGATATGAACTCTTGGGGCGCGAAATTCGGTCGGAGCGCTAACTTTTAACTTTTTGAAAAGTTAGCGCCCAGAGAAATCCATTGGAAAATGTTGCAAAATTGGGCATTTTTGCCCCAGGAGTGAAGCAGGGCGGTAAATGAGGTGCTAATGGTCTTAGTGGAGCGCTGCAGGGCGCTATTGCCAGAGCGCCACCCAATTTCAGTTGACTTGTGTTCAGCAATCAGCCTTCAAGCCTTGACTCGAGCTTATTCCAGCTCTTAAAGGGAAGCTGCAGCCGCTCATTATCAGCATTGCTGCGCTTGAGTGCGACCTCTCAGCTACTGAGACAGCTTTGTGCCTGGCTGCTGCAAGGGAGCGGGAGAGGGCTACTCAATTCAGCGATGTGGAATTTGACATGTTCAGCAGCTTGTCTGTCAATGTCTCAGCAGAGTTTTGGCTGACAAAAAAAGTTTCCCCAAAATGGCGCCTTTAAATAGCCGACTCCCAACTGCAACTCGACAGCTGATGCTGTTGTCGTTAGCGCTAGGCGGTAAGTGAGGGGGTGCAGCCAAATTTTGCATCCAAGGCGCTAACAGGGTGCTGCGCACGGCGATGACGTCATCATCGCCGGGTGCGGCCGAGCGGGTTGATATCTACAGGAGCGGGGCGCTAACTCTTAGCGCCTCCCCAAAAACCCGGCCCAATTTAGCGCGGGGCGCTAATATCACTGCGCCTAGGTGAAAATCCATTTGCGCCCTGTTAGCGGCCCATGGAGGTGCTAACGGCAGGTGCAAAGCAGCCGAATTTCGAGCCCTTGATCTCACTAATATACAAGTGTATAGATATATATGAAATGCTGTGATTTACCCATTAAACCCAAAAAGAAGGAGCTACCGAGGCATTACCCAAAACAAATCATGTTCTAGTTGATAGCTCTCTCACAACTCCTCTCAGCTATTTCCAGTGTTTGTCTCAAACTGTAATCGTCTCTGTAGAACCTAGCTGATAAGCATGTGGTGGAAGCAGACATTCAGTTGCTGTTATCAGGTGGGTGAGCTCCATATATTAGGGCAACTAATTATATTTCATTTTCATATAGTTTGAATATTGAAATACTGATGAGAAGTGTTTTATTTTTAACATGATTCTTGCTTTTAGTAGCATGAAGGTTGGGGGTGGGAGTTGAAAGAGGGAACACTGTATAAATAAATGGGCCCTGAAATTTCATGGGGCTGCCACCAGTCTCCCATTGTAACTATATTATGAGACTAGCTTAAACACCAGAGAAATGACATAAATGGATTTCCACCAATCTCCCTCCAAAGATACAATAGGAGACCATGTGGAATTTCAGGGCTTATTATTTTGAATTGTCTCAAACACTTTACACAATTTTTTTTTAAGTACAGTGGCTGTTGTAAAGGGAGATATAGGTTGCAAATTTAATTCTGGAGACGGGATGGGGACAGGTCAGCTGGTTTCCAGGATCCAGTCCTGCCCCCAACTGCCTCCACTCTGCGGACGTAATTTTCCCTTGATTGGCCTTGTTAGAACATAAGAACATAAGAAGTAAGAGCAGGAGTCGGCCATACAGCCCCTCGAGCCTGCTCCGCCGTTCAATAAGATCATGGCTGATCATCGACCTCAACTCCACTTTCCCGCCCGATCTCCATATCCCTTGATTCCCCTAGAGTCCAAAAATCTATCGATCGCAGCCTTGAATATACTCAAAGACTCAGCATTCACTGCCCTCTGGGGCAGAGAATTCCAAAGATTCACAACCCTCTGAGTGAAGAAATTCTTCCTCCTCTCAGTCTTAAATGGCCGACCCCTTATCCTGAGACTATGCCCCCTAGTTCTAGACACTCCAAGGGAAAACAACCTCTCAGAATTAACCCTGTCAATCCCCACCCTGTGTTAAGCCAGCCCTGCGGGTTTACCGTCCAATTAACAGGAAGCAGGTCTGATGACGTCATTTGATGACGCGTCATCTGCCGGTTTCCTTAAAGGGACCATGCACAATTTTATTTTGACAGTTGATCCATCAGTGTTTGATAGCATTGAGGTGCTACAAACACTGACAATCACTGCACAAAGGTGAACACTTGCACCTAGGCTCTCCAATGACTCCCTCCATGCAGGGAGATTCTCTTCCCTTCCAAGGGTGGAAGAGACCTCCCCAGGACACCAACTTACCTTGAACCTCCACCCAACCCTCTCTATCTACTTTATCACTTCTCCATCTCACTAGCCACCCCTCACACTCACCCTCACCCTACTGCAAGCATACCAACTAACAACACACAAGGGTCGGCACTTGAGAGGTTTAGCCAATGTCCATGTGAAGTTTCTGGTAATGTGTTGTCATGCAGTGTAATATCTTTTTCCAAAAGTGCCCCTTATTGGACAGATCTGAGTGCACATTGAGAAGTGTCTTACTGAGTTCCAGTGATTGTTCAGTCATAACTCCCCCCACCCTCCCCCACCCCCCGCTATAGTGATGAGTGTGCATGGAATGGCTTGGACATTAAAAGGATGCGTCACGGTGCTGGTGTGGGATGGTGTCAACCTAGCGCATCATGTGGCAGCCAGGGTTTGCAGCATCAAGTGAAGAAAATCTGGCCATGGTGATGCCATCGCTGGCCTCCTGGCCAGCAATTTTGTCAGGGGCTGATGCACTGTGTCCAGTGCAGCATCAAGTGGGTGAGGAGGAGGTTGGCGCTTCTGATGCTGGTGCTGCTGTTGTGGTGCTGCCACGGCTGCTCTCCCTCTGAATCTGACGACCAGGATGAGAGGATGTAAATGGTTCCCATCCCATTGCTATAGATTTCAGTTGAGGTAAGAAGCTTGCAAGCGCACACTCAAAGTGGCCTGAAATATTCCAATCAAGTAACACTGCAGATGGGTGTCAGCTTGAACAGTCACAAGGTCAGTAGATTTGCAAAATCTTATCCCAAACCTCCAACAACAAGGTTGTTGCATTTGAATGTCAGTCATGTTACAGGAACGCTTTTAAAGTGCTGCACCAATGACTACAAATCATGTCCTCGAGAAACTCGTCTCCTTGCAGCTGGCGTGTTTCTGAAAAGACGGGAAACAGGAGCCAGAAGCACGAAAATGGGAAACCACTATAAAAATAGGGTTAGCAAGGCAGTTAACCTCCCTCTGCTTTAACTACCTGTCCCATTGGTTCCCATTGGGTCAGTTTGGGAGCGGCTGACCCGACACTCAGGAAAATCGGGTGGGGGTGGGATGGAGGCGGGTTGGGTGTCTGAAGCCATTTTTCTGATTTTCGCTGCCGACCCGCCTCCAAACCCGTCTCCTCAGGGCTATTAAAATTGAGCCCATAGTATGCATTCTCCACCAGAATGATTAGTTTAGTTTTTAAATAATATTAATTGAGGGAGCAATGTTGGCCAGGACATCGGGAGAACTGACAGATGGAACCTTGATTTAACAGAGATAATTAATTAATCGCAGTGACACAACATGCCACTGAATAATAGGATTCAGATTCAGACCAGCAGCTCCCAATGCAGTAAGTTCCTGATCGCCATGCTGCTGTGAACACTTACTGTTCTCCACTAAGAAGGAAGGGAAATTAATGGCAAGTCAGCCCAATCTGCTCTGTACACTTTCTTGGAACCAGCTGAAGAACATCGGAAGTGGAGGCCTGGGACCAGGCCAGCTCCAACCCTCCCTTTGCCTGGGGAATGATGATGTGGAGAGAGCCAAAAGACCAAGAGAGCAATAAACAAAACACAACCAATAATACAATGCTTTAATTAGTTTATAATTGTAACTGTACAAATTATTACAGATCTGACATGTTTAACTGCACTGTTTTGCTGCACAAATAAAATCTGCTTCTATGAAATTCTGCTCAGCGATCTCCAGAGAAACACTATAGAAAAAGTAACCTTTAAAGATAGGAGCTAGTTTTGAAAAATGTTGTTTAAAAATAAATACTTTACCTTGTAAATATTTGTCATTTTAGTTACCTTGAGCTCTCACAAATGCACACATATGTATAAATGGTTGAATAGATTGCTGAGTTTCATTAACTGGGGACTGCTGGTTGTACCACAAGATGGTGCTCTTTACACTAGTGGAGTTCACCAGATCAAAAGAAGGGAAAGCTGCAAGAGCAGTTTTGCCCATCAAACACATTGGCCTAGAAATTCAGTATCGCCATGTTTGGGGCGCTACAGCCGGGCGTTCACTAAATTTAGCGCCCGGCGCAACTTAGCGCCACCTTCGGCGAAATTGAGTTGCATCGCCCCAAGAGGTTGCTGCTGCGCTAAAGCAGGCGATGCACGACTATCATAAGGAACTAAGCCGGCGAGCCGAGGCGCTAACACTGAGGGCGGGCGCAGCGCAGGTGCGGCGAGTTGCTGATTGAAGGCAGACACGCTGGTGCCGGTCAGCTCTTAAAGGGGGAGGGTGGACTTGTTTGGCTGACACGCCCTGCACACTGCAGCCCGGAAGCAAGGCCTGACCATTGCTGGATCATCATTTCTACGCCCAGGACCATGCAGAAGGCTAGGGAGTGAGCGGAGCGCTTCAGCAAGGGTGCCCTGAGGCTACTGGTTGGCGCAGTAGAGCGCAGGTGACCTGTCCTCTTCCCTGACAGTGGGAGGAGGCCGCTTCCCAGCGAATACCGAAAAGCCTGGAGGGAGGTGGCAAACAGGGTGACCACCAACAGCATGGTTGCCAGGACTGCACTTCAATGCAGGAAAAAGTTCAACGACCTCACTCGGGTTGTCAGGGTGAGTACCCTTTCCACTATCCTGTTCATCCCTGCATGTGCACCTCAGTTTCTGGCCAAAGGGACCTGAAAGCCCCAATGCCCAGCCCTCATCCAAGAGCTATGGGACTCTCATGAAAACCACTTGCACATTCAGCACTTTACACACTGTCAGGGCTATTCCACCATGGGAGGCAGTGCAGGCAAGATCAGGGCTTGACACTGTACTTAGAGGCCGTCCTTTCCCTTGCAGGGCAAGCTGGCCCACAATCGCAGGCAGCAGCTACGGACCGGGGGAGGCCGTCCTGACCTCAAAGAGCTCAGCGACCTGGAGCAGCGTGTGGAGCGCATTATGGCAGGCCGGCTGATTGGCCCGTCGCCAGTGGAGATGCCGACCCTGTTCTGGACAGCAATGGTAAGGTCATCACCTTTTTGACCTCTCTCTTTCCACTTGTGCCTCACACCAGCATCCTTTGCCACTATCGAACCAATGCAGTGCATAGCAGCACTCATGCCTCCCTCGCTGCCACCCTGTCCTCACTCTAAAGCAGCTCTTGTGCCTCCCTGCTTTCAGATGCTGATTCGCCAGGTGAGGAGGCAGGCCCTCAAGCTGCCACTGTCAGTGATTCTGAATTCGAGGAGGAGGAAGAGGAAGCCGGCCCATCAGTGCCACCCTCAGCCGAGGCAGCCCATGGCCATGATGGGGACACATCTTCCCTAGAGGGGAGCAGGGGGGAAGGGTCTGAGGAGAGTAAAGCTCCGGGGCCCAGCGGGCTGCAGCAACGCGGGAGGGGTGGGGAAGCTCGGCGGCCTTCTCCCCGGTGGGTGAGTGCGGCCAGCAGTCCTGCTACAGTGAGCGCAGAGGAGGTGCAGTCAGCAGCCGGGCCTTCCAGGCCATCCCCCAAGGGCATCTGCTGTCTCGCCATCTGACCCTCAGCAGCCTTCCCCCAGCCTTGCTGCAGCCACTGGGGTCCCATTGAGGAGGAGCTGCAGGGCGGGAAGGGGCCATTCGCGGAAGCGAGGCGGATCACCCTCACAGGGGAAAAAGTAGAAGGTGTGGCCAAATGTTCTGTTTATATATGAAGGCCGAGAATGTTTTGTTTATATATGAAGGCCGAGACTGTTGTGTTTGTTTTTTATGAAGGCCGAGACTGTTGTGTTTGTTTTTTATATGAAGGCCGAGGATCATGGTCATTTTTGTTTAACTGTTTTTTTCATTTTCTGAAGGTTGTGAGAGCCAGTTATGTCTCTGGCTGTTTTTTGGGGGGTTTATCTGAATTAGTTTGTCATGCGGGAAGGGCACAGAGTTTGCACAGTAAAAAATTTTCTTTAATCACATTGTCCATGTTTGCACTTTGAACTATTTGTTGCCTTGACCGGCTGAGGGCTTGCGGAGTGGCTCCATTCATGTTCTTTCATTGGCACAAGCCATTCCCTGAGAGGGGGCCTAGAACCGAGTTGCAATAAGCCGCCGATGGACGGCCCTTGCACTTTGTGCCTCCCTCCCGTCTTGGTGCTCCTCCTCCTCCTCCTCCTCCTCTGGTGGTCCTCCAATGTCTGCTGGCAGTGGCTGAGTCCTGAGGATAGCCAGGTTGTGCAGCATGCAGCACACTACAACGAAATGGGAGACTCGCTCAGGCGAGTACTGTAGGACTCCTCCGGAATGGTCAAGACAGCGGAACCGTTGCTTGAGCACGCCGATTGTGTGCTCAATGATGTTCCTGGTAGCTTGATGGCTGTCATTGTATCGCTCTTCAGCAGGGGTGCTGGGCGCACGTAGCGGGGTCATCAGCCAGGTGCACAAAGGATAGCCTTTGTCCCCGAGAAGCCATCCTCGTGGGTGAGCCTGCGCTTCAAAAATGTCTGCCACAGAAGTCTGGCGCAGGATGAAGGCATCGTGGCTGCTGCCTGGAAAGTGGGCATTGACAGCTAGTATGAGCTGCCTGTGGTCACACACCAACTGGACATTGAGCGAATGGTAGCCCTTCCGGTTGCGGTAATCCTCAGCATTCTCTAGAGGGGCCCGCAAAGCCACATGCGTGCAGTCAATGGCGCCCTGGACCATGGTGAAGCCCGCTATTCCTCCAAATCCCATTGCACGCTCTTGCTGCTTGTCCAGGGTCGTGGGGAAGGAGATGTACTGACGTCTCCTTCTGAAAAGGGCATTGGTCACCTGGTGGATGCAGCAATGTACCGCAAACTGGGAGATGTTGGCAATGTCCCCAGTAGCGGATTGGAAGGAGCTGGTGGCATAGAAGTTGAGAGCCACCGTCACCTTCACTGCCACCGACAGAGACGTCCTGCTCCTCAGCTGTGGCTGCAGATCTCTGCGAAGCAGGTGGCAGATCTCAGTGACCGCCTCCCTTCTGAATCGCAGCCTCCGAACACACTGCTCCTCAGACATGTTCAGATATGAGAACTGCTGGCGGTATACCCTGGGTGGGTAAGGCCTCCTGTGCCGACGCCTGTTGGCCCTTCTCCGTCTGGCCATGACTGGCACTCTCTCATGGCGTCTCTGAGCCCTTTGAATGCAATGCAGTAAGCCAACGTTTCCACCCATTGCAGCCCCCATTATATGTGGCGACTCAAGGCTATGGCACTGAAAGTTAAATCCAACTGCAAAGCTCTGGCCTGAAGCCAGAAGTACCTGTGCGAGCGCTGAGTCAAAGCAGAAAGCTCTCTCCCTTTGTCTCTCTCCAAATATCAGTCTCTCACACAGAAGGATTGCCACAAAATGGCTGCCACTTATAATGCAGGAGGAGTCCCTTTAAATAGCGCCCCCCGCACCCCGCAGCAACTGGGAACCGTTCCCCTCTACCAGTCGCTGGGGGCGCCAGGTGCACAGAAGGGCGGCGCCACTGAAGTTCCGGTTCAGGGCGCACCAAGGGCGTTGCACCATGAAATGACGTCAGGATCTGCACGCGCAGCTGAGGGGGCGCTGCGGTTTTGCGCCGCCGCTAAATCTTGAGTGAAGTTCGCGAGAGGCGCAGATCGCGCCATGCCCAGGCGCTAGCCGCTTAGCGCCCCACTTCTCCTTCTCCTAAGGTGCTAGCGGCTGGCGCTAACAACTGAATTTCTAGGCCATTTGCTTCTACAAGCTATGGATAGGTTTTGGTAGAAGTCATGGAGAAGTATTCCAATGGCTGGTAGTGGGAAAATGTGGTAATAATCCTTTCTCCTCCCTGGCATCTAATATTTTACAAGTACCGTTCCAAATTCTTGTAATTTAGTTCAATAAATCAGGTTGAAACTCTGACTGGGTCAGAAAACTTACTGTTCACTTCACTAGCTGAGAGTTAATTATCTGCAAGTCTCTGCAGCTCACACTTGATGTGTGTGTACCAGCAGTGTCTTCCAGTTGGAACTAGAGGAATTACATCAAAATGACAACATGGAGACAGGCTGTTTGGCCCAACCAGTCCATGATGATGTTTATCCTTTACATGAGCAGTAGTCCTAATCCTATGTGTTCTCATATCGCTTTATTCCCCTTTCCTTCAGCCACCTATCTAACCTATTCTTGAATGTTGATATGGCCTCTGCTTCAATCACTAACTCAAGTACTGCATTCGACAACTTCACAAACCTCTGAAAAAAGGTTTCTTCTGCTCTCTGCCCTAAATCTCTTACATTTAATCTTGCATCTATGTCCTTATGTTCTGGACCTCTTGAGTCCATCCACTTCATCTATACCTTTCATCATTGACAGGCTTGGATCATGTCTTTCCTCTCGTGAAATTAAGTTTATTGGTTTGAGCTTTTCATCATAACTCAGTTATCTGATGACTGGTTCCATCCTGGTCATTGGCCCTGAACTAAAGCATCTATCTCCTTTCTGAGGAAGCGTGTCCAAAACGGATAGCACACTCCAGAATTGACCTTATCATTGATCTGTACAATGCCATTATATCTTCCTCTAATTTGCAGTCGAGTGCTCTCCGGATGCCCCTCAGTATGCAATTTGCCTTATTGATAAATGCCAAAAATCGACCAGATACTTTCAGAGTATGATCAGTGGTCACTCCCACTTTGTATCCACTTTGGTAGAAAAAACAGAAAGGCAGAGCATTTCCTAAATGGTGAAAGGTTGGGGAATGCAGATGCTCAAAGGGACCTGGGTGTCCTTGTACATGAGTCACTGAAAGTTAATGTGCAGGTGCAGCAAGCCATTAGGAAGGCAAATGGTATGCTGGCCTTCATTACAAGAGGATTTGAGTACAGGAGTAAAGAAGTCTTACTCCAATTATATAGGGCCCTGGTGAGACCACACCTGGAGTACTGTGTATAATTTTGGTCTCCTTACCTAAGGAAGGATATACCTGTCATGGAGGGAGTGCAACAAAGGTTCACGAGATTGATTCCTGGAATGGCGGGACTGTCGTATGAGAAGAGATTGAGTAAACTAGGCCTGTATTCTCTTGAATTCAGAAGAATGAGAGGGGATCTCATTGAAGCATACAAAATTATTACAGGGCTTGATAGGATGGATGCTGGGAGAATGTTTCCCTTAGCTGAGGAGTCTAGAACCAGGGGCCACAGACTCAGGATAAAGGGTAGGCCATTCAGGACTGAGATGAGAAGAAATTTCTTCACACAGAGGATGGTGAATCTTTGGAATTCTTTACCCCAGAGGGCTGTGGAGGCTGAGTCATTGGGTATATTCAAAACAGAAGTCGATAGATTTCTGACTAGTAAGGGCATCAAGGGATATGGTGATAGGGTCGGTGAATGGAGTTGAGGCAGACGATCAGCCATGATCTCATTGAATGGCGGAGCAAGCTCGAAGGGCCGAATGGCCTACTTCTGCTCCTATTTCTTATGTTCTTATGTTCTCCCAAACCTTTTTCTGTCAGTGGTCTTAAAGTAGGATAATTTCCTGTTGTACAACTTTACCGTTACCTGTTCTTATTTGTATAACTGCCCACTTATCCATATTAAAATCCACCTGCCATATCTCATTGTATCCACATAATTGGTCCAGTTCTCTCTAAAGACAATCAATTGCCTTTAAAGTGTTACATCCCCAGAGAGTTTGGTGTCACCAGCAAATTTAGGATTTCAAATGAATTTCCACTGGGCTAATAGCTAAGTATTTCTGCTGTAGGTGATAGTTTTTATTCCCTTTGTCAGTGGAGTCAATGATGAGGTGGAGTACATAATAGATTGGAATTTTTTTTGCTGATTTAAAAAATGGATAGTAGCTATTGGTGATACAGACATGCAAAACCTCAAGAAAGACCGTCCGTCTTCAGAATTTCTAGGTTTTGCATTACTTTTATGACCAGTGTTATTATGGGGGAAAAATTCAGTCGCACTACTTTTAGCGCCCTGAAAAAGTTAGTGCCCCCACGCCATAAATTGAATGGTAGCGCCACAAGCAGGAGGCGGGGCACTACTGGAAACGTACCCCCCTCCTTCCTGGGATGCTACCATTCAATATTGCGGCGCTATGTTAGAGGGGACTCCGATTTCCTCCCTCTCAGTCAAGACAGACGATGGTAGATAGGTTCACAACTGTAGGAACGGAGGTTCCTAACTAAATAATTCAGCTCAACTCGATGGATTAAAAGACTGGAATTTAATAACAACGAAGTTTGCTGGATGTTACAAGGAGGAAATCAAAACACATTCATTCAAGATGCCAGGTAGTCGAAGACTGCTGGAAAGTTCTCTAAGCTGACGTCATGACGTCCCCACGTTCTTCGCGCCACTGGCGGTCACGCGATCGGCATCATGACGTCACCACGCAGGATAAAGGCAAACACACACTGTAAAGGTAACAATCAGTTTAAAGGTGCAATCCCCGGCTGCACTATAATACAATTAAGGGGATTATACTAAAGTACACTGAGTCTCTTGTGGCTCCTCCACAGGCGCCCCCCAGAATCCCCATTAATGGCCAGTGTCAAATGAACAGGGGGCTTGATGGTTCTCTCCGAGCGTCGACGACCCATAGGCGGCGGAAGTGGAACGTCGGAAGAAAGCATGGAGCCTGGCTATGGTTGTTGCGGCGTGTCAGGTGCGGTGAACGCAGTGTCTGACTACGAAAATGACGATGAGGCATCTGTAGGCGGTTCAACGGCTGGCTGTTGTAATGATGAATCGGCGTGCAACGGCGGTCGTCCTCGGTGAGGTGGCTGGGCAGGCACTATTGTTTCAGTGCGATCGAGGTGAGCGGCCTTCAGACGGTCGATGGAGACGGTCTGCCGCCTACGTCGACGGTGAAATATTTCTCACCGGCAGATATGACACGAAATGGGCCGGCGTATGGTGGTTTAAGTGGGTCTCTGTCGCGTCGTGCCTGATGAAGACATAATCGGCGGACATGAGGTCCGCAGGAACGTGAGGCCTTTGTAAGCCATGATGCGAGGTCGGAATGGGCAGGAAGTTCTTGGCCGCCTCGCGATGCTGGATAAGCTACTGAGTTGCAGACCACGGTTCTGTATGCGGAGGCAGGAAGTCACCAGGGACCCTCAAGGTTTGCCCGTAAACTAACTCAGCTGATGAAGACTGAAGGTCTTCCTTGGGAGTCGTCCTTAGCCCTAGCATCACCCAAGGCAATCTGTCTACCCAGTTGGATCCGCGCAGGCTGGCACGAAGGGATGCCTTAAGCGACCAATGGAACCTTTCGCACAGGCCATTCGCCTGCGGATGGTAGGCGGTGGTACGGTGTAGCTTGGTACCTAAACCGTGTGCAACGGCGTTCCATAATTCGGAAGTGAATTGTGGACCTCGGTCCGATGATATGTCGGATGGGACGCCGAAGCGAGCCACCCACGACGAAAGGAATGCCCTGGCAATATCAGCTGTAGTGGTAGCGACCAACGGAATCGCCTCTGGCCACCTGGTGGTGCGGTCCACTATTGTGAGGAGGTGTGTCAAAACCCCGTGAACCGGGGAGAGGACCCACTAGATCCACGTGCACGTGGTCAAACCGTCGCTCTGGCACTGGAAACTCAGCCAAAGGGGCTTTAACATGCCGGTTGACTTTCGCTTTTTGACAATCAATGCAATTGTTTGTCCAATCTCGGACATCTAAGTGCATGCCCTTCCACACGAACTTACGGGACATGAGATGTTGCGAAGCTCGCATCCCTGGGTGCGACAACCCATGTATCGCCCGAAAGACTTTCTTGCGCCACTCGACAGGCACTATGGGACGAGGCACTCCCATGGACATGTCGCACAAAAGGGTGGTTCCTGCTGAGTGGAACTGAACGTCAGCGACTTGCCAACTGGAAGGCGTGGTCCGGTACGCTTGAACTTCGGGGTCAGCCAACTGCTCTTCCGCTAAGCCAGCGAAATCGACGCCCAGGTTAACTGCCAGGACAGGAGCGCGGGAGAGGCAATCGGCCACGAGATTGTCCTTGCCCGAGACGTGTCGTAGATCGGTGGTGAATTCCAAAATGAAGGTGAGGTGGCGCTGTTGCTGCGCTGACCAAGGTTCAGACGTTTTGGCCATGGCAAACATGAGTGGTTTGTGGTCCACAAACGCGGTGAACGGGCGTTCTTCTAGCAGAAAGTGAAAATGTCGAATAGCCAAAAACAGGGCGAGCAACTCCCTATCGAACGTGCTGTACTTGCGTTCGTTCTTGCGTAGTCCGCGGCTGAAAAAGGCCAGCGGCTGCCAAGTCCCGTGTACCCACTGCTCCTGCACTGCTCCAATGGCGTAGTCCGAAGCATCCATCGTGAGAGCGATGGTTGCACCTGGAATAGGGTGTGCCAGCATGGTTGCATCTGCCAGTGCTGCTTTGGTATCCAGGAAGGCCTGGTCCATCTGGGGAGTCCAGTTGATGAGGTCTTTGCCAGATTTCCCTTTCAGTGCTTCATACAGCGGTTTGTACACACTAACTTTGTAAGGGTTATTAGTTAGAGTAAACAACGGGGATGACTGACACTTGGTAGGCCTTTGGATTTTCTTACATGTCAATTGACACATCCCAGCTATATCCGATTGTGTCAAGATGGGGGACTGTAGGGTTTGAAAATCCACAACCACGTTTTATTGGAGCCCTCTAAGGGCAAGGTGACCAAAATTGGATTGCCCTATACAGTTTAAAACCAACATTTTCGGCCAATGCAGTGGTCCCGAAAAGCAGGCTGGGATATCTGAATACAGGGGACTGTGGCTCAGAAGCGAGCCATAGATGTCGGCCAATCGAAACAAAGTGCATTCTCAAGGGCCAATCAGGGGACTGAGTCGGGCCTGAAGCAAGGAAATCCCCGGCCAATGGGGACTACCCGGCCCAGGTTTGAATATGTGACTCACCCCTAATCGAGCTATGAGTACAGGCCATCATCACCTTAATCAACTCGGACTAGGGACAATAGTTTTGGGATCACTACAGTTAAGAGGTGGCCCAAAATAATCAAGTCCCAGGACTGACACAATGGGACAGCAGACTTGGAGGAGCCGATGTGCACTCAAAACAATACCCCTGCCCTCACACTTGTAAACACCAATTTAATTGGGCGCGAAGAGGCCAAAATGGAATTGGGTATAAAATACAGAACCAAGAGATTATTAGGTGACCAGAAGAAAGAGCAGGAGAGCGAGTTAAGAAGCTGAGGGAGAGACGAGCTGGGGCAAACTACCATCTAAAGAACTCCAACCACGCTGATGAGAAGATCCACCATCAGGCCCCAGACTCAATCGGCATACTGAAAGTTTACTCCGCTACCAGATGGCGCAACATCACCGCAAGAAACCACACCGTATACCGACTCCCGTCCCGGGGACATCAACAAGAAGACACCAACGACCGAAGTGGCTGTGGAAGACGGCATTCACTCCCGTTATTTCGGGAGCCTTTTCCATCAAGCACAAACCAACCAACAACAGCAACAACCCAACAACCGCACTCAAAATAGGCTGTGAGTATAATCCAAGGGCCTGCAACTGTCAGTCTAGTCTAGGTAGGAAAGTGGTTTGGTGGGATTGGACTTGGTAAAGTTAAAACAGTGTAAAACATTTTCGTTATGTCCGTTCTCTCCCATATTTTATTTATAGTTATAGAGTGTGTGTGTTTATTACGTTTGTGGTAGAACCAAATAAAATTGGTTGTCACCTGTTTTTTCCAAGGACTACTTGTCTCCGGGTGTCTATTTAAAGTGCATCGTTCTCCATCCAAATTCTGGAGTTAGAACCAGATAGGGGCATTAGGACGCTTCGAACCCGCCAAACAAGGGAACAGCAGGCTAGGGAAAAAGAGAGAGGACTATAGGAGCCCTTGGGCTCAGGAGTACCCCGCAGATTAGGTATAAACTGTGCGAGTCGCCACCGTATTCTAGTCCTCCTCTATAAGCTGTTGTTCTCTATCTCCTTAGAGGGTGTTTAGTGACACCCGACCTGCAGGCTAACATAAGCTGCAAGGGTATAAAGGAGACAGAGGCCCAATACATTAACAGGCACTAAAGACCCCTGTAATTGGGCAGAGCAAAACCCCCTACACAATGGTTTGCCTTGGGGACAAAACGATGGTAAAAATTAACCATCCCCAGGAATTCCTGCAAGGACTTAACAGCGAGGGGACGTGGAAAAGCTGTAACAGCCTCGACTTTGGTGGCTAGTGGAACGGCGCCGTCCGATGTTATCCTGTGCCCCAGGAAATCGATGCTGGTGAGACCGAATTGGCATTTGGCCGGGTTGACAATAAGGCCATGCTGGCTTAACCAAGTGAAGAGCTGGCATAGATGTAACAAATGTTCCTTGGGGTTCTTGCTAGCGACGAGTATATCGTCCAGATATACGAAAAGGAAAGGCAAATCCCGTAAAACAGAGTCCATGAGCCGCTGGAAAGCCTGCGCTGCATTTTTTAACCCGAAAGGCATTCTGAGAAATTCGAAAAGGCCAAAAGGTGTGATGACCGCCGTCTTGGGAACATCTTGGGGGTGCACCGGGACCTGGTGATACCCGTGGACGAGATCCACCTTTGAAAATACTGAGTTTCCAGCCAAATGTGCTGAGAAATCCTGGATATGAGGTATGGGGTACCTGTCAGGAGTCGTGGCATCGTTTAGTCGTCTGTAGTCACCGCAAGGCCGCTACCCTCCACCTGGTTTGGGGACGATATGCAGTGGAGAGGACCAAGGACTGTCGGAGCGTCGAATGATCCCGAGGCGCTCCATTGTTTGGAATTCGGATTTAGCCGCCGCGAGTTTGCTGGGTTCTAACCTGCGCGCCCGCGCGTAAACCGGTGATCCATTCGTGGTGATATGGTGTGCCACACAATGTTTTGTGACTGCTGCCGAGAAGGTAGGCCGGGTGAGCTCTGGAAACTCGCTGAGTAGGCGTGTAAACCCGTCTTGAACTGGTACCGCACAGGCGACCGACCAGGACACGGCGGTGCTGCGGTGGCAGGGCACCGCGTGGTAACATAGAAACATAGAAGATAGGAGCAGGAGTAGGCCATTTGGCCCTTCGAGCCTGCTCTGCCATTAAATGAGATCATGGCTGATCATCCAAATTCAGTACCCTGTCCCTGCCTTCTCCCCATATCCCTTGATCCCTTTAGCCTCAAGAAATATATCCAATTCTTTCTTGAATATATTTAATGAACTGGCCTCCACCGCCCTCTGTGGCAGAGAATTCCACAGGTTCACCACTCTCTGGGTGAAGAAATTCCTCCTCATTTCAGTCCTAAATGGCTTACCCCTTATCCTTAGACTATGACCCCTGGTTCTGGACTCCCCGGCCATCAGAAACATCCTTCCTGCATCTAGTCTGTCCAGACCTGACAGAATTTTATAGGTTTCGATGAGATCCCCTCTCAATCTTCTAAACTCCAGTGAGTATAAGCCCAATCGACACAATCTCTCCTCATACGTCATTCCTGCCATCCCAGGTATCAGCCTGGTGAATCTTCGCTGCACTCCTTCCATGGCAAGAACGTCCTTCCTCAGGTAAGGCGACCAAAACTGCACACAATACTCAAGGTGCGGTCTCACCAAGGCCCTGTACAGCTGTAGCAAGACATCCTTGTTCCTGTACTCGAACCCTCTTGCTACGAAGGCCAACATACCATTTGCCTTCCTAACCGCCTGCTGCACCTGCATACTTACCTTCAGCGACTGGTGCACAATAACACCCAGGTCTCTTTGCACTTCCCCTTTTCCCAATCTATTGCCATTCAAATAATAATCTGCCTTCCTGTTTTTGCCACCAAAGTGGATAACCTCACATTTATCCACATTATAGTGCATTTGCCATGTTTCTGCCCAATCACCCAACCTGTCCAAATCGTACTGGAGTTTCACGACATCCTCCTCACAGATTACCCTCCCACCCAGCTTTGTGTCGTCTGCAAATTTGGAGATATTACATCCAATTCCCTCGTCCAGATCATTAATATATATTGTGAACAGCTGGGGTCCTAGGACCGATCCTTGCGGTACCCCACTAGTCACTGCCTGCCACTCGGAAAATGACCCGTTTATTCCAACTCTTTGCTTTCTGTCCGCCAACCAGTTCTCTATCCAAGTCAATACCTTGCCCCCAATCCCATGTGCCTTAATTTTGCACGCTAATCTCCTATGTGGGACCTTATTGAAAGCTATCTGAAAGTCCAAATACACCACATCCACTGGTTCTCCCTTATCTATTTTACCAGTTACATCCTCAAAAAATTCCAGTAGATTAGTCAAGCATGATTTACCTTTTGTAAATCCATGTTGACTTTTTCCGATCCTGTCACTGGTTTCCAAGTGTGTTGCTATTACATCTTTTTTAATAGACTCTAGCATTTTCCCCACTACCGATGTCAGGGATTCCCCGCTTTTTCTCTACCACCTTTTTTGAATAGTGGGGTAACATTAGCTACCCTCCAATCCATGGGTACCTTTCCAGAGTCTATTGAGTTCTGGAAGATGACCAGCAATGCATCTACTATCTCTAGGGCCACCTCCTTAAGTACCCTAGGATGTAGACCATCAGGCCCTGGGGATTTATCAGCCTTCAGTCCCATCAATTTTCCTAACACCATTTCCCTACAAATACTGATTTCTTTCAGTTCCTCCCTTTCATCAGACCCTATGTTCCCCGGCATCTCTGGGAGGTTATTTGTGTCCTCCTTTGTGAAGACAGAACCAAAGTATGTATTTAGTTGGTCTGCCATTTCCTTGTTTCCCATTATAAATTCCCCTGATTCTGACTGTAAGGGACCTACGCTTGACTTCACCAATCTTTTTCTCTTCACATATCTATAAAGGCTTTTACAGTCAGTTTTTATGTTCCTTGCTAGCTTACTCTCATATTCTATTTTCCCTTTCTTAATTAATCCCTTTGTCCTCCTTTGTTGACTCCTAAACTGCTCCCAATCCTCAGGATTATTGCTTTTTCTAGCCAATTTATATGTCCTCTCCTTGGATCTTATGCTATCCCTAATTTCCCTTGTTAGCCACGGTTGAGTCACCTTTTTTGTTTTATTTTTATGCCAAACTGGGATGAACAAATTCTGCAGCTCATCCATTCGGTCTTTGAATGTTTGCCATTGCCTATCCACTGTCAACCCTTTGAGTGACATTCCCCAATCAATCCTACCCAACTCGCACCTCAGACCATCATAGTTTCCTTTATTTAAATTGAGGACCCTTGTCTCTGAGTCAACTATTTCATTCTCCATCTTAATGAAGAATTCGATCATATTATGATCGCTCTGACCCAAGGGGCCTCGTACAACAAGATTGCTAATTAATCCTTTCTCGTTACATAATACCCAGTCTAAGATGGCCTGATCTCTGGTTGGTTCCTCGACATATTGGTCCAGGAAACCATCCCGTAAACACTCCAGGAATTCCTCCTCCACAGTATTGTTACTAATTTGGTTGGCCCAATCTATATGTAGATTAAAGTCACCCATGATGACTGCTGTGCCCTTATTGCACGCTTCTTTAATTTCCCTTTTAATGCCATCCCCAACCTCCGCCTTACTGTTTGGAGGTCTATATACCACTCCCACTAATGTTTTTTTCCCCTTAGTATTTCTCAATTCTACCCATACAGATCCCACATCATCAGAGCTGATATCCTTCATTACAAATGTATTAATCCCTTCTTTAGCCAGTAATGCTACCCCACCTCCCTTTCCTTTTTGCCTATCTTTCCTGAATATCGAATACCCCTGGATGTTGAGTTCCCAGTCTTGCCCATCCTTGAGCCACGTTTCCGCAATCCCAACCAAATCATTTTCGTTTACCTCTATTTGCGCAGCCAATTCATCCACCTTATTACAAATGCTCCTCGCATTAAGACACAAAGCCTTCAGGGTTGTTTTTTTAACGCTGTTAGACGCGTGAATAAGGCGGCAGTTTTTGACGTCGACTAGAAAACCATTTGCACAAAAGAAGTCGGCTCCTAGTATGGCCTGTGACACTGTGGCAGTGATAAATTGCCAGAGGAAGTGCTGACCGCCGAAAGTAATGGTAAAGGTCCGTTTCCCAAAAGTGTGAATCACCGCGCCATTGGCTGCCTCGAGTGCAGGGCCGCAGCCGCCGGATTGTAGATCCAGCCTGGAAGCTGGGAAAATGCTGCACTGGGACCCAGTGTCGCAGAGGAATCGCCTCCCCGTTGTGGAATCCGTAACATAAAGTAATTTCCCCGTTGAACCGACCGCCATGGTAAATTGAACGCGCTTTTCAGGGCTTGTCGTCCTTTTCGAAGGGCGATGGCTTGCTGAAGGATTTTTTTTGGGGGAGAAACTGCAGGGGGGCTTGCAGCATCGAGCTTTGGCGCCAAAACGGGCGTGGTACGTGCACCAGCCTGCTGGAGGAGGGCTGGGCTTCGCACGTGCAGGAGAAGGGCGCCTTGTGGCTGCACAGCACTGCTGTGAGACTGCAAAAATTTTGCCTGCCTCTGCCACGAGCTTAACACAGTCGGTGATCTCAGAGCTGGCCAAGGCTGTCTGCACCGCGTCAGGTAGCTGGCAGAGGAAAAGTTCTCGGAATAAAAAACATTGGTCTTCCGAACCAAGTAGGGTGAGCATTTGGCTCATTAATCCCGAAGGCTTTGAGTCCCCGATGCCTGGCATGGCAATGAGTCTGCGTGCGCGCTCTGATTTGTTAAGGCCAAATATTTGCAGTAAACGAGCTTTGAGAGCCTCATACTTGCCCTCGTCTGGTGGACTGCTCAGTAGGCTGACGACCCTCGAGGCAGTGGCACTGTCGAGAGCGGAGACCACATAAAAATAACGGGTTGAATCCGCTACGATCTCCCGCAGGTGAAACTGTGCTTCCATCTGTAGGAACCAAGCTTCTGGTTGCTGCTCCCAGAACTGAGGCAATTTGAGGGCGACGGCATTTGTGCTCATGTTGAATTCTCTTCGAAGTTTGTTCGATGAGATCGGGGTCACCAATGTAGGAACGGAGGTTCCTAACTAAATAATTCAGCTCAACTCGATGGATTAAAAGACTGGAATTTAATAACAATGAAGTTTGCTGGATGTTACAAGGAGGAAATCAAAACACATTCGTTCAAGATGCCAGGTAGTCGAAGATTGCTGGAAGTTCTCTAAGCTGTCGTCATGACGTCCCCACGTTCTTCGCGCTACTGGCGGTCACGTGATCGGCGTCATGACGTCACCACACAGGATAAAGGCAAACACACACTGTAAAGGTAACAATCAGTTTAAAGGTGCAGTCCCCGGCTGCACTATAATACAATTAAGGGGATTATACTAAAGTACACTGAGTCTCTTGTGGCTCCTCCACACAACCATCTTTATTCAAGCATATGCAGGGGAAGTCTCTCACTTGATGTCTTCAAGCGGGACTTCACCAATCTCTCTCATTTAATTTACTTATATACATTTTGTTATAAATCTCATCATCATAAAGAAACTACTCATGAAATAACAGTGGACAGCCAGCTGGTGGCGCTGTCCAAGGAGTATAAATACTTGGGCGTGGGCCCAGCTTGCTCAGGGACATTTTGTGACAGGAACTAGTGAAGTACAACTAGATCTCCATGTTTTGAAACAAGTTGATTAAAGCCTTGCTTTATACTCAAGCCAAGTGTGTAGTGAGTTTTATTATGTCAATTTAATTAACTTGATATCGACTCCACGCTTTTGGGAACAGCCAGCTATGACTCGAACCATAGAAGGGAACTCAGACAAGTAATCGATCCATCATGGAGAAACTACTTAGACCTGCCCATCTCGACCTGGACCCGAATTCACTTACAGCTGCTAAGGTATGGAAACACTGGTATCGTACCTTTAGCAACTTCCTTGAGGAGTGTGGTGAGAATGTTCCTAATAAGTTACGAATGCTTGCTAATTATGTATCCCCTCATGTGTTTGATTATATCGAAGACTGTGTGGACTATGATGCCGCTATCCAAATACTACAGCAGCTATATGTCAAGTCCCCAAATGAAATGTTTGCTCGGCATCTACTGGCCACAACTCGACAACAACCCAGGGAATCACTTGACGAATTCCTTCAGAAACTTCGCAGGCTCAGCAAGGATTGTAATCTTAAAGCTGTTACAGCTGAGCAGTACCAGGAGGAGTTAATTCGTGATTCCTTTATTAATGGGATTGCGTCCCCCTTCATATGCCAGCATCTGTTGGAGAATAAAACCCCCAAGTTACAGGCTGCCTATGACCAGGCATGTTCTCTGGACTTAGCAAAGAGGAATGCAGATACCTATCTTCCACCACGTCCACGGGCTGCTGCTATCATTTTTAGTGACTCCTTCGATAGGCTTCGGGTGGAAGCCTTCACGGATGATGACTCCAACCTGGCTGATGACAACCCTACCCTAGAAGCCTTCACTGATGATGACCCTGCCCTAGCGGCATCTTGGCAATCTGGAAGGAAGTGTTTCTTCTGTGGAGGTGCGTTCCATTATAGGAAATTTTGTCCTGCTCGTAACGCAACCTGCAATCATTGCAGCAAGAAAGGTCACTCTTCTAAGGTATGCCAGTCAAGAGCCTCTGTTAGTAAGAAAGGCCACTTTTCTAAGGTATACCGGTCGAGAGCTCCTGTTAGTTTTGCAGCTACTATCTATAAAACTGCTCCTCCCCCAAGAGCCACTACTAAGGTTACAGCTGCTATCTATGAAACTGCTCCTCCCCCAAGAACCACTACTAAGGTTACAGCTGTCAAGGGTAAAACTGCCCCTCCTCCCATCACAGCTGTTTATCCCCAAAGCCTGTCCCATGCAGCCACGAAGGTTTCGGTAAATGGACACATTTTGAGCACACTAATCGACTCATGCAGCTCTGACAGCTTCATTAGTGAGTGGGCTGTCAGTAAGTTAAAACTGCGTATCTACCCCTTGGACAGGGAAATTGCAATGGCTCTGACGACACTGACCACCAACTCTTCCGGCTTTTGTTTTGTCGACCTTATTCTCAATGGCCGCACTTATTTCTCCACCCGACTCGGGGTGCTCAAAAACCTATGCAGTGATGTGCTCCTGGGACAGGATTTCCAGAAACAACACAAAAGATTCACTTTTGATTTTGGAGGATCAAAGCCGGAGCTTACTATTTCCAAAGTACCGTTTTGTGCACTTTTGGCGACTTCGCTCGACGAGCCCTCCTTGTTTGTCAATCTTTCCCCCCGATGTAAGCCCATAGTCACTAAATCACGACGTTTCAGCCAAGATGATCGATCGTTTATCGAGGCAGAAATCTCTCGCCTTCTAGCTGACGGTATCATTGAGCCATGTTCATCTTCCTGGCGGGCTCAAGTCGTCATTGTTAAAAATCCTCTGAAGCAACACAAGAAATGTCTTTGCATCGATTACTCACAAACTATTAACCACTACCATGCATCGATGACATGGTCAATAACCTTGCCAACTACAAGGTATTTTCAACTTTTGATTTAAAGAGCGCAAATCATCAAGTACCGTTAAAGGACTCTGACAAAAAGTATATGGCCTTTGAGGCCAATGGTCGGCTTTATCAGTTTTGTCGCCTTCCATTTGGGATCACCAATAGGGTGGCCGTCTTTCAATGGGCAATGGATAGCCTAGTCAAACAGGAGAACTTAACGGACACTTTTCGATATCTAGATAATATCACCATTGCTGGTCATGACCAGAAGGAGCATGATGCCAATCTCCAGAAATTTTTTGACGTTCTCCGTCGTCGCAACTTTACCTTAAATGAGTCCAAATCTGTGAAATCAGTACCATCAGTCAACACCCTTGGCTACTGGGTGGGCAACAGTGTCATCAAACTGGATCCGGAGCGACTTCGTCCACTTCAGGAGCTCCCTCCCCCTACGAATCTCGGCTCTCTTCGTCGGGCACTCGGCATGTTCGCCTATTATGTGAAATGGATACCCCACATCTCCAACAAGATCCAGCCCCTGCTTCACGCAAAGTCATTTCCATTGGAGGCAATGGCTATTTCAGCTTTCAACCTCCTCAAGCGACAACTGGAAAAAGCCACGCTTCGTTCCATTAATGAAAATCTTCCTTTCCTGGTCGAGTGTGATGCATCGGATGTGGCGATCTCTGCTACCTTGAATCAAGGTGGTCGACCCGTTGCATTTCTGTCCAGAACTTTGCAGGGTAGCGAGCTCCATTATCCTCCTGTCGAGAAGGAGGCTACAGCCATCATCGAAGCTGTACGTAAATGGAGTCATTTTCTCACTCATCGCCATTTCACACTTATAACTGATCAGCACTCCGTGGCCTTTATGCTGGATAACCGGAAACGCACTAAGATCAAGAATAACAAAATACAACTCTGGAGGATGGAATTGGCCGCCTTTGGATACACCATACATTATCGACCTGGCAAAGAGAATGTGGCCCCGGATACCCTCACGCGGGTATTCTGCTCTTCTATGTCAACTTCGACTCTTGCGGATCTTCATACTGACTTATGCCATCCTGGCGTTACCCATGTGTTGCACTTTGTGCGATCTAAAAATCTCCCATTTTCTATGGAAGATGTGGAAAGAACGTGCTCCTCCTGTAGAATTTGTGCGGAATTAAAACTGCAGTTCTTCCGTCCATCGGATGGCTCGCTCATACACGCTATGCAACCTATGCAGCGACTCAGCATTGACTTTAAAGGGCCATTGCCTTCCTCAACCTGAAACACATACTTACTTACTATGGTGGATGAATATTCATGCTTTCCCTTTGCTTTCCCCTGTCCCAATATGCTTACTTCCACAGTAATCAAATGCCTTGATCAAGTCTTTTCCCTTTGCGGTACGGCCAATTTCATCCACTCTGATCGGGGTCCCTCCTTCATGTCAAGTGAACTCAAAAGTTATCTTTCCCAACGGGGAATCGCCACAAGTAAAATGACACCGTACCATCCCATCGGTAACGGACAGGTTGAGAGATACAACACTATCATTTGGAACGCTGTTCGTCTTGCCTAAGGTCACGCAATCTACCAGACCAGCAGTGGGAAACTATGCTCCCTGACGTGTTGCATTCCATCAGGTCTCTTCCTTCTACATCCACCAATGTCACGCCTCACGAGCGATTCTTCAGGTTCCAGCGTCGCTCCACTCATGGGACGTCCCTACTGTCATGGTTGGCAGCTCCCGGCCCTGTGCTGCTCAGAAGATTCATCCGATCTTCTAAAAACGATCCCCTCGTCGACGAGGTGGAACTCACGGACGTTAACCCCACATACGCGCACGTGCGGTATCCTGATGGCCGGGAGTCCACCGCTTTGCTCTGAGACCTGGCTCCCTGTCCAGCCGGTCCCACGGACCCAACTGATAGAGGGACCCACGGTAATGATGCCGACATAGAGGCCAACATAAGTATATTTGTTAGTAGTTGAGATGTTAGTATCTGATTTCCCTTTCCCGTCGGTGGCCAGCCTTCGGTCGTAGGGTCCTCCAGTCACTCCCATCTAAACTGGCATCTCATACCAATTTTCCTCCAGATTCTTTTTCCCTTTATCATTTGCCAGTGGTGTGATTTCTTCAACTATACCACTAATTAGTCTTTGTCTTTTGCAACGTTTATACTTTAAACAACAATCCAGTAACAAATAACATATCATACACATCTGGATTGCTACTAATACATGGGATATTCTTCTGATCCATGGATGGACCTGTACATTCATACCCCAGTTCCATATTTTTGTATACCATGGAGTTGCTTTTCAGATTTCAGCAACCTCTTCCTTAAGATCATTAATCTTCTTGCTCAACCTTATGTATGCCTCACATTGTTTCTCAAGTGCCCGTTGCAGCTCCTTATCTTCTTCATTTACGTATGGGATAGTTGGTCCTTCTTTAGGTAGAAATTGTTCCAAATTCTCTGACCATTTCATATCATCGAGAGTGACATTGATCTCAATGTCCTTCAACCTCATTGAGATAATCTGATCTCCGATCTGCGTTTTTTCTTTTGGGTCCAAACAAAAGTCTGTCACTGTAATATTACAGGTGGTTGTCCCATATGTGTAACTGTTCTTTTTAGTGCTCACCCACCATGTCCGTTTACCAGGTCCCAACGGGGCCATCCTGGTTATTTCTCTGGATTCCAGTGATGTGACCTTTAGCATTCATCCCTCCATCCGACTTATTCCGCAATAGCCTCCCCGTAACATTGTCCATTCTTGTGGGCACAAGAGATGTTTGTTCTTCCAGGCACACTGTTCGGTTCTCACTCCTTGTTTGGTAAAGTTTTGGTCGACCTGTGGTTGAGGTAAGGGTTTGTTATCTCTCCCTACGTTTACTGCATAATCTGGTACTCCATGGTATTTTATCCTTGTTTTATTTTTAATTTCTCCTATATTGTGGACTCTCAGTAGTTTACTAGCCTTAACTATATCTACTTGTGATATTGCTAGTACAACTCCAATAATAGCCTCATGTCCTGTGAGACATTGTATTTTAGGTACCCATGCCGTACAGAGGGTTCTAATTTTATATGTTTTTGACTTATTTTTATTTTTAGTCCATTGTGTCAGTACATTATTACTCACCCAGTCAGGCACTTGGTGAATCTGCATCTGTTCTAAATTCTTAGCTACTTCTGTTAATATCCAGTCCTCGTAAGCTGCACATATATTAGCTTTGTTTTGCTCTTTAGTTTCATCATGTTCTGCACCTATTAATTTATTAATTGTTCTGGCATGTGTCTTTAAAATGTCATTGATTGTAAACAGTTCCTCATTAGTTCCACTTCCTAGTTCGCTCACTTGGCTGGTAACACTGGTTTCTTTACTCATGATTTCTTTAATTCTTTTTTCCATTTGTTGTACAGAATCATATATATTTCTTAGATCTATGGTATTTACAGTGGCTACTCCTGCTGCATACCCTGCTCCTGCCATTTCTATTACCCCTCATTTGCTCCGCTTAGAGCGTTTTTGTTCATTCTTTAGTTCTATCTTTAACATATCATGATTCGGGCCTGCTATCAGGCGCTTTGTCAGGTTTTTGTATAAATTTCTGATATTTTCTTGACATATTTCTGGTAGTTGTAATTCAGTTAGGTTGATATACATTTTCACCAATTGGGTTGATACTCCAAAGTTGATGAGTAGCTTGTCATCTTCGTAGACCAAACCTCCATTTACTCCAGGCCTCACACTAGGGCCCTTACTAACCACCCATATTAGGTCTATTTTCCCCAGTCGTTATCCCCGGACCTGCTATCCCAGTATTCATCTTTTCCTCATTCCTTTGAGTTCTAATACAGTTACTTGTTACGCTATGACTGTTATCCGGACTTGTTCCATCCGAAGTGGTCTCTGTTGGTGTCAGGATCGTTCCGACCACCATATATATTAGGCTCAGGAGTAATCTGTAACATAAAATGTCCAGCCGTCACCGGACGTATTAGTGATTTTTATACTCTTTTAACTGAGACCAGTGTTTCCACTGTCCTCCTCTCTTTTTCATATCCACACATGCACAGGTGTCACTTGACATAATGATGTCATATGGTCCATCCCACCTAGGGGCAAGACCTGATTTTTCTGGGATTATTTTTACCATTACTTGAGTACCTACCTGTGGTACTTCGGATTTTTGCACTTTATTATCATTTTTCATGTCCCTAATTAGTTGCTGATCTCGTACTTCCTGTTTCAGTTCGTATAATCCCACACATAATTGTCTGACAAATTCCCTTACTTTATCTTTTACCGGTCCTATATGATCCATGCCTCCTGTGATGACTCCTTCAGGGAGTCTCATGGCCCTTCCTGTCATTAACTCAAACGGTGTTAGACCTGTCGTGCGGTTCGGCATTGCGTGTAATCGCATCAAGATACCAGGTAATACATTAGCCCATCCTTTTCCTGACTCATGCATGGAGAGACTGGAGAGGTACCACCAACGCTGCCTCTGCAAGATCCTGCAAATCCATTGGCAGGATAGGCGCACCAACGTCAGTGTTCTTGCTCAGGCCAACATCCCCAGCATCGAAGTTCTGACCACGCTCAATCAGCTCCGATGGATGGGTCACATTGTCCACATGCCCAATACGAAACTCCCAAAACAAGCGCTCTACTCGGAGCTCCGGCACGGCAAGAGAGCCCCAGGTGGGCAGAGGAAACGCTTCAAGGACACCCTCAAAGCCTCCTTGAAAAAGGGGCATTAACGGGAGGTGCAAAGCAACCCAATTTTCCCCCCATAGAGTTTATAAGCAAATGCAATATGTGACATGTGATGAGCTAAAAGAACGTTCATCATATCACATTGATTACCCACTGTTCATGACAGTTATAGAAGTACCGCCGAAAATTACTGCTGTGCTCATCTTCAAAGCCACACATACAGTCAGTCGGTGATGATGACCACACATAAGAGCATGTAACCAAATGCTTGTGGAAATACAAATGTATCATTATTGTGACGTATTCTATCAGTTGACTATAGTTTACCATGCTTTTTGAGTACAATTGCATTGTCATACTATATATATGTTATATATAATTTTGGTCCTGTACAAGGAGAAAACCTAATAAAGAAATGTGTTAAAAATAAAATACCAGTCATTTCTCAAGTTGCTGATCTTTTGCTCAGGAGTATGTCAGTATGTCAGCTGCTCAGTATGCTGACAACAGCAGCAGAGAACCAAAGATGCATTCTTTGCTATTACTGACTTTCCAGGGGGCATAGAAAGGGGTGGAAAACTGCGGGTAGGGTCCTTGTGCTGGTTTTGTGGCAGTCCCGGATTTTCTGCGAGGCCAGCACTGGGGGCAGAAGATGTTTGTGCTGCTCCATAGCTCAAGTCTCCTAAATGTATGTGTTTGGAGTGTTTTGGGGGCATGTCCTTTGAATCCAGGAAATTCCAATGTTTTGCACCATTGGCACAATTTCATTGCTGTGCTTCATAAAAACCTGGAGCGCAGCCACCAGAAAAAGTTAAAGGAGCACACCCTTAACTTGATTCTAAGTTTGTTGACATTTTTACTTGTTCTCTGTTTTGGCAGTTTATTTATTTTTTCCTTCTGTGAGTCTGTGAAAGTAATTTACTTCTGTTTCATTTGGAAGTGGAGCATCGATTTGGGAGTCTTCAATTCTCTACTTTATTTTTCCACCCCAAACAACTCAACCGCTTTGGCAATTTCACCCACGCATTCAATTAGGTATTCAGCTGACTCTTGGTAAGATGTAGGGTGAGTAGGAATCCTACCAGCAGAAGAAAAGGCAGGTCAGCCTGCATTGTACCAGTGCCCACATTCCTATCCCAGGACACACGTTTACAGGCTAAGACAGAGTTTTGCAGGAATGTCAGCGGAGCTATGGATCACAAGATTGCAGTTCACTGGGGCGGAGGCAGGAGTGGAATCGTATTGCCACCAGGAAGAAATCCTCCAAACTACCCCCAGGACTGGTACTGCTCTGCTGTGATAGCAAAGGTGATTACTGCTTTATATGTTTATGTAGCGGGTGGCGGGTGACGCGTGCGCCCAATCAGTTATGCCCCTGACTGCCTGTGAGCGGTTTGAATCGCTCCCACACCCCTGGGTTCTAGACACCAGACTTAGGTGCAGGCGGCGATACAGAAAAATCGAGTAGACAAGTGGTTTGGTGTAAGAAAACCAAGATTTTATTAAAACAGAAATAAAACACAGTCTTATGAGAAATTACTGATAAACAATTACAGGCATAAACAAATAACTATACTTATACAGGGAATGGGGAACACACGACACATCGAGGGAAAAACAACTACACTACCAACCCCCTTATCCTTATCCCACCCCCTATACCTAACTAGATTAAGCTATGAGGGGCCAGGAATTCATGCTCACCAATCCAAAGCCTGTTGCTTTAACAGTTGCGAGTTTTGAGGTTTGGTCTCCTGTCCTTTGGGGTACTCCGTCACCACGTGGTCTCAGGGCGCGGTGCTGGAGCTGTTTCTGCGCCACACCTTCCCTCTCCTCAGCTACCATCGTCGTCTCGTTGCAATGGGTTCTCTTCTTCTCCCTCGGGCGGTCGTCGGTGGTAACATTGCGATTGTGGGGCGGTTGGCAGTCTTCACTGCTTAGATTTTTCTACCCATTCTTTGAACGCCGGTATATTCGTTGCGGCGTGGACACTTGCGTTTAATGCCAGCTTATTTGCAGTGTTCAATAGCCAACTTATTCTCACTGTCCATGCACATATTTTCTTCCCCAAGCGCCAGCTTATAACTAAGTGCTCGGTCTTTACAAATGCGTCTTCTGCTGCCCTTCTCTGCTCTTGTCGGGTCTTTACCTTCTTCTTCATCTCGCCTTGTCTCGTCTCGTTTCGTGGCCCGAGTGTCCTGTATGATTTTGGACTCGGGTCTCGTCCTTCTCCCACGATTGGTATGGATGTCCTTGGCTGTTTAACCCAATGCGGGGAGCGAGAAGAGAACCCACCATGAGGCCAGGGCACGAGTACGAGCGGCAGCAGCCCAAGACCAGACAAGAGGTCAGAGTCAAAAGTCAAGAGTAAGAGAGTGATTGCTACTGATGGGCCTACAATTATACTCCATCCGATGGCCCTTAACTGCGCACCAAATCAGGTCAGTCCATTGTTTAAATTTTGGCAGGCTGTTTTAAATGATTATACCAATCTAAAACTAACTGGCTTTAGATGGCCGTTTATCGCACCTGATGGCCTGATTCCGAGTTGTATTGTCATTAATGCATTTTAATCGGCCTGTCCAGCCTTGGTGGCTTCCTTAAGCTGTTTCCGATTATTTATGTGGACAAACTAATGGCCTTATGCTTAGGCCTAACTGAGTTTGATCTGTTCCAATCTGACGCAGTGCATATTCAGTGTTTGCCTAGCTGTCTGGCTTTTCAAACACAAAGTCCTTTTCACAGAAATGCATTTTAAGTTTCGATTTCCCAAAGCTGCCTGTTGTGTGCTACAGAGTCCAAGCTTTTAAAAATCTTACAGGCTTTTGGTCACGAGGTGCGGACGCCATCTTTTTGGGTACCCTTTAAAAAAAAAATTGTCCATGTAGGGTCCCTTTTATTAATAACCTTGGGGGAATGTGGGAATTTTGCGAATCTTACAGTTTATGTTACTGACCCCTTTCAAAGGACACTGTTGCGTCCAGTGGGTTTCTACAGCATTGTTTTAAAGGAAAAACAAACATATCATCTTCTCTAAGGAAGAGCAGTAGCAGGACAGGGCCTAGCACTTTTACAGAGTGGTAGGAATGCTACAAGTTCAAGGTTCATTGATGCCACTTGTGGCCATATGGGCTCTTTACACCAATGCTCTCATCAACAGGAAGGGGTTCCACTCGATAAATGTCAGGATGATCTGGACCATTTGATGATGCAGGTAAATCCAAGCTACCCAGGCAGCAGCATAACTCCTTTATGCAATGACAGTCCACAGTACCATCCCTGTTTCAGGGATTGTCAGCCAACAATGAATGGTTTGTGGGATGCCTGCTGAAGCTGTGGCTACTGACATCTGTGTGCAGTCTATGAACACCAGCCAAAAGAAAATACAGTGAAGCCCATTCTACTATAAGCCCATTCTACAATATATATATAGTGAAGCCCATTCTACTATATATATATAGTGAAGCCCATTCTACTATATATATAGTGAAGCCCATTCTATATATATATATATAGTGAAGCCCATTCTACTATATATATATAGTGAAGCCCATTCTATATATATATATATATAGTGAAGCCCATTCTACTATAGATATATAGTGAAGCCCATTCTACTATAGATATATAGTGAAGCCCATTCTACTATAAGCCCATTCTACAATATATATATAGTGAAGCCCATTCTACTATATATATAGTGAAGCCCATTCTACTATATATATAGTGAAGCCCATTCTATATATATATATAGTGAAGCCCATTCTACTATAGATATATAGTGAAGCCCATTCTACTATATATATATAAGTGAAGCCCATTCTACTATCTATCTATATATAAAAGGATCGTGGTGTGCGTGTGTGTGTCTGTCTGTCTGTCTGTCCGGGCTTAACTCAAAAGTTATAGAGCATACCTACACATATGTTATATCAAAACAAAGCTTATGATTAGGGGAGTGTCATAGGTGTATTTACTTTTTGGTCAGACAAAAATTGTTTGGACAGTATACAAAAAACGTTCAAAAAATGTACAAAATCCGCTCATTAGCGGTTGACCAATCCTACCACTCATTAGCGTTGAGTGACGTGATGGTTGACCAATCCTACAGGGGAGTCATGGGGGGCGTTTCATGGCATTTGTGGGCGGGGCCTAATCCTTCAAACTGCCGTTAGTGCGGGAGCTGAGCTGAGGTGAGTGGCGGCCATTAAAGACCGGCCAGGCCTGAAGCTAAAAAAATGGTAATGGAGGTGAGGAAATTGTAGTATTGATTCAGGAATTTCTCTCTCTCTCTCTCTCTCCTTCCCCCCCTCTCTCTCTCTCTCTCTCTCCTTCCCCCCTCTCTCTCTCACCCTCACGGCCATCAGGGGTCAGCCCGACCGAGAGACTCGGCGCCATTCCCTCCTTCCTCCCCGCCCAGCGAGCAGGTGAGCGGCGGTGCATGGGAGCTCCGGGTCATGGGGGCCTAGGGAGGGAGAGAGAGGGAGGGAGAGAGAGCGGGGAGGGAGAGGGGCAGGGAGAGAGGGGGGGAGAGAGAGCGGCAGGGAGAGAGAGGGGGAGGGAGAGAGAGAGGGTGAGGGAGGGAAAGAGTGAAGGGGTGGGAGAGGGAGGGAGAGCTCGCCTTCTTCCTTCCTTCCTTCGGCCGCCGCAATTAAAACTTCCCACCGACTTCATAAAATGGCGGCCGCCCTTCTTCACCCGCCGGGCTCTGAGTCCAGCCCCTTCCCCGTGGTGTCATCCTCTCTTCTCTATCTCCTTCCCTCACTCTCTCCTTCCCTCTCTCTCTCTCCATCCCTCTCTCTCTCTCTCCTTCCCTCTCTCTCTCTCTCTCCTTCCCTCTCTCTCCTCTCTCTCTCTCTCTCCCTCTCTCCTTCCCTCTCTCTCCTTCCCTCGCTCTCTCTCTCTCTCCTTCCCTCTCTCTCTGTCTCCTTCCCTCTCTCTCTCCTTCCCTCTCTCTCTCCTCTCTCTCTCTCCTTCCCTCTCTCTCTCTCTCCTTCCCCCTCGCTCTCTCCTTCCTTCTCTCTCTCTCCTTCCCCCCTCTCTCTCTCTCCTTCCCTCTCTCTCTCCTTCCCTTTCTCTCTCTCTCCTTCCCTTTCTCTCTCTCTCCTTCCCTTTCTCTCTCTCTCCTTCCCCCTTTCTCTCTCCTTCCCTGTCTCTCTTTGCCTTCCCCCGTCTCTCTCTTCTCCCCCCAGTCTCTCACTCTCTCCTTCCCCCCCTCTCTCTCCCCCTCTCGCTCTCTCTCTCTCTCTCCTTCCCCCTTTCTCTCTCTCTCCTTCCCCCTCTCTCTTTCCCTCTCTCACTCTCTTTCCCTCTCTCTCTCCTTCCCTCTCTCTCTCCTTCCCTCTCTATCTCTCTCTCTCCTTCCCCCCCTCTCTCTCTCCCCTTCCCCCCTCTCTCTCTCTCCTTCCCTCTCTCTTTCTCTCCTTCCCTCTCTCTCTCTCTCCTTCCCTCTCTCTCTCTCTCCTTCCCTCTCTCTCTCTCTCCTTCCCTCTCTCTCTCTCCTTCCCCCTCTCTCTCTCCTTCCCTCTCTCTCTCTCTCTCTCTGTCTCCTTCCCTCTCTCTCTCTCTCTCCTTGATGTGCCAAATAACGGCCTGAGTCCAAGAGGTTAAAGCTTAAAATTAAATGCTTTTATTAAGTAAGAACATAGCATCAAGTTAACACAGGGCAACCATCATTCATCACCGACCCAGCCCTTATGAGTCAGACCCAGCTCTTATAAGTAAGACTCACACCAATCCGGAGGATCCAGAGGGGCGGGGCTAGGGAGGAGTATTAGTGGTTACACCTGTAGAACATTCCAGACATTAACAAGTACAACAACAACAGACAATACAAATGCCAGAACACAGAGTTATTTCATCACATTCACCCCCTGCTATAGATTCAGTCTGTCAGGAGGTCTGATAGTCCTCTGGGAACGACGTAACTCTTGCTGAGGCTCCTCCCGGTGTACTAGCTCCGGTTCATTCGAATTCCCAGAATCATCAGTGTTTTCAACACTGAGGGTTTGTGTCTCTGAAGGTCCAATACCACGATTGAAAACTCTACTCTCAGAGTCAAACTCTTTTCGAGCTCCAGCAGGTGCAAGATCTTTAATAGAGACCGTATCCTCTCGCCCATCCGGATATTGAATGTACGTATACTGGGGATTAGCTTGGAGGAGTTGTACTTCCTCCACCAGTGGATCAGTCTTATGGCCTCTCACATGTCTGCGCAACAGCACAGGGCCCGTGGTCGTCAACCATGTGGGTAACGATACTCCATTAGTAGCTTTTCTTGGAAAACTAAACATCCTTTCATGAGGGGTGGCATTCGTCACTGTACACAAAAGAGACCTTATGGAATGCAACACGTCTGGCAGGACATCCTGCCAGCAAGAGGTTGGCAGGCCTCTCGACTTCAGAGACAGTACGATAGCCTTCCACACTGTCGCATTTTCTTTCTCGACCTGCCCATTACCACGAGGGTTATAGCTGGTAGTTCTACTCATTGCAATCCCTTTCGATAGCAAAAACTGTCGCAATTCTTCGCTCATAAAGGAAGAACCCCTATCACTATGTATATAGTTAGGCATGCCAAACAAGGAAAACAGTTGGCAGAGGCATTTAATTACAACAGCACTAGTCACATCCGGACAGGGGATAACAAAAGGGAACCGAGAGTACCCGTCTATAATATTAAGAAAATAGACATTACGGTCGCTCGATGGAAGGGGACCTTTAAAATCGAGACTCAAATGCTCAAATGGTCGAGTTGCTTTAATAAGATGAGCTAGCTCGGACGGCTTATAGAAGCGGGGTTTGCATTCAGCACAAACACGACAGGTTCTGGTCATTGTCCGGACCTCCTCAATAGAGTAGGGTAGATTGTGGGACTTAATGAAGTGGTTCATTCTGGTAACCCCAGGGTGGCAGAGTGCGTCGTGGAGACTTTGAAGCTTATCTATACTTAGACTAGCACATACTCCTCGTGACAAAGCATCTGATGGCTCATTGAATACTCCAGGCCTGTACTGAATATCATAGTCATATGTTGACAGTTCTATTCGCCATCTTAAAATCTTATCATTTTTGATCTTGCCTCTCTGCTTAGTATTGAACATAAAGGCCACAGATCGCTGGTCAGTAATGAGCATAAAACGTTGGCCAGCGAGATAATGTCTCCAATACCTGACTGCTTCAATAATCGCCTGTGCCTCCTTTTCCACTGAAGAATGTCGAACTTCTGGTCCTTGCAATGTACGAGAGAAGAAAGCTACTGGTCTACCAGCTTGGTTAAGAGTTGCTGCCAACGCAAAATCAGATGCATCACTTTCCAATTGAAAAGGGATCTTCTCATCCACGGCACATACCACTGCCTTCTCAATGTCCCGTTTGATATTAAAGAAAGCCTCCTGAGCTTCCGCCGATAGCGGAAAAGACGTCGACTTAATAAGAGGTCGGACTTTATCTGAGTAGCTAGCCACCCACTGGGCATAGTACGAGAAGAATCCCAGACACCTTCTTAAAGCTTTTACAGTGTGAGGTAAAGGTAATTCCTTAAGCGGGCGTAATCTTTCAGAATCTGGCCCGATTACCCCATTCTCCACAACGCAACCAAGAATACACTGGAAGTCCAAGCCTAAAATTAAGTTCACACACAACTGAGGTAATATGAGGAGTTTAAAGTCCTTATACTCTGTATCCTTAACGGTCAATGTGACTTTACAATATCCAGTTACCTCCGAAGTAAGGGACTTGGACGCCATCACGATTTCACTTCGAGTGGGATACACCTTCAATGAACAGGAGTTAACAAGGTTGGGGTGTATAAAACTTTCAGTACTGCCACAGTCTATCAAACACTCAGTAGGACGACCATTAATCTTGATGTCCATCATAGATTTTGACAAGGAACACGGTATTGTAATGTATGTAATGTATATATACCTTAAGGGAGAGAACGACTTTTTACAGCTTCTGTATACTGTAGTACCGGCAGTGACCACACCTGTATATAAACCCTGAGTAGTGATCTGTACAGTTAGTTCTAGAGTAACCCTCATTCAGTAAACACCTGTTGAATCGTTCCCTGCAGTATGTTGTCTGATTATTGAAGGACACAACATTAAGATACACAGACATAACATTGGCGACGAGGCAGATTCGAACCTACCTGCAACTCTGCATCACCTCCCAGGGATTCGCTCCTGGAGAACAGTGGAAGAAGGTCGATTCCAGAAGCACGGGCGTCGACCACGGGCAACCGCCCAGTCATCCAGCGGAGGTTTGAGCATCGCAGGGGAGGCTGTCGAGAGTCAGGCTTGGCTTTCCAGCAAAACGGGCTGGCAACAGGTACTGCGCAGACCCTTCCTGGACAGCAGCGGGCTAGAGCCCGACCGAGTGTCACAGAAAAAGGCCGAGCAGCGTCGATGGGGGAGAGAGAGAGGGCAGAGCGCACAGGGCGCAGCCGGTGTTCAGGACCGAGCGGCGTCAACGGGGGAGAGAGACGAGAGAGAGCAGAGTGCAGTCAGTGTCCAAGGGCCGAGCAGCATCAACGGGGGAGAGAGGAGCGCAGGAAAACGCAAGGTGCTGCCATTGCCACGAGGACCGCAGAGAGCGGCATTGGCAGCAGCGCAGGAGCAGCGCACGAAACCCACAGGGCATCGCCATTTGCCACAAGGACCGCTGAGAGCGGCGTTGGCAGCAGCGTGGGAGACGCCATTTTAAGCCAGTCTAACCACACCCAAAAACGCCGAAGAGTGGCAGTATCACAGCATTCGACAATGAAGTCGAAGATTGGACGACATATGTCGAACGCATAGAAGTATACTGCAAGGCGAATGAAGTGCCAGATGACAAGAAAGCGCTGGTATTGTTGAATTCAATGGGTGCAAAAACGTATGGCTTACTACGAAACCTAGTAACCCCAGAGAAGCCAGTAGAAAAGGATTTTGAAAACATAGTGTCAATTCTACAGGACCACTTAAACCCCACACCGCTGCTGATAGCAGAAAGATTTAAGCTTCACAAAAGGAACCAGCATAAAGATGAAAGTAATGCTGAGTATTTAACGGAACTGCGCAAGCTATCGAAACACTGTCAGTTTGGAACGGGACTAGCAGATACTTTAAGGGACAAGTTTGTGTGTGGGCTTCAAAGTGAAGGAACCCAGAAATGGCTTCTATCAGAAAAGGATCTTACGCTGGACAAGGCTTTCAGCATTGCAGTAGCACACGAAGCAGCAGCATGGGGCGCTGCAGAGATACAACGGAGACCGCAAGAATATGGCACAAATGAAGTGTCATACGGAACAGTGAAGTGCTATCGCTGCAGCAGAAAAACACATGACCAGAATGATTGCTGGTTCAAGGACAAAGTGTGCAGACAGTGTGGAAAAGTAGGACACATAGCAAGAGTCTGCAGGTCGGGAAAGAAAACCAGCAGCAAGAAATCTCCACAGGAGAAGTACAAGAAGGTACATAAGGTGACGGAGAGTAGTTCAGACGAACAGAAAAGTGATACAGACTCCGGAAGCAAGGAGCTGGGTTGTCTGAAACTACATAATGTGATCAAAACGGAGGATCACCAAACTATCTGGGTCACGCTCAAGATAGCAGGAGTCCAAGTGAAAATGGAATTGGACACAGGATCAGCCCTAACAGTCATAAACCGAAGGGACTACATGCGGCTATTCTCACATATACCCTTGAGAGATACAAAGATTGTCTTGAAGACGTACACAGGGCAAAAAGTCTACCCCAAAGGAAAAATAAGGGTGAACGTTATATATAACGGCAAGGAAACACCAAAAATTGACCTATATGTATTGCCAGATGGAGGACCACCACTACTAGGACGTGAGTGGATCCGGAAGATACAGCTAGATTGGCATTCCATACAAGCACTGACTGTAGATGCCAAAAAGGATGACGACGTCACACCTGCACGACTGTCAAAAATGCTAACTGACGCACAAGAAGTGTTCCAGCAGGGACTCGGAACACTAAAAGGCATAACAGCGATGATCAAAATAGAGGAAAATGCAAGCCCAAAGTTTTTTAAGGCCAGACCGGTACCTTATGCAATCCGCCCAGCTGTTGAAGCAGAGCTGGAAGGTTTGGAACGTTCAGGAGTACTGTCCAAAGTGGACTGGAGCGAGTGGGCTACACCCATCGTTCCTGTAATGAAGAGGTCATTGAGTAATACACCTGGGGAACCAAAGAAGGTTCGCATCTGTGGGGACTTTAAGGTGACAGTGAAGCCAGTCCTTCACACTGTACAATATCTGCTTCCGCGGATTGAAGATATTTTCGCCTCGCTATCTGGAGGGAAACTCTTCACTAAGATTGACCTGGCCCAGGCGTACCTGCAAATGGAGGGTAGAAGAAGCCTCGAAACAGTACCTCACGATCAACATTCATAAAGGTCTCTACCAATACAAGCGGCTGGTGTTCGGGGTAGCATCAGCTCCGGCTATTTGGCAAAGGGCAATGGAACAAGTCCTGCAAGGAATTCCAGGGACCCAGTGTTATTTGGACGACATCCTGGTCACGGGCGAAAATGACAGTGATCACCTCGCCAACCTGGAGCAGGTGCTCACTAGATTGAAGGAATATGGGCTCCGAGCTAATCGCCCCAAATGCGAGTTTTTCCAGAAGCAGATCTCGTATTGTGGCCACGTTATTGATAAAGAGGGGTTACATAAGTCCCCTGAAAACATTGAGGCAGTAGTCAAGGCTCCAGCACCGGAAAATGTGTCACAACTGAGGTCATTCCTCGGGCTGGTGAACTACTACCATAAGTTCTTGCCGAATTTGTCTACCGTACTACACCCACTGAACACCCTACTGCAAACGGGGGTACCATGGAAGTGGAGTGACGAATGTAAACGAGCTTTCCAGAAGAGCAAAGCATTGATCACATCAAAAGAGGTGTTGGCTCATTTCAACCCAGCACTACCAATTCGGTTGGCGTGTGATGCATCACCCTATGGCATTGGAGCGGTGCTGTCGCACAAATTCCCGGACAGCTCGGAGAGGCCAGTAGCCTTTGCATCTCGGTCACTAACCTCAGCCGAGCGTAACTACGCCCAGATTGACAGGGAGGCCCTCAGCCTAGTGTGGGGAGTGAAAAAGTTCAATCACCATCTGCACGGGCAGAAGTTCACCTTGCTGACTGACCACCAACCACTTGCCTCCATCTTTAATCCAAAGAAGGGCGTTCCGGTGATGACTGCGCAACGGCTACAAAGATGGTCCCTTTTTCTAGGGGCGCACCAATATGAAATCGAGTATAAGGGCACGAACAGCATGGAAACGCTGATGAGCTATCGCGCCTGCCACTGCCTACTGCGGAGGAAGCACCCAGTGGATCCTGTCGAAATATTTCATTCGACTATTATTGAATGCTTGCCAGTTACTAACGCTGGTATAGAGAAGGAGACCCGAAATGACCCGACACTGTCTTGGGTATATGATTTGACGGTGAAATGATTTGCTCTGATAACGGACCACAGTTTGTGTCCGAAGAGTTTCGAAGATTTATGAAAAGGAATGGGGTAAGGCATTACACATCCTCCCCGTATGATCCAGCCACAAATGGATTGGCTGAGAGGTTCGTACAAACTTTTAAAAAAGCAGTAAGGGCCATGTGCGATGACGACATTCCACTGCAGCATAAGGTGGACAATTTCCTGTTAGCCTACAGAAATGCGACACATGCAGTCATCAACCAGGCCCCGGCCATGATGTTCTTTAACCGAAGGTTGAGATCTCGTCTGGATTTGCTCAGACCAAATGTACGAAGAGATGTTGAGAGTAAGCAATTCCAGCACATCAATGCGAAGCCGACAAGGAGCTTCAATGTAGGGCAACCAGTCTTGGCCCGCGACTACCGAACAGAGAAATGGCAACCTGGAACGATATGCACACGGCAGGGGCCACTAATGTACACAGTGGATGTTGGGGAGAACATTGTGAGACGCCATGCTGACCAGATCCTAGAGTCACAGGAACGAGTCAACCCCATGTCTCGGCCATACGTACCTGGTGAGGAACCCGACGTATAGGTCGCATCTACCTCAGAAATAATAGCATTGGAAGCTGATGAATCAACTGATGACAGGGTGCTAGAATCGCCTCCGCACCAAGAGCGAGACACTCGGGAAAGGCATTATCCAGAAAGAATCAGGAAGCCTCCCCAGAGACTGAATATATGAATGGACTATTTTCCTATAACATTGTATATTAAAAATGTTAATTGTTAAATGAGTATTATGGTACTGTTAATCTAAAAGGGGCGGAATTGTAATGTATATATACCTTAAGGGAGAGAACTACTTTTTACAGCTCCTGTATACTGTAGTGCCGGCAGTGACCACACCTGTATATAAACCCTGAGTAGTGATCTGTACAGTTAGTTCTAGAGTAACCCTCATTCAGTAAACACCTGTTGAATCGTTCCCTGCAGTCTGTTGTCTGATTATTGAAGGACACAACATTAAGATACACGGACATAACAGGTATGGTCTGGTCAACCGTAACCGAGGCTAAAGTAAAACAATAGGCGGCAGCAGAAAAGACATCGGGTACAGGATTACCCTTACACACTTTACTAAAATGTCCCCATTTCTTACATTTAAAACAGGTAGCCTCTCTGGCTGGGCATCTTTGCCTGGGGTGTTTAGATTGGCCACAAAAATAACACTTAGACCCATGGGGTACAGCCGCAACAATAGGATTAAGTGGAGGCTCCATTGGTGTTATGGATGCCTCCATACTCGGAACACACAAGGCTGAGAAAGACGCATGGGCTGATGCATACACTTCTAAATTCTTCTGGGCTACATCTAACGATCGAGCAGTAGCAACGACCGTTTTTAAAACTAACGAGCCATTCTCGAGGAGTCTCTGTCTAATATAATTAGATCGGAGGCCAGATATGGAAGAATCGCGGATGGCTTCTTCCTGATACAATATGGCAGAGACAACCTTGTAGTTGCAATCCTTAGCCAAAGCCTTAAGGTCCTGCAGGAAATCGTCTAGGGATTCCTCGGGTAATTGCCTGCGAGTAGACAAAAGATACCTGGCGTATACTTCGTTAACCGACTTAAGGTACTGGGCCTTAAGGGCTGCGAGGGCCTCTTCATATGTAGTAATATCTTCAATTATAGAGTAAGTTTGATGACTTACCAAGTTGGTTAGAAGACCCAACTTGTTAACCGTCAGATCGGACGATGCGATGAAGTGTTCAAAACCTCGAAGCCAATGTGTAAATTTCTTCGACGCATCTGCCGAATGGGAATCGATATCCAGATGCTCTGGTTTCAAAAATCGATCCATCTTCCAAAAGCTGTTACTTAATAAAATTGATGTGCTAAATAACGGCCTGAATCCAAAAGGTTAAAGCTTAAAACTAAAGGCTTTTATTAAGTAAGAACATAGCATCAAGTTAACACAGGGCAACCATCATTCATCACCGACCCAGCCCTTATGAGTAAGACCCAGCTCTTATAAGTAAGACTCACACCAATCCGGAGGATCCAGAGGGGCGGGCTAGGGAGGAGCATTAGTGGTTACACCTGTAGAACATTCAAGACATTAACAAGTACAACAACAACAGACAATACAAATGCCAGAATACAGAGTTATTTCATCACACTCCTTCCCTCTCTCTCTCTCTCCTTCCCTCTCTCTCTCTCTCCTTGGAGTCCATTATTAAGGAGACAGTAACAGGACATTTGGATAATCATAATTTAATAGGACAAAGTCAGCATGGTTTTATGAAGGGGCAGTCATGTTTGACAAATTTGCTGGAGTTCTTTGAGGAAGTAACATATAGGGTGGATAAAGGGGAACCAGTGGACGTAGTGTATTTAGACTTCCAAAAGGCATTTGACAAGGTGCCACACAAGAGATTATTGCTTAAGATAAAAAATCACAGGATTGGGGGTAATATTTTGGCATGGATAGAGGATTGGCTATCTAACAGAAAGCAGAGAGTTGGGATAAATGGTTCATTCTCGGACTGGCAATCAGTAACTAGTGGTGTTCCACAGGGGTCAGTGCTGGGTCCCCAACTCTTTACAATCTATATTAACGATTTGGAGGAGGGGACCGAGTGTAACATATCAAAGTTTGCAGATGATACTAAGATGGGAGGGAAAGTAGTGAGTGAGGAGGACATAAAAAACCTGCAAGGGGACATAGACAGGCTAAGTAAGTGGGCAGAGATTTGGCAGATGGAATACAATACTGGAAAGTGTGAGTGTTAAGTCTGTGTGTTCTAGTTATTGTTAATAAGAATCACTGTACACAGACCACAAGAATAAATTCAACAGGTCTTCACTAGTTGAAGGTCAGGCTGAACTGCCCAATAAATCATTACACAGCACTTATATACCGGTGTGGTCACCACCGGTATTACAGTATACAGCAGCCAAGATAAAGTAGTGCATCTCTTAAAATAGTTCTCTTAAAGGTGGAACGGTTACATACACCACAATCCTCCCTTTTTAGCTTAACAGTATATATTCCCCATTTAACATAACATAATAACATATATACACAACTTCATGTAAAAACAGTTCACAGATTCAGTCTCTGAGGAGGCCTCCTGATCCGAGACGGATAACGCCTTTCAGGGGTCTCTGGTTCTCGTTGCTGGGGTGACTCATCTAGTTGATCCCCTATGGATAGGACATCATCATCAGGTATATTCACTTCTGAGGTAGATGCTTCAGGTTCACTAACTTCCTCCACGGTTGTCTCTGTCGTAACCATGGGCTCGACCCTTGTTCTCGATCCCACCAGTTGGTCAGCATGACGTCGCATTACATTTTCACCAACATCTACCGTGTACATCAGGGGTCCTTGTCTGGCCTGAATTGTTCCAGATTGCCATTTCTCGTTTTTATAGTCCCTGGCTAACACCGGTTGTCCTATTTCAAAACTCCGAGTGGGCTTGTTATTGATATGCTGGAACTGTTTGTTTTCGACTTCCCTCCGCACATTTGGTTTTAACAAGTCCAACCTGGACCGCAACCTCCTGTTATAGAACATCATGGCAGGACTTTGGTTTGTTGTTGCATGGGTGGCATTTCGATATGCCAGTAGGAAATTGTCCACCTTGTGTTGCAGTGGAATCTGATCTTCGCTCATGGCCTTTATTGCCTTTTTGAACGTCTGTACAAACCTCTCGGCCAGCCCATTCGTAGCTGGATGATATGGGGCAGAGGTATAATGTTTCACCCCATTCTTCTTCAGGAATTTCTGGAATTCCTCTGACACGAACTGTGGTCCGTTGTCTGAACATATTTGCTCTGGCAATCCATTTCTTGCAAATATCGTTCTTAGCACCGCGATCGTCTTCTCCGAGGTACTGGTAGTCATTTTAATCACTTCTGGCCATTTAGAATGTGCGTCCACCGCAATTAAAAACATGGAGCCCATGAATGGACCAGCAAAGTCAATATGTACACGTTGCCATGGGGTTGAAGGCCATTCCCATGGATGCAGCGGTGCAATTGAAGGTGCATTTTGGACTTTTTGGCACCCTGAGCAGCTTTTCGTCAGATCCTCTATCTGTTGGTTGATACCCGGCCACCACACATAAGCCCTAGCAAGGCTTTTCATCTTGACTCCCCCCAGATGACCTTCATGTAGTTCTTTTAGAACTCTCTCTCTTAACTTAGGAGGGATAATCACCCTTGTTCCATACATCAATGTTCCCTGACAGATGGACAGCTGTTCTCGTCTTGCTGAGAATGCCGGTAACAGTGGATCACCATGGGCTGGCCATCCCTTTACTGTCAATTCGTAGACCCGGGACAGTGTCGGGTCATTCCTAGTCTCCCTTTCAATATTTGCATTGGTGACAGGTAAACATTCGATGATGGTCGAGTGAAATAACTCCACCGGGTCAACCGTCGGTGCCTCCTCCTCAGTAGGTAGTGGCAGGCGCGACAGCCCATCAGCATTACCATGCTGCTTTGTACCTTTGAATTCTATCTGATATTGATGTGCCCCTAGGAAAAGGGACCATCTCTGGAGCCTCTGTGCTGTCATCACCGAAACACCCTTCTTAGGGTTAAAAATGGATACCAACGGCTGGTGGTCTGTCAGCAGTGTAAACTTCTGGCCCTGCAGGTAATGATTAAACTTCTTTACTCCCCACACAAGGCTGAGAGCCTCCCTATCTATCTGAGCATAGTTGCGCTCAGCGGAGGTCAATGATCTGGATGCAAATGCGACTGGCCTTTCCAAGCCATTTGGCAACTTGTGTGAGAGTACTGCTCCAATACCATAAGGAGAAGCATCACAAGCTAAACGAATAGGTAGCGTTGGGTTGAAGTGAGCCAACACTTCCTCTGAGGTGATCAATGCCTTGCTTTTGCGAAAGGCCTTCTTACAGTCCTCGCTCCACTTCCATGGTACTTCTTTCTGCAAAAGAGCGTTCAGCGGGTGCAGCACCGTGGATAGATTTGGCAGAAACTTATGGTAATAGTTAATCAACCCTAGGAACGACCTCAACTGGGATACATTTTCCGGAGCGGGAGCCTTCACAACAGCTTCGATCTTGTCAGGTGACTTGTGCAGCCCCTCCTGGTCAATGACATGACCACAGTACGAGATCCGTTTCTGAAAGAACTCACATTTCTGGCGATTAACTCGAAGTCCATATTCCTTCAATCTGGTGAGCACCAGTTTCAAATTTGCAAGGTGTTCCTCATCGTCATCTCCTGTAATCAGGATATCGTCCAAGTAACATTGAGTGCTTGGAATTCCCTGTAATACCTGCTCCATGGCCCTCTGCCAAATTGCTGGAGCCGAAGCCACTCCAAAAACCAATCTATTATATCGATACAAGCCTCTGTGCGTGTTGATTGTGAGATACTGGCGCGACTCTTCCTCAACTTCCATCTGTAAGTACGCTTGCGCCAGGTCTATCTTGGTGAAGTGTTTCCCGCCAGACAATGAAGCAAAGATATCCTCAATCCGCGGAAGCGGATATTGCACCGTGTGAAGCACCGGATTAACCGTGATCTTGAAGTCTCCACAGATGCGGACCTTCCCCGGTTCCCCTGGCTTGTTACTCGATGAACGCTTCATGACGGGAACAATGGGCGTGGCTCACTCACTCCAGTCCACCTTAGACAGTACTCCTGAACGTTCTAGCCCTTCCAGCTCAGCTTCCACAGCAGGTCGTATCGCATAAGGTACCGGTCTGGCTTTGAAAAATTTTGGGTTTGCATGTTCTGCAATCTTGATTTTTGCCATGGTGTGGAGATGCCGGAGTTGGACTGGGGTGGACAAATGTAAGAAGTCACACAACACCAGGTTATAGTCCAACAGCTTTATTTGAAATCACAAGCTTTCGGAGCGCTGCTCCTTCTTCACCTGAAGAAGGAGCAGCGCTCCGAAAGCTTGTGATTTCAAATAAAGCTGTTGGACTGTAACCTGGTGTTGTGTGACTTCTTACATTTGATTTTTGCCGTAATTCCTCTCAGTGTTCCCAGTCCCTGTTGGAACACCTCTTTAGCCTCATCCAATATTCTGGACAATCGTTCAGGTTTGACATCTTTTTTTTTTCCGGAATCTACCGTTATTGCTTTTAGGGAGTGCCAGTCCATATTTATTTTCCTGATCCACTCCCGTCCCAGAAGTGGTGGACCTCCCTCAGGTAGTACATATAAGTCCATTCCTTGGTGTTCTTTGCCCTTGTGTACCACCTTGACTTTTATCTTTCCGATGGGGTATACTCTTTCCCCGTGTATGTCTGCAATACTATCTCCGTATCCCGTAGGGGAATATGTGTGAATAACCTTTTGTAATCTTGCTTATTCATGACCGTCAACGCCGATCCGGTGTCCAATTCCATCTTCACTTGACTCCTGCTATCTGAAGTGTGACCCAGATAGTTTGTGGGTCAGCTTCCTTACTCACATTGTGAATTCTCAGACTACCCAGTTCCTTGCTGTTGGAGTCTGAATCCGAATTCTGTTCATCCGAACTCTTCTCAGCCACCTTATGTACCTTTCTGCACTTTTCCTGCGGTGACTTTTTGTTGCTGGTCTTCTTTCCTGACCGGCATACTTTAGCTATGTGACCAAGCTGGCCACATTTTCTACATTCCTGATTTTTAAACCAGCATTGGTTCTGATCGTGTGTTGTCTTTCCACAACGATAACATTTCGCTGTACCCAAAGCCATTTGATCTACGCTGAGTACCGCTGCCTTCAGCTGCATTTCCGCAGTGCCTCTCGCTGCGGCTTCGTGCGATGCTGCAATAGTGACAGCCTTATCAAGTGTAAGATCATTCTCTTCAAGCAGCCGCTTTTGTGTTCCTTCTTTCGACAATCCACACACGAATTTGTCTCTCAGTGCCTCTGTCAGTCTTTCCCCAAACTGACAGTATTTCGCTAGCTAACGCAGTTCAATTAAATACTCCGCGTTGCTTTCCTCTTTCAGTTGCGTTCTCGCATAAAATTTAAATCGTTCCGCTAACATCAGCGGTGTGGGGTTCAAATGATTTCTCAGGACAGCAACAATATTAGCGAAAGCCTGATCCGCCGGTTTAGCTGGTGATAGAAGATGCTTCAATAGCCTGTATGTCTTCGCACCCATTGAGTTTAGTAAGGTTAGTGCTTTATCTTCATCTGATATTTTATTTGCCTTACAATAAATCTCTATGCGTTCTACATACGTGGCCCAATCTTCAACATCGGCATCGAAATCGTTGATGTTACCACGCTTAGGCATCCTCGCAATCTTCTTGAGAAACAAAAAGAAATTTTTCTTTTATTTATTTATTTATTTCAAAATGGCGGTTTCCCGCGCTTGTCTTCTTCCCCCGCCTACGAAAATGGCGGCTTCCCGTGTTTGCCTTTCTCCCCCGCTGGCTGTAATGGCGATTGCCATATTGCTGCATTCGCCCTCCGCAGCGGTTCTCAAATCGTGCCTCCCAGACCCTCTTGCAGTCCGGTCCTTTCCCCCGGCTGCGGCTGAGTTCTCCGCGTTTTTTTTTTTTCTCCCGCACCTCGCGGCCTCGGTAGCTGCCCGGCCTTTTTCCCCGGTCGCGGTCGAGCTCTCTCTCGACGCTGTTGCGTCTCCCAGCCCGCTTGCAGCCCGGTCTTTTACACCGGCTGCGTTTGCATTCACCGCGGCTCCCGTGCCTTACGCTGCCCCAGTCTCAGCGCCTCTGGCCCCGACTTCTGTCCGGCTCTTTTCCCCGGCCGTGGTCGAGTTCTCCACCCTTATATCCTCCGTTTTTCCCTCCCCTACTTCACAGCCAACGTGGCCGACTTGCTGCTCGTCGCTGATCGGCTTACCCACCACCGTGGTAGAAGGGATGATCGCTGCCTGTTGCTGATGGAAGGTTTCGTGTCAGGATTCTTCCTTGCTCTTCAGGCCCGAGTCTTTTCTCAGCAGGATGATGAGGGCGGATGCCTCTTCTCGACGCCCGTTAAACTGCCTTGGATATATCTCTGCCGCAGGGTAAGATCGTCATCGTCGCCACTGTTAAGTCTGTGTGTTCTAGTTATTGTTAATAAGAATCACTGCACACAGACCACAAGAATAAATTCAACAGGTCTTTACTAGTCGAAGGTCAGGCTGAACTGCCCAATAAATCATTACACAGCACTTATATACCGGTGTGGTCACCACCGGTATTACAGTATACAGCAGCCAAGATAAAGTAGTTCATCTCTTAAAATAGTTCTCTTAAAGGTGGAACGGTTACATACACCACAGTGAGGTTATGCACTTTGGCAGGAAAAATTGTAGAGCAAGTTATTATCTTAATGGCAAGAAACTGGAAAGTACTGAAGTACAAAGGGATCTGGGGGTCCTGGTGCACGAAACTCAAAAGGTTAGTGTGCAGGTGCAGCAAGTGATTAAGAAGGCCAATGGAATGTTGACTTTCATTGCTAGGGGGATAGAATATAAAAATAGGGAGGTATTGCTTCAGTTGTACAAGGTATTGGTGAGACCAGACCTGGAATACTGCATACAGTTTTGGTGTCCATACTTAAGAAAAGACATACTTGCTCTCGAGTCAGTACAAAGAAGTTTCACTCGGTTAATCCCGGGGATGAGGGGATGGACATATGAGGAGAGGTTGAGTAGATTGGGACTCTACTCATTGGAGTTCAGAAGAATGAGAGGCGATCTTATTGAAACATATAAGATTGTGAAGGGGTTGGATCGGGTGGATGCGGGGAGGATGTTCCCGATGATGGGTGAAACTAGAACTAGGGGGCATAGTCTTAGAATAAGGGGCTGCTCTTTCAAAACTGAGATGAGGAGGAATTACTTCACTCAGAGGGTAGTAGGTCCATGGAATATGCTGCCCCAAAAAGCTGTAGAAGCTACATCATTACATAAATTTAAAACAGAAATAGACAGTTTCCTAGAAGTAAAGGGAATAAAGGGTTATGGGGAACGGGCAGGAATTTGGACATGAGTCTAGGTTCGGATCGGTCATGACCCTGTGGGTAGCGGAGCGGGCCCAGGGGCCATGTAGCCTGATCCTGCTCCTATTTCGTGTGTCTAATTCTGTTAGATTCAGGAGATGGTTCAGTGATAGTAGATTGGCGGTTAGGGTCAGATCAGCCATGATCTTATTGAATGGCGGAGCAGGCTCGAGGGGCCGATTGGCCTACTCCTGCTCCTATTTCTTATGTTCTTATGTTATGTTCTTATGTTCCCTCTCTCACTCTCTCTCCTTCCCTCTCTCTCTCTCTCCTTCCCTCTCTCTCTCTCTCTCCTTCCCTCTCTCTCTCTCTCTCTCCTTCCCTCTCTCTCTCCTTCCCTCTCTCCCTCTGTGGTCCATTGTCAGAGCAAATCTGTTCAGGCAGCCCATTCCTGGCAAATATGGTTCGTAAGACTGTGATAGTTTTTTCTGTGGTGGTTGAGGACATTTTTATTACCTCTGGCCACTTTGAATGTGCATCCACCGCAATTAAAACATCGAGTCCATAAATGGACCAGCAAAATCAATGTGCACCCTTTGCCATGGAGATGAGGGCCACTCCCATGGATGTAGAGGGGCTTGTGGTGGGGTGTTTTGGACCTTTTGGCATCCTGTACAGCTCTTGGGCATCTCTTCGATTTCTCTATTGAATCCCGGCCACCACACAAACGCTCTGGCTAAGTTTTTCATTTTTACCCCTCCCAGATGACCCTCATGAAGCTCATTGAGCACTCTATCCTTCAATTTGGGTGGAATTACTACTCTGGATCCACACATCAAGGTCCCTTTGCACACTGACAGCTGTTCTCTTCTCGGCGAGAATGCTGGCAGCAGTGGTTCGCCATGTGCTGGCCATCCCTTCACCGTTAAATCATAGACCCAGGAGAGTGTCGGGTCATTTCGTGTTTCCTTTTCTATGTTTGCATTCGTCACAGGGAGACATTCGACTATGGTCGAGTGGAATATCTCCACTGGATCCACTGCAAGTTCTTCTTCCACCGTCAGCAACGGTAGGCGCGACAATCCATCAGCACTCCCATGCTGTTTAGTCCCTTTGTACTCGATGTCATATTGGTGTGCCCCTAGGAAAAGGGACCACCTCTGTAGCCGTTGTGCTGTCATTATTGGTACGCCCTTCTGAGGGTTGAAAATGGAGACGAGAGGTTGATGATCAGTAAGTAGAGTAAATTTCTGACCGTGCAGGTAGTGATTGAACTTCTTCACCCCCCCACACCAGGCTGAGGGCCTCTCTGTCAATCTGGGCGTAGTTACGCTCGGCTGAAGTTAACGAGCGTGACACAAAAGCTATCGGCCTCTCTGAACCATCAAGGAATTTATGTGACAGTACCGCCCCAATGCCGTAGGGAGACGCATCACACGCCAGTCTTATCGGTAGTGATGGGTTGTATTGAGTCAATACTTCTCTTGAAGTGATTAGGTCCTTACTCTTCTGAAAGGCCCGCTTACATTCATCGCTCCATTTCCATGCTACTCCCGTTTGTAGTAGGGCGTTCAGTGGGTGCAGAATTGTGGACAAATTCGGCAAAAACTTATGGTAGTAATTCACCAATCCGAGGAATGACCTCAGTTGCGACACATTTTCAGGCGCTGGAGCCTTAACTACCGCTTCAATTTTGTCAGGGGACTTATGTAACCCCTCTTCATCAATCACGTGGCCACAATACGATATCTGTTTCTTAAAAAACTCGCACTTGGGGCGATTGGCCCGTTGCCCATGCTCACGCAGTCTAGTGAGCACCTGCTCTAGGTTGGCAAGGTGTTCACTGTCATCTTCACCTGTCACTAGGATGTCGTCCAAGTAACACTGAGTCCCCGGAATTCCTTGCAGGACTTGTTCCATCGCTCTTTGCCAATCGCCGGAGCTGATGCTACTCCGAATACCAGTCGATTACACTGGTAAAGACCTTTGTGAGTGTTTATCGTGAGATACTTCCTAAAGGATTCTTCAACCTCCATCTGCAAATATGCTTGTGCTAGGTCAATTTTTGTAAAACGCTTCCCTCCAGATAGTGAGGCGAAGATATCTTCTATCCTTGGAAGAGGATATTGCACTGTGTGAAGGACTGGGTTCACCGTCACCTTGAAGTCCCCACAGATGCGAACCTTCCTTGGCTCCTCAGACTTATTGTTTAATGTTTTCTTCATGACAGGAACGATGGGTGTCGCCCACTCGCTCCAGTCTACCTTAGATAACACGCATGCATTCTCCAGATTCTCCAGCTCTGCCTCGACTGCTGGGCGAATTGCATATGGTACTGGTCTTGCTTTGAAAAACTTGGGAATTGCATTCTCTTCTATTTTTATCGAGGCGGTTACACCTTTAAGAGTTACCAGTTCTTGTTGAAATACCTCTTTGGCGTTAGCTAAGATTGTTGACAATCGTCCAGGAGTGACGTCGTCATCCTTTTTATCAGCCACCGTCAGTGCCTGAATGGACTGCCAGTCTAAACTTATCTTTCTGATCCATTCATGTCCCAATAACGGTGGCCCACCATCTTGTAGTATGTACAGATACAATTTCTGTCTTTCCTTGCTGTTGTATTCGACAGGCACCCTTATTTTTCCTCTGGGATATACTTTTTGCCCCCTATACGTCTTCCAGACAATGGATGTCTCTTTCAAGGGTGTGTGTGAGAATAGCCGCTCGTAGTCTCGTCGATTCATGACGGTTAGAGCTGATCCTGTATCCAATTCCATTTTGACTTGGGACCCTGCTATCATGAGGGTGACCCAAATGGTTCGGTGATCCTCTTTTGCGATTACGTTGTGAAGTTTGAGACAGCTTAGTCTCTTGTTCCCGGACTCACTATCGCTCATCTGGTCTTCGGAACTACTGTCCGTCATCTTTTGTACTTTCCTGTACGGTTCCTTAGTAGCCTTTTTGTTGTCGTTGGTCTTCTTCCCAGACCTGCAAACTCGTGCAATGTGTCCCATCTTTCCGCATTGTCTGCATATTTTGTCCTTGGACCAGCAGTCCTTCTGGTCATGGGTTGTTCTGCCGCAGCGATAACATTTTGCAAATCCCTGTGTCATTTCGTGGGTGCCGTATTCCTGTGGCTTTTGCTGTATTTCCGCAGCTCCCCTTGCTGCTGCTTCGTACGATACTGCCACGCTGAAAGCCTTATCTAGCATCAGCTCTTTCTCTGAGAGTAACCTCTTCTGGGTTCCTTCACTCAGGAGTCCACAGACAAATTTGTCCCGTAAGGTATCTGCCAGTCCTGCTCCGAACTGGCAGTGCTTTGATAGCTTGCGTAGTTCTGTAAGGTAATCAGCATTGCTCTCTACTTTATGCTGATTTCTCCTGTGGAATTTAAATCTTTCTGCTATCAGCAGCGGTGTAGGATTTAGGTGTTCCTGTAGGATAGCAACAATTTCGTTAAAACTCTTCGCCTTCGGTTTGGCTGGAGTAATCAGGTTGCGCAATAGGCCGTACGTTCTTGTGCCTATTAAGTTTAGCAGTGCCGATGCCTTTTTCTCATCGGCTACTTCGTTTGCCTCGCAATATACCTCGATTCTTTCCACATACGTGGTCCAGTCTTCTATTGCATTATCGAAGGCAGTGATATTGCCAGTCTTCGGCATCTTGGAAATCTAAGATGGCGCCTCCCGCGCTTTGCCTTCTTCCCCGATTTAACAAAATGGCGCCTCCCGCGCTTTGCCTTCTTCCCCGCTGGATTAAGATGGCACCTCCCGTGCTTTCTGTCTTCTCCGCTGTTGCTAGCGCTGTTGCTGGTGTTTTATGCCTTGATGGCGACGCCCTATGGTCTTCGCGCACTTCCCCCCGCGCTGCTGCTTACGCCGCTCTCCGCGGTTCCCGCGGCAAACTGCAGCTCCTCGCGGCTTTCTGCGCGTTTAATTTTTATTATTTCCCCGTCGTCAGAACAACCCTGCGAGACTCTTGCCTCCCTCTTCTCGGGTCTGTACGCTGCCCAGCTTCGTAGCACCGGCTGCGCCCTGTGTGCTCCTCCCTCTCTCTCTCTCCTCTTCCCGACAACGCTGCTCGGCCCCGTTGCAAAGCCACCTGCTCGAGCTCTAGACCGCCGCAGCCCAGGAAGGATCAGTGTACTACCTGCCACCAGCCCGATTAGCGGAAGCACCATCAACAGGATAACCAAGCCCCGCTCTCGACAGCCTCTCCTGCAAATCTTCAACTCCGCTGACTCAGAGGCGGATGCCCACGGTCGACGCCCGTTTCTTCTGTTTCTTCCTTCCTTCTGGCCTCAACCTCTGATAACTTCGCTTCAGGGATGGATCCCCATGAGGTGGTGCAGACTGTAGGTAAGTTCGTATTTGCTCGTCGCCAGTATTATGTCCGTGTATAATTGAGACACGGACTGCAGGAGTTGGTTATAACAGGTCTTTACTGAATGGAGGCAACCTGGAACTACTATGCAAATGTTACTACACAGGCTTATATACAGGGGTGGTCACTACTGGTACTGCAGTATACAGGGGCTGCAGAATATAGTTCCTTCTGCAAAGTACATACAGTACACCTAGGAGTCTTAATGGACTTGTTACTCAACAAAGCAACAATCAGCAAAACTAAGGAGATATTGAATTCAATAGCCAAAGCAGTAGAATATAAGTCAGAGGAAGTAACGATCCAACTTAGTGTTGGGAGGGGACTGAAAGTTGGCAATTCATCCTAATGGAGGCAATGTGTGATATGTCCTTGGGGGAACAATGTGTGGGTTTTCGTTGCAAAAACTAAGTTGGTCAATGGCAGAAGATGCCCATTACTGGAAGTAGTTCTCAATCACAATGTTCTGCACCACTCTCCCTAGCTATACCTCATTTGCGTCATTGTCACCTCTGTCTTTTCCTTGTCCTATCACTGTAGACCTGCAGCCCAATGGTGTTCCTTCTTGTCCCAATTTTGGATGGCAAGAATGTACAGCATGCAACAGACTGTGATGGTCTTGGATACTTTGCCATGGTTGTAGAGTAGTACCCCACCGAGTGCTCCAAATAACAGAATTGTCGCTTGAGCATTCCTAAGATGTGCTTCACAATAACTCTGGTGATGGCATTGCATCTGTAGCTGTGTGGGTAATCCTAATTGGGGTCATGGCTGCAAGGTTCAGTCACTGATTCTGCATTTTCTGGAGGTGTCTCCTGTGCCGTATCCAGGTAGGAGTAGTGTGGTCTGTAAAGCATGGGTCCTTGGGCATAAATGGCACTAAACATATCCCATGAGGTGTCATTGGACCTGAAGGTGTTATGCACTCATGAATTGGTCCATCTCATCCAATTCATGCATGATAATGGGACCAGCAAAAAGGATACCCAACTTTTCAAATTTGTTGGCTGCAACTTGGACTGCAGCAATAATTTCCAGGACTCCAGGAACATGCATCTTGGCAAACTAAAGGCTTCAAAAGAAAAAATATAGAGGAAAATAAAAGTATGCAAGATGTTCAATGCCCAAGTAGAAAATATGCTCAATGACAAAAAAATAGACTTTAACATTCAAGGGAACAACAGCAACTTTGCTTTAAGGGATCCCACAATCAACGGATCAGATCAAAGCTCTGCAGTCCTACCACATCCAGTCATAAATGGTGGTGAACAATTAAACAACTAACGGGAGGAGGAGGCGCCATGAACATCCCCATCCTCAATGATGGTGGAGCCCAAGCACGTGAGTGCAAATGACAAGGCCGAAGTGCTTGTGACCATCTTCAGCCAGAAGTGCCAAGTAGATGATCCATCTGAGGATTCCACCATCACAGAAGCCAGCCTTCAGCCAATTCGATTCACTCTACGTGGTATCAAGAAATGACTGAGCACGATGGATACAGCAAAGTCTATGGGCCCCGGCAACATCCCGGCTGTAGTGCTGAAGATTTGTGCACCAGAACTAGCTGCGTCTCTCGCCAGGCTGTTCCAGTACAACTAAAACTACCTGACAATGTGGAAAATTGCCCAGGTATGTCCTATTCACAAAAAGCAGAACAAAACCAATTCAGCCAATTACCACCCCATCAGCCTACTCTCAATCAATGATCTCTCTAAGCTGCGCGCGTGCATGGCCCCCCAGCAATTGGGAAGGTGGTTGCAGGCCGCTCACAAACTGTTCCCTGTAAGATACCACGTGGCAGCAAATTTAAAGGTACCACGCACATAATTTTTTTTTAGAGGGAACACTGCTCTCAATCATCAGCAAAGTGATGGAAGGGGTTGTTGACAGTGCTATCAAGCAACACTTATTCACCAATAAACTGTTCACCGATTCTGTTTGGGTTCCGCCAGGACCACTCGGCTCCAGACCTCATTAAATCCTAGGTCCAAACATGGACAAAAGAGCTGAATTCCAGGTCAGGTGAGAATGACTGCCCTTGACATCAAGGCAGCATTTGACTGAGTGTGGCATCAAGGAGCCCTAGTAAAACTGAAGTCAATGGGAATCAGGGGGAAAACTCTCCACTGGCTGGAGTCAAACCTAGCACAAAGGAAGATGGCTGTGGTTATTGGAGGCCAATCATCTCGGCTTCAGTACATTGCTGCAGGGTTTCCTCAGGCCAGTGTCCAAAGCCCAACCATCTTCAGCTGCTTCATCAATGACCTTTCCACTAACATAAGGTCAGATGATGTTCGCTGATGATTGCACAGTGTTCAGTTCCATTCACAATTCCTCAGATAACAAAGCAGTTGTGCCTGTATGCAGCAAGACCTGGACAACATTCAGGCTTGGGCTGATAAGTGGCAAGTAAAATTTGTGCCACACAAGTGCTAGGCAATGACCATCTCCAACAAGAGAGAGTCTAACCACCGCCCCTTGACATTCAATGGCATTACTATCATCGAATCCCCCACCATCAACATCCTGGGGGTCACCATTGACCAGAAACTTAACTGGACCAGCCACATAAATACTGTGGCAACAAGAGCAGGTCAGAGGCTGCAGCGAGTGTCTCAGCTCCTGACTCCCCAAAGCCTTTCCGTACCGTGGCTGCAGTGTGTACCATCTACAAGATGCACTGCAGCAACTCGCCAAGGCTTCTTCGACAGCACCTCCCAAATCCACGACCTCTTCCACCTAGAATGATAAGGGCAGCAAGCACATGGGAACACCACCACCTTCAAGTCACACACCATCCTGACTTGGAAATATATCGCCGTTCACTCATTGTCGTTGTGTCAAAATCCTGGAACTCCCTATCTAACAGCACTGTGGGAGTGCCTTCACCATCATCTTCTCAAGGGCAATTAGGGATGGGCAATAAATGCTGGCCTTGCCAGCAACGGCCACATCCGGTCAATGAATAAGAAAAACTTCAAAGCAGGCAAGTCCCTTTTCCCTGTCACATGCCCATTTTATATGCATAGAATCACAGAATAGTGCAGCACAGAAGGAGGCCATTTGGCCCATCGAGTCTACGCCGGCTCCTCCGAAGAGCAATCCAGTCAGTCCCACTCCCCCGCTCTCTCCCCATATCCCGGCAATTGTTTTCTGCTTCAAGTATTTATCCAATTCCCCCTTGAAGGCCACTATTGACTCTGTATCCACATTAATCCACACTTTCGTCTGGGCTTTTTTTCTTCCCTCCCACATGGCAGCTGTCCTTCATTCTGCCAGGGCCATTCACACTTCATCTAAAGCCATCCTTTGTTCCTTGAATATCTCTTAATGTCTCTCAATGTCGCTTACTCTCTCCTGCTTTCTATCCTATCTCTGACCTTCCCTTTTGTTCTTTCATCACCTCCCTCCTTTTCCCAGCCCCCACTTGCTTTAAAATCTATCCCTTTTCCTGCTTTTTTCCCAGTTCTGACGAAGGGTCTTCGACCTGAAACGTTAACTCTGTTTCTCTCTCCACGGATGTTGCCTGGCCTGCTGAGTTTTTCCAGCATTTTCTGTTGTTATTTCGGATGTCCAGCATTCGCAGTATTTTGCTATTGTATCATACAACACCTTCCACAACCTCAGGACGTCCCAAGGCACTTCACAGCCGATGAAGGCACAAATTACTAAAAAAAAAGCGCCCCTTATAATTCCTGACAGCACCTGGATAGTTTACTCACTTACCTGGCTGTCCTCTCCACCTCTGTTCATTGACCAGAGTGTAAACTCTGCCGTTCCCCAGTACAAACACACTGAATCGAGCTCTGCAGCATATGTGCAGAACCTCCTCATTCTCAAAGACTTCACCCGAATAGGTGGCTTGTGGAAGTATCCTATCCTTGCTGGTTTGGGGCCCCAGCAGCCTACAGCTCAGCTCTCCCCAGCGTAACATGCTTCTCTCCCTAGAGCTGCATTTGTGTTCTGTAGAGACAGTGCTTGGGTCTTTCAGTTTCATTTCCTGTTAAACAAATGTGGAGTCTAAGCAAGGTGGCTCCCTATGTCCAAAACCAAATCATCTATGTATCAAGAACAAAAGTGGACCCAGCACTGACACATATAGGGCTCAATTTTCATTGGGCCGTTGAGGCAGGATTGGAGGCGTATGGGGGGTTAAAATCGTGAAATCGGGGGGCACGAATCCATCCCGCCCCCAACCCGCCTCCATGCCAGTTTCAAAGCAGGTGGATACCCGACCTGTGCTGGGACCCGCCTCCCCGAGGCGGGAAGGGGATTAGTGCCAATTAACTGCCTGTTAACAGGTAGTTTTTAGCCTAATCCCTATTTTTAATCCCTTACATGTTGGATTCCCGACGGCTCCAAACCACGCCAAGTTAGTGAGGCGGACCGTCGGGCTGAAGGGCTTGGAGGGTTTGAGATGTCCGGTGTTCAGGTGAGTGATGTGTGCATGAGTGCAGAGGTAAGTGTGTTTGGTGTGTGTAAAGTGTTTAAAGAAGTTTTACTTACCTTTTCTTACCTTTACAGCCTTCCTTCCTTCAGGTCTCGGGAGTCCCTCATCTCACCGGCACAGAAAGCAGAATGGCCGCGAGCTGTCAAAATCTCCAGCATTCTGCTTTCTGTTCTGGAGAGATCTCTAAATCAGCCTGAGAGGAAGGAATTAACTTAGAGTGCAGACTGTCAGTGTGTGACAGCTTCAAAGAGCTGTCAAACGCTGATATTTCATCTGTCAAAAGCTCTTGACAGATGAAATGTCAATCTGTGATGTCACCTGTTGCCAGGTGGTCCTTAATTGGCCTGTTGAGCCTACTGGGCGGGCTCAACAAGGTCAATCAAGTGAAAATCGCGTGGGTTGGCCACAACTCGGAGGAGGCGGGACTACAACCCCAAAAGTTGTAGTCCCGTCTCCTACATGCCTCCAGTATCAAAATCCAGCCCTATTAGAGTCATAGAGTTATACAGCACAGAAAGAGGCCCTTCGGTCCATCGTGTCCGTGCCAGCCATCAAGCCCTATCTATTCTAATCCTATTTTCCAGCACTTGGTCCATAGCCTTGTATGCTATGGCATTTCAAGTGCTCATCTAAATGTTTCTTGAATGTTGTGAGGGTTCCTGCCTCTACTACCCTTTCAGGCAGTGAGTTTCAGATTCCAACCACCTTCTGGGTGAAAAGGTTTTTCCTCAAATCCCCTCTAAACCTCCTGCCCCTTACCTTGAAACTATGCCCCCTGGTTATTGACCCCTCTACTAAGGGGAAAAGTTCCTTTCTAACTACGTTATCATTGCCCCTCATAATTTTGTACACCTCAATCAGGTCCCCCCTCAGCCTTCTCTGCTCTAAGGAAAACAACCCCAGTCTGTCCAGTCTCTCGTCATAGCTGAAGTGCTCCAGCCCAGGTAACATCCTGGTGAATCTCCTCTGCACACTTTCCAATGCAATCACATCCTTCCTATAGTGTGGCGACCAGAACTACACACAGTCTTCCAGCTGTGGCCTAACTAGTGTTTGGTACAGCTCCATCATACCCTCCCTGCTCTTATATTCTATGCCTCAGCTAATGAAGGCAAGTATCCCATATGCCTTTTTAACCACCTTATCTACCTGTCCTGCTGCCTTCAGGGATCTATGTACATGCACACCAAGGTCCCTCTGATCCTCTGTCCTTCATAGGGTCCTACCATTCATTGTGTATGCCCTTGCCTTGTTAGTCCTCCCAAAATGCATCACCTCACACTTTTCAGGGTTAAATTCCATTTGCCACTGTTCTGCCCATCTGACCAACCCGTCTATATCGTCCTGTAGCCTGAGGCTACCCTCCTCGCTATTTACCACCACCAATTTTCATGTCATCTGCGAACTTACTGATCATACCTCCTACATTCATATCTAAATCATTAATGTACACTACAAACAGCAAAGGACCCAGCACCGATCCCTGCGGTACACCACTGGACACAGGCTTCCAGTCACAAAAACAACCTTTGATCATCACCCTCTACCTCCTGCCACTGAGCCAATTTTGGATCCAATGTGCCAAATTGCCCTGGATCCCATGGGCTCTCACCTTCTTGACCAGTCTCCCATGTGGGACTTTGTCAAAAGCCTTACTGAAGTCCATGTAGACTACATCAACTGCACTACCCTCATCCACACACCTAGTCACCCCCTCAAAAAATTCAGTCAAATTGGTCAGACATAATCTCCCCCTGACAAAGCCATGCTGACTATCCTTGATTAATCCTTGCCTCTCCAAGTGGAGACTAATTCTGTCCCTCAGAATTTTTTCCAATAATTTCCCTACCACTGTGTGAAGGAATAGCCATATTCAGAAAAATACACCATCCTTTGAACAGAATTCTAGCCTTATTAAACATGACAAACTAGGTTTGAGAATCTAAAAGCCTCAATGACACAAAGCTGTAAACAGCATACAGGCTTTGAGATAAGATCAGTTGTTGACACTGTAACAATAGCCCTATTGAAGCAGAGGGTTAGAGCTTCCAGAAAGTCTGAGCTTTGGAGGGAACACAATGAAATGCCCAGTTAAAAGTTTCATAAACCAACACTTTGGAAAGAAACACAGAAAGATTAAAGAAACATGTGCCTTTGTAAAAATGACATCAAGTAAAAGAAACACCTGACATCAAATGAATTAAGAAGACAATGTTACAACCAACTGAGTCGAATAAGAATTGCATAGATCACCCTGGTTGAGGTGTTTTTAATTTACACGTTGTAAAAAGAATTGCACAGAAGACCTTTGTATGAATGGCATCAAATAGAACCACTGCTGTCATATTGTTTTTATGATAAGTTTTGAACACCTAAAGCAGAGACACGAGTCTGAACACTGCAAGCTGATCTGACTGTAATAAATGGCAGTTAGAAAGATTACCTGTAATCGTCTGGCATTATTCTCTGACTACATAAGTTGTGTCTTTATGCATCTCTCCACTTCACCTGACGAAGGAGCAGCACTCCGAAAGCTTGTGATTTCAAATAAAACTGTTGGACTATAACCTGGTGTTGTGTGACTTCTTACATTTGACTGTAAGAATAGCAGGGGTCAACAGAAAAATGACTAGAGATAATTAGCTTACACCAGCAGAAAACGTCATAGGTTATACCACTGAAAAAAGGGTATAAATATGGAACTTTCAAATAGGAAGACAGAATTTGCTGGAAGGGGCAAAGCGATTCTCAGCTTCAGAGGCTCTGTAAGCTTACAACTCTTTGAGTCTCGGGTAATCAAAGGTATTTGATTTTGGTGGATATTCTGGAATAGACTAAAAAAATGTAAAAATGTAACGAAGTTAAGATTTGAGAATAAGGATCTCTGAAAATAAGAATTGTAAGCTATTTGTTTTTGGAACTGTTAAAGTTGCGATTGAATCACCAGCTGTCGGTTCTTTAATAAATCTATATTTTATTAGAATAGTCTCACATAGTATTTCTGTATCAAACTCGTGAACTCAATCTCTGTACATTCTTTGGTGAGGAGTTGCAGAATTCTGCGGGAGTTTTCCAGACCCTCATAATATCCAGAAGGTTACAGTCTAGTTAAACTTATTAAAAGTGCTATCTGGAGGACAGTAACATCTTCAGGTCATTCCTTTCCTTTAGGGAGAGATAGTCTGGACCCTTGGACCCAATTAAGCGTCTTTTAGGATTTGGCTATCTCTAACTTTAGTTGAAGGTGAACGCCTGATCCGGGGTAGCCCGAAAAGGGTTAGGACTAGTAATTATCCCTTGAACTGATGTTAGGCTCACTGGCCTGTAATTCTCTGGTTTATCCCTACTACCCTTCTTGAATAATGCGGTATACCACTTCCAACCCTTCCCCAATCTCAGTAACACCCTTAATGTTTCTTTCCTTTCTGCTAATCAACTTTCTATCCATGCTGCTACATTTCCTCATACCTTATACCTTCTGAAAATCCAGGCAGACTACACCTACTGCATTCCTTTTATATACAAGGTTAGGCACTTCTTCAAAAAACTGTAGTGAATTGGTCAATCACGACTTGCCTTTAACAAAGCTCTGCTGCCTGTCTTTGATTATCCCATGAATCTCTAAATGCTCAGTAGTTTGATATCAAATTATATGAATTCTAAGATTTTGCCCAGCAACAAGCAGTCGGACAACCTGCTTCCAGAACTTTGATGATGATGCAGTATATCCAGGTTTTAGATGTGCAAAAGTGACCTTGGTATGATGCCCTCTGATTTTCACACTCTCCCTGTACTCACTAATCATTTACTCTATAGTCTGCACTTTCCACTGATGGCATCGTTGAAATTGGGAATTACACATGTGGAAAATTGTTTGGTCTAAGCTGAAAGATAACAGTGCAGTGAATAGTTTGTATACGAACAAATGCTGATCTGTTTCTATTTTATACATTTTATATACACTCTGTTCTCCATCATTTTACAAATCAAAATAAGGAGCTGTGTGCATTGATGATTTTACCAGAACGGAGGTAATGTATTTTGAAAATGTTCAGCACCAAGTTCTTGTAGCCAAATAACTAATGTTATATATAGCTTGCAGTAGAGGAAGTCGGCTGAGACTTTCATTTTATATTAACTTTCCTAACTCGCACTAAGACCTGTTCATCCTGTACCCCTGTGCTCGCTCACCTACATTGGCTCCCAACACCTCAAGCAATGCGATAGCAAAATACTGCGGATGCTGGAAATCCGAAATAACAGAAAACGCTGGAAAAACTCAGCAGGCCAGGCAACATCCGTGGAGAGAGAAACAGAGTTAACATTTCAGGTCGAGCCTTCTGTTGTTATTTCGGACCTCCAGAAATGCCTTGATTTTAAAATTCTCATCCTTGTGTTCAAATCCCTCCATGGCCTCGCCCCTCCCTATCTCTGTAACCTCCTCCAGCCCTACAAACCTCCGGGATATCTGCGTTCCTCTAATTCCTCTAGTGTAATTGGCGGGATTGATTTGATTTAATTTAATTTCAATTACTTAAAGGGTAAGTCATGGCAGGAGAACCCGGCCCCGTGGTATGCTCCTCCTGCGCTATGTGGGAACTCAGGGACTCCCTGACAAGCATGTGTGCAGGAAGAGTGTCCAGCTGCAGCTACTGGCAGACCGCATTGCGGCGCTGGAGCTGCAATTGGATACATACTGGACCATTTGCGATGCTGAGGACGTCGTGGATATCACATTTAAGCAGTTGGTCACACCGCAGGCAATGGTTGGACAGGCAGAAAGGGAAGGGGTGACCAACAGACAGAGTAGTAGGCGCAGGCAGGTAGTGCAGAGGTCCCCTGTGGACATCCCCCTCTCAAACAGATATACCACTTTGAATAATGTTGAGGGGGATGGCTTATCAGAGGAAGGCAGCAGCAGCCAACTTCCTGGCACCAGGGGTGGCTCTGCTGCACAGGACGGGAGGAAAAAGAGGGGTAGAGCTATTGTAATAGGGGATTCTATTGTAAGGGGAATAGATAGGCATTTCTGCGGCCGCAAACAAGACTCCAGGATGGTGTGTTGCCTCCCTGGTGCAAGGGTCAAGGATGTCTCAGAGCCGCTGCAGAACATTTTGGAAGGGGAGGGTGAACAGCCAGTTGTCTTGGTGCATATAGGTACCAACGATATAGGTAAAAAATGGGATGAGGTCCTAAAAGCTGAATATAGGGAGTTAGGAGGTAAATTAAAAAAATAGGACCTCAAAGGTAGTAATCACAGGATTGCTACCAGTGCCACATGCTAGTCAGAGTAGAAATAGAACGATATTTCAGATGAATACGTGGCTAGAGGAATGGTGCAAGGGTGAGGGATTCAAATTCCTGGGACATTGGAACCAGTTCTGGGGGAGGTGGGACCAGTTCAAACTGAACAGTTTGTCCCTGGGCAGGGCCGGGACTGATGTCCTAGGGGGAGTGTTTGCTAGTGCTCTGGGGGAGGGTTTAAACTAAAATGGCAGGGGGTTGGGAACCTGAGCAGGGAGACAGAGGAAAGGGAAACAAGGATAAAAGCAAAAGATAGGAAGGAGAAAAACAAAAGTGGCAGTCAGAGAAATCAGCGGTTTAAATCAAACATGGCCACAGTAAGTAATTAGGTCTAAGAGCGTTAGAAAAACAAGCCTGAAGGCTTTGGCCTAGAAATTCAGTATTGCCAAGTTTGGGGCGCTGCAGCCGGGTGGTCGCTAAATTTAGTGCCCGGCGCAACTTAGCGCCACCTTCGCCGAAATTGAGTTGCATCGCCCCAAGAGGTTGCTGCTGCGCTAAAGCAGGCGATGCACGACTATCATAAGGCGCTAAGCCGGCGAGCTGAGGCGCTACCACTGAGGGCGGGCGCAGCGTAGGTGCGGCGAGTTATTGATTGCAGGTAGACACGCTGGCGCCGGTCAGCTCTTAAAGGGGGAGGGTCGATTTGGTTTGCTGCCACGCCCTGCACACTGCAGCCCTGAATCTAGGCCTGGACAGACCTGCTTCAACAACGCAACGCCCAGGACCATGGAGAAGGCCAGGGAGTGAGCGCAGCGCTTTAGTGAGGGTGCCCTGAAGGTTCTGGTTGGCGCAGTGGAGCGCAGGTGACCTGTCCTCTTCCCTGACAGTGGCAGGAGGCCGCTGCCCAGCGAATACAGGAAAGCTTCGAGGGAGGTGGCACACAGAGTGACTTCCAGCAGCATGGTCCCCAGGACACCCACGCAATGCAGAAAGAAGTTCAACGACCTCACTCGGGTTGTCAGGGTGAGTACCCTTTCCAGTTTCCTCTTCATCCCTGCATGTGCACCTGACTTTCTGGCCAAAGGGTCCTGAAAGCCCCAATACCCAGCCCTCATCCAACACCTATGGGACTCTCATGAAAATCACATGTACATTCACCACTTTACACACTGTCAGGGCTATTCGACCATGGGAGGCAGTGCAGGCAAGATCAGGCTTGACACTGTACTGAGAGCCCGTCCTTTCTCTTGCAGGGCAAGCTGGCCCACAATCGGAGGCAGCAGCTACGGACTGGGGGAGGCCGTCCTGAACTTAAAGACCTCACCGACCTGGAGCAGCGAGTGGAGCAGATTATGGGAGGCTGGCTGATTGGCCCTGTCGTCACTGGAGATGCTGACCCCGTTCTGGACCTCTCTCTTTTCACTTGTGCCTCACACCAGCATCCTTTGCCACTCTCGAACCAATGCAGTGCATTGCAGCACTCATGCCTCCCTCGCTGCCGCCCTGTCCTCACTCTAAAGCAACTCTTGTGCCTCCCTGCTTTCAGATGCTGATTCGCCAGGTGAGGAGGCGGGCCCTCTTGCTGGCACTGTGAGTAATTCGGAAGGCGAGGAGGAGGAAGAGGAAGCCGGACCATCAGTGCCACCCTCAGCCGAGGCAGGCCACGGCCATGATGGGGACACGTCTTCCCTGGAGGGGAGCAGGGGGGAAGGTTCTGATGACGGTGAAGCTCCGGGGCCCAGCGGGCTGCAGCAATGCGGGAGGGGTAGGGAAGCTCGGCGGCCTTCTCCCCGGAGGGTGAGTGTGGCCTCCAGTCCTGCTACAGTGAGCGCAGAGGAGGTGCGGCTCCTTGCTGAAATGGGCGCCCAGTCTGAGTGCAGGCACATTGAGCTCATGGCTGCAGTGGCAAGGATGCCTGACTCCATAGAGTCACTGGCAAGGAGTGCTCAGGAATTCGGGGCAGCACAGGCCAGGAGTCTGCAGGACTTCGGGGCAGCACAGGCCAGAAGTCTGCAGGACGTCGCTGCATCACAGGCCAGGAGTCAGCAGGATGTCGCTGCGTCACATGCGGCTTCCAGCCAAGTGCTTAGTCGTGCCATGCATTCACTGGCTGGTCTGATGCAGACACAGATCATGGCCACACGGGCACTAACTGCTGCCACCCTCGCTGGTTCGGCCAGGAATCGCCGGGGCCCTCGCCGCGCCGCAGTAGCCCAGCAGTCTGTGCTTCAGCAGATTGCTGCGCATGCTTCAGTGCTGGCCCGTGCGAGTGCCAGTGTGACGGCCGACCAGGGAGTGCCTGCGCTCTGTCAGGTTGGCAGCATTCCTGCTACCAACACTGTCACTCCTCCACTGCAGCTGCCACCACCCGTAGGACAGACTGCTGCCGCCCAAGCAGAGTTGGAGCAGTCAGCAGCCAGGCCCTCCAGGCCCAGAGCTGGTCCAGGCCATCCCCCAAGGGCGTCTGCCGACTCACTATCTGACCCTCAGCAGCCTTCCCCCAGCCTTGCTGCAGCCACTGGGGTCCCATTGAGGAGGAGCTGCAGGGCGGGAAGGGGCCATTCGCGCAAACGAGGCGGATCACCCTCGCAGGCCAAAAAGTAGAAGTTGTGGCAAAATGTTGAGTTTTCTATGAAGGCCGAGAATGTTATGTTGAGTTTTTTATGAAGGCCAAGAATGTAATGTTGAGTTTTCTATGAAGGCCGAGAATGTTATGTTGAGTTTTATATGAAGGCCGAGAATGTTATGTTGAGTTTTTTATGAAGGCCGAGAATGTTGTATGAGTTTTTTATGAAGGCCGAGAATGTTATGTTGAGTTTTCTATGAAGGCCGAGAATGTTATGTTGAGTTTTATATGAAGGCTGAGAATGTTATGTTGAGTTTTTTATGAAGGCCGAGAATGTTGTATGAGTTTTATATGAAGGCCGAGAATGTTGTATGAGTTTTTTATGAAGGCCGAGAATGTTATATTGAGTTTTTTATGAAGGCCGAGAATGTTATGTTGAGTTTTCTATGAAGGCCGAGAATGTTATGCTGAGTTTTTTATGAAGGCTGAGAATGTTATGTTGAGTTTTCTATGAAGGCCGAGAATGTTAAGTGAGTTTTTTATGAAGGCCGAGAATGTTATGTTGAGTTTTATATGAAGGCTGAGAATGTTACGTTGAGTTTTTTATGAAGGCCGAGAATGTTATGTTGAGTTTTTTATGAAGGCCGAGAATGTTATGTTGAGTTTTCTATGAAGGCCGAGAATGTTATGTTGAGTTTTTTATGAAGGCCGAGAATGTTATGTGTGTTTTTTATGAAGGCCGAGAATGTTATGTTGAGTTTTTTATGAAGGCTGAGAATGTTGTGTGAGTTTTTTATGAAGGCCGAGGATCATGGTCATTTTTGTTTAACTGTTTTGTTGATTTTCACCAGGGTGTGAGAGCCAGTTATGTGTCTGACTGTTTTTTGGGGGGTTTCTCAGAATTTGTTTGTCATGCGGGAAGGGCACAGAGTTTGTAAAATAAAAAATTGTCTTTATTCAGAATGTGCATGTTTGCTCTTTGAACTATTTTTTGCCTTGACCGGCTTAGGGGTTGCGGAACGGTTCCATTCATATTCTTTCAATGGCACAAGCCATTCCCTGAGAGAGGGCCTAGAACCGACTTGCAATAAGCCGCTGACAGATGGCCCTTGCACTTTGTGCCTCCCTCCCGTCTTGGTGCTCCTCCTCCTCCTCCTCCTCCTCTGGTGGTCCTCCAATGTCTGCTGGCAGTGGCTGAGTCCTGAGGATAGCCAGGTTGTGCAGCATGCAACAAACTACAACGAAATGGGAGACTCGCTCAGGCGAGTACTATAGGGCTCCCCCGGAATGGTCCAGACAGTGGAACCGTTGCTTCAGCACGCCGATTGTGTGCTCAATGATGTTCCTGGTCGCTTGATGGCTGTCATTGTATCGTTCTTCAGCAGGGGTGCTGGGTGCACGGAGCGGGGTCATCAGCGAGGTGCACAAAGGATAGCCGTTGTCCCCGAGAAACCAGCCTCCTGGGTGAGCCGGGGCTTCAAAAATGTCTGCCACAGAAGTCTGGCGCAGGATGAAGGCATCGTGGCTGCTGCCTGGAAAGCGGGCATTGACAGCTAGTATGAGCTGCCTGTGGTCACACACCAACTGGACGTTCAGCGAATGGTAGCCCTTCCGGTTGCGGTAATCCTCGGCATTCTGTAGAGGCACCCGCAAAGCCATATGCATGCAGTCAATGGCGCCCTGGACCATGGGGAAGCCCGCTGTTCTTGGAAATCCCATTGCACGCTCTTGCTGCTTGTCCAGGGTCATGGGGAAGGAAATGTACTGACGTCTCCTTCTGAAGAGGGCATTCGTCACCTGGCGGATGCAGCAATGCACCGTGAACTGGGAGATATTGGCAATGTCCCCAGTAGCGGATTGGAAGGAGCCGGTGGCATAGAAGTTGAGAGCCACTGTCACCTTCACTGCCACCGACAGAGACGTCCTGCTCCTCAGCTGTGGCTGCAGATCTCTCTGAAGCAGGTGGCAGATCTCAGTGACCACCTCCCTTCTGAATCGCAGCCTCTGAATACACTGCTCCTCAGGCATGTTGAGGTATGAGAACTGCTGGCGGTATACCCTGGGTGGGTAAGGCCTCCTGTGCCGACGCCTGTTGGCCCTTCTCCATCTGGCCATGATTGGCACTCTCTCTTGGCGTCTCTGAGCCCTTTCATTGCAATGCAGAAACCCAACGTTTCCACCCATTGCAGCCCCCATTATATGTGGCGACTCAAGGCTATGGTACTGAAAGTAAAATCCAACTGCAAAGCTCTGGCCTGAAGCCAGAAGTACCTGTGCGAGCGCTGAGTCAAAGCAGAAAGCTCTCTCCCTTTGTCTCTCTCCAAATCTCTCTCTCTCACACAGAAGGAGTGGAACAAAATGGCTGCCACAAAGCATGCAGGAAGAGTCCCCTTTAAATAGCGCCCCCCCGTGCCCCATAGCGACTGGGAACCGTTCCACTCAACCAGTCGCTGGGGGCGCCAGGCGCACAGAAGGGCGGCGCCACTGAAGTTCCGGTTTGGGGTGCACCAACGGCGTTGCACCATGAAATGACGTCAGGATCTGCGCGCGCATTCGAGCGGGCGCTGCGATCTTGCGCCGCCGCTAATTCTTGACTGAAGTTCGCGAGAGGCGCAGATCGCGCCGCGCCCGGGCACTAACCGCTTCGCGCCCCACTTCTCGGCCTCTTAAGGCGCTAGCGGCTGGCGCTAACAACTGAATTGCTAGGCCTTTGTGTCTTAATGCGAGGAGCATTCATAATAAGGTGGATGAATAAGCTGTGCAAATAGAGGTAAACAAATTATTTGACTGGGATTATGGAAACATGGCTCCAGGGTGGCCAAGGCTGGGAACTCAACATCCAGGGGTATTCAATATTCAAGAAAGATAGGCAGAAAGGTAAAGGAGGTGGGGTAGCATTGCTGGTTAAAGAAGGGATTAATACAATTGTAAGGAAGGATATTAGCTCTGATGATATGGAATCTGTATGGGTAGAACTGTGAAATATCAAGGGGCAGAAAACATTAGTGGGAGTGGTATATAGACCTCCAAACAGTAATGCGGAGGTTGGGGATGGCATTAAAAGGGAAATTAGAGAGGCGTGCAATAAGGGCACAGCAGTCATCATGGGTGACTTTAATCTACATATAGATTGGGCTAACCAAATTAGTAACAAAACAATGAAGGAGGTATTCCTGGAGTGTTTACGGGATGGTTTCTTGGACCAATATGTCGAGGAACCAACCAGAGATCAGGCCATCTTAGACTGGGTATTATGTAATGAGAAAGGATTAATTAGCAATCTTATTGTACGAGGCCCCTTGGGTCAGAGCGATCATAATATGATGGAATTCTTCATTAAGATGGAGAATGAAGTAGTTGACTCAGAGACTAGGGTCCTGAAATTAAATAAAGGAAACTATGATGGTCTGAGGCGCGAGTTGGGTAGGATTGATTGGGGAATGTCACTCAAAGGGTTGATGGTGGATAGGCAATGGCAAACATTCAAAGACCGCATGGATGAACTACAGAATTTGTTCATCCCAGTTTGGCATAAAAATAAAACAAAAAAGGTGACTCAACCGTGGCTAACAAGGAAAATTAGGGATAGCATAAGATCCAAGGAGAGGACATATAAATTGGCCAGACAAAGCAGTAAACCTGAGGATTGGGAGCAGTTTAGGATTCAACAAAGGAGGACAAAGGGATTAATTAAGAAGGGGAAAATAGAATATGAGAGTACGCTTGCAGGGAACATAAAAACTGACTGTAAAAGCTTTTATAGATATGTGAAGAGAAAAAGATTGGTGAAGTCAAGCGTAGGTCCCTTGCAGTCAGAATCAGGGGAATTTATAATGGGGAACAAAGAAATGGCACACCAATTAAATACATATTTTGGTTCTGTCTTCACAAAGGAGGACACAAATAACCTCCCAGAGATGTCGGGGAACATAGGGTCTGATGAAAGGGAGGAACTGAAAGAAATCAGTATTTGTAAGGAAATGGTGTTAGGGAAATTGACGGGATTGAAGGCCGATAAATCCCCAGGGCCTGATAATCTACATCCTAGAGTACTTAAGGAAGTGGCCCTAGAAATAGTAGATGCACTGCTGATCATCTTCCAACATTCGATGGAATCTGGAACAGTACCCATGGATTGGAGGGTAGCTAATATCACCCTACTAGTCAAAAAAGGTGGTAGAGAGAAAATGGGGAATTACAGACCTGACATCGGTAGTGGGGAAAACGCTAGAGTCCATTATAAAAGATGTAATAGCAGAGCACTTGGAAAACAGTGACAGGATTGGACAAAGTCAACATGGATTTACAAAAGGTAAATCGTGCTTGACTAATCTACTGGAATTTTTTGTGGATGTAACTGGTAAAATAGATAAGGGAGAACCAGTGGATGTGGTGTATTTGGACTTTCAGAAGGCTTTCGATAAGGTCCCGCATAAGAGATTAGCGTGTAAAGTTAAGGCACATGGGATTGGGGGCAAGGTGTTGACTTGGATAGAGAACTGGTTGGCAGACAGAAAGCAAAGAGTTGGAATAAACGGGTCTTTTTCCGAGTGGCAGGCAGTGACTAGTGGGGTACCGCAGGGATCGGTCCTTGGACCCCAGCTATTCACAATATATATTAATGATCTAGACAAGGGAACTAGATGTAATATCTCCAAGTTTGCAGACGACACAAAGCTGGGTGGGCGTTTGTGCTGTGAGGAGGATGCCGAGAAACTCCAGTATGATTTGGACAGGTTGGGTGATTGGGCAGAAGCATGGCAGATGCAATATAACGTGGATAAATGTGAGGTTATCCACTTTGGTGGCAAAAACAGGAAGGCAGATTATTATCTGAATGGCAATAGATTGGGAGAAGGGGAAGTGCAACGAGGCCTGGGTGTCCTTGTGCACCAATCGCTGAAGGTAAGCATTCAGGTGCAGCAGGCGGTTAAGAAGGCAAATGGTATGTTGGCCTTCGTAGCAAGAGGGTTTGAGTACAGGAGCAAGGATGTCTTGCTGCAGTTGTACAGGGCCTTGGTGAGACCACATCTTGAGTATTGTGTGCAGTTTTGGTCACCTTATCTGAGCAAGGATGTTCTTGCCATGGAAGGAGTGCAGCGAAGATTCACCAGGCTTGTTAAGTCCGTGAATGATTGAGACACGGACTAGCAGGAGAGAAACAAAGAGATCTTTACTGGTGAAAGGCATAAACGAATCTAACCAACAGAGGCTCTCTAGCGCCTTTTATACAGGGGTGGTCACTGCCGGTACTGCAGTCTGAGACCAGTTATTCTCTTAAAGGTACATACACAACAATTCCTCCCCTTTTAGATAAACAGTACATAACATTCATTTAACAACTAATGATAAATTACAATCACAATTACTGTTGCTAGATACATTGGTTAAGTTTAAGCAATTATAAGTTCATTCTTTGAGGAGGCTTCCTGATTCTGTCTGGATAACGCCTCTTTGGAGTATCAGGTTCTTCTGGCAATGTTGAGTCGGAATCAATGTCGTTGTTTGGTTCATCTGCTTCCAATATTACCGGTTCTGTGGTAGCTGCAATTGGAACGTCGATTTCATTACCAGGTGTATCAGATCGTGGTGTGGAGTTGACGTTTTCCAGTGACTCTAGAATCTGGTCAGCATGGCGTCTTACAATGCTCTCCCCAATGTCCACGGTATACATGAGAGGTCCTTGTCGTGTACAAATCGTTCCTGGCTGCCATTTCTCAGTGCGGTAGTCCCGGGCCAAAACTGGCTGACCTATCTTAAAACTCCTGGTCGGCCTTTCATTCATATTCTGAAACTGCCTGTTCTCCACATCTCTTCGGACGTTTGGCTTAACCAAATCCAAGTGGCATCGTAGTCTTCGATTGAAGAACATCATGGCTGGAGTTTGGTTGGTAACCGCATGTGTCGCATTCCGGTAGGCAAACAAGAAGTTGTCCACCTTGTGTTGTAGGGGTATATCTTCATTACACATTGCCTTGATAGCCTTCTTGAATGTTTGGACAAACCTCTCGGCCAATCCATTAGTGGCTGGATGATATGGGCCGGATGTGTAATGCTTAACACCATTGTTCTTTAAGAACCTCTGGAACTCTTCAGACACAAACTGTGGTCCATTGTCAGAGCAAATCTGTTCAGGCAGCCCATTCCTGGCGAATATGGTTCGTAAAACTGCGATAGTTTTTTCCGTGGTGGTTGAGGACATTTTTATTACCTCTGGCCACTTTGAATGTGCATCCACCGCAATTAAAAACATCGAGTCCATAAATGGACCAGCAAAATCAATGTGCACCCTTTGCCATGGAGATGAGGGCCACTCCCATGGATGCAGAGGAGCTTGTGATGGGGCGTTTTGGACCTTCTGGCATCCTGCACAGCTCTTGGTCATCTCTTCGATTTCTCTATCGATTCCCGGCCACCACACAAACGCTCTGGCTAAGCTCTTCATTTTTACCCCACCCAGGTGACCCTCATGAAGCTCATTGAGCACTCTATCCGTCAACTTAGGTGGAATTACTACTCTGGATCCACACATCAAGGTTCCTCTGCACACTGACAGCTGTTCTCTTCTTGGCGAAAATGCTGGCAGCAGTGGTTCGCCATGTGCTGGCCATCCCTTCACCGTTAAATCATAGACCCGTGATAGTGTCGGGTCATTCCGTGTTTCCTTTTCTATGTTTGCATTCGTCACAGGGAGACATTCGACTATGGTCGAGTGGAATAACTCCATTGGATCCACTGCAAGGTCTTCTTCTTCCACTGTCGGCAACGGTAGACGTGACAATCCATCAGCATTTCCATGCTGTTTAGTTCCCCTGTACTCGATGTCATATTGGTGTGCCCCTAGGAAAAGGGACCATCTCTGCAGCCGTTGTGCTGTCATTATCGGTACGCCCTTCTGAGGGTTGAAAATGGAGACAAGAGGTTGATGATCGGTTAGTAGAGTAAATTTTTGAACGTGCAGATAGTGATTGAACTTCTTCACCCCCCACACTAGGCTGAGGGCCTCTCTGTCAATCTGGGCGTAGTTACGCTCGGCAGAAGTTAACGAGCGTGACGCAAAAGCTATCGGCCTCTCCAAACCATCAAGGAATTTATGTGACAGTACCACCCCAATGCCGTAGGGAGACGCATCACACGCCAGCCTGATTGGCAGTGCTGGGTTGTAGTGAGCCAATACTTCCCTTGAAGTGATTAGGTCCGTACTCTTCTGAAAAGCACGTTTACAATCATCGCTCCATTTCCATGCTACCCCCGTTCGTAGCAGGGCGTTCAGTGGATGCAGAATTGTTGACAAATTCGGCAAAAACTTATGATAGTAATTCACCAACCCAAGGAATGACCTCAGTTGCGACACATTTTCAGGCGCTGGGGCCTTAACAACCGCTTCAATTTTGTCAGGGGACTTATGTAACCCCTCTTCATCAATCACGTGGCCACAATACGATATCTGTTTCTTAAAAAATTCGCACTTGGGGCGGTTGGCTCGCAGCCCATGTTCCCGTAGTCTAGTGAGCACCTGTTCTAGGTTGTTAAGGTGTTCACTGTCATCTTCACCTGTTACAAGGATGTCGTCCAAGTAACACTGAGTCCCCGGAATCCCTTGCAGGACTTGTTCCATCGCTCTTTGCCATATCGCCGGAGCCGATGCTACTCCGAATACCAATCTATGATACTGGTAAAGACCTTTGTGAGTGTTAATCGTGAGATACTTCCTAGAGGACTCTTCAACCTCCATCTGCAAATATGCTTGTGCTAGGTCAATTTTTGTAAAACGCTTCCCTCCAGCCAGTGAGGCGAAGATGTCTTCTATCCTTGGAAGAGGATATTGTACTGTGTGAAGGACAGGGTTCACCGTCACCTTGAAATCCCCACAGATGCGAATCTTCCTTGGCTCTCCGGACTTATTGCTTAACGTTTTCTTCATGACAGGAAGGATGGGTGTCGTCCACTCGCTCCAGTCAACCTTAGACAACACGCCCGCCTTCTCCAGATTCTCCAGCTCTGCCTCGACGGCTGGATGAATTGCATATGGTACCGGTCTCGCTTTGAAAAACTTGGGAACTGCATTCTCTTCTATTTTTAACGAGGCGGTTACGCCTTTAAGCGTGCCCAGTTCTTGTTGAAATACCTCTTTGGCGTTAGCTAAGATTGTTGACAATCGTCCAGGAGTGACGTCTTCATCTTTTTTACCATCCACTGTCATTGCATGAATGGAATGCCAATCTAAGTTTATCTTCCTGATCCATTCCCATCCCAATAACGGTGGTCCACCATTTGGCAGTATGTAGAGATACAATTTCCGTATTTTCTTGCCATTGTATTCGACAGGCACCCTTATTTTTCCTCTGGGGTATACTTTTTGCCCCATATACGTCGTCAAGACGATGGATGTCTCTCTCAAGGGTATGTGTGAAAATAGCCGCTCATAGTCTCGTTGATTCATGACGGTTAGCGCTGATCCTGTATCCAATTCCATTTTAACTTGGGACCCTGCTATCGTGAGGGTGACCCAAATGGTTCGGTGATCCTCTTTTGCGATTACATTGTGAAGTTTGAGACAGCTTAATCTCCTGTTCTCGGATTCACTATCGCTCATCTGGTCTTCGGAACTACTGTCCGTCATCTGAGAAGCATCAGGAACAAGGTAGATGAATTAGCTGTGGAAATAGAGGTTAATAATTATGATCTAATTGGGATTACGGAAACATGGTTGCAGGGTGAGCAGGGCTGGGAGCTTAACATACAGGGGTATTCAGTATTTAGGAAGGATCGACAAAAAAGAAAGGGAGGAGGGGTAGCATTGCTAGTAAAAGAGGGGATAAATGCAATTGAAAGGAAGGATATTAACTCAGTTAATACAGAATCTATATGGGTGGAGCTAAGAAATAGCGAGGGGCGAAAAACATTAATAGGAGTGGTATATAGGCCTCCAAATAGTAAAATAGAGGTTAGGGAGGGCATCACGAGGGAAATTAGAGAAGCGTGCAATAAGAGCACAGCTGTCATCATAGGTGACTTTAACTTACATATAGATTGGACTAGCCTAATCAGTAAAAATAATGAGGAGGAGGAATTCCTTGAGTGTTTGAGGGATGGTTATCTGGATCAATATGTCGAGGAACCAACTCGGGAACAGGCTATATTGGACTGGGTACTGTGCAATGAGAAGGGACTAATCAGTAATCTTGTTGTACGGGGACCCTTGGGTCAGAGCGATCATAACATGATCGATTTCTCACTCGAAATGGAGAGCGAAGAAATTGACTCAGAGACTAAGGTCCTGAATTTAAACAAGGGGAATTATGATGCCATGAGACGGGAACTGAGTAGGTCTGATTGGACAACGTTCCTGGGAGGACTGGAGGTAGATAAACAATGGCAAACATTTAAAGATAGAATGACAAAATTGCAAAAATTGTTTATACCAATCTGGCATAAAAGGAAATCTAAAAAGGTGACTCAACCGTGGATAACAGGGGAAATTAGAGACAGCATAAAATCCAAAGATAGGGCGTATAAAATAGCCAAAAAAAGCGCCAGAGCGGAAGATTGGGAACAGTTTAAGATAGAGCAAAGGAGGGCAAAGGGCATAATCAAGAGGGGCAAAATAGCTTACGAAAACAAGCTGGCGGAAAATATAAAAACTAACTCCAAAAGCTTTTATAAGTATATCAAAAGGAAAAGACTGGTGAAAACCAAAGTTGGTCCATTGCAGTCAGATACGGGGGAATATATAATGGGAAATAAGGAAATGGCAGATCAACTAAATGCATACTTTGGGTCAGTCTTTACGAAGGAAGACACAAAAAACCTCCCTGGGATATCGGGAAAAATAGGGACATTGGCAAAGGAGGAACTGACGCAAATCAATATCTCTAAGGATATGGTGTTAAGGAAGCTAAAGGGATTGAAGGTGGACAAATCCCCAGGGCCTGATAACATGCATCCTAGGGTACTGAAGGAGGTGGCCCTAGAGATAGCGGATGCACTAAGGATGATTTTTCAGAATTCATTAGACTCGGGAACAGTGCCGATGGATTGGAGGGTAGCTAACGTTACCCCACTATTCAAAAAGGGGGGTAGGGAAAAAGCAGGTAATTACAGACCTGTAAGCCTTACATCAGTTGTGGGCAAAATGCTGGAGTCCATCATTAAGGATGAAATAGCGGAGCACTTAGCAAATGGGGACAGGATAGGACAGAGTCAACATGGATTTACAAAGGGTAAATCGTGCTTGACTAATCTATTGGAATTTTTTGAGGGAGTAACTGATAGAATAGATGGGGGAGAGCCAGTAGATGTGGTGTACCTGGACTTCCAAAAGGCCTTCGATAAGGTCCCACATAAAAGATTAGCATGGAAAATTGAGGCTCATGGGATAAAGGGGAAAGTTTTGGCGTGGATAGGGAACTGGCTGTCAGATAGAAAACAGAGAGTTGGAATAAACGGCTCATTTTCTGAATGGCAGGCAGTAACAAGTGGGGTACCACAGGGATCTGTCCTGGGCCCCCAGCTGTTCACAATTTACATTAATGACCTGGATCAGGGAGTCGGATGCAGCATTTCCAAATTTGCAGACGACACTAAACTAGGAGGGGGGGTGGGCTCAGAGGAAGAGACCAGGAAGCTCCAGAGCGATTTGGACAGACTGGGCGATTGGGCGGATAAATGGCAGATGCACTATAATGTGGACAAGTGCGAAGTTATCCACCTTGGGTGCAGGAACGGGAGGGCAAATTATTATTTAAATGGCAATAGATTGGGAGAGGGGGAAGTACAGAGAGACCTGGGTGTTCTTGTACACCAGTCACTGAAGGCGAGCATGCAGGTGCAACAGGCGGTCAAGAAGGCAAACGGTATGCTGGCCTTCATAGCAAAAGGGTTAGAATACAGGAACAGGGATACCTTGCTGCAGCTGTACAGGGCACTGGTGAGACCACACCTCGAGTACTGTGTACAGTTTTGGTCGCCTCATCTGAGGAAGGATGTTCTTGCCATGGAGGGGGTGCAGCGGCGATTCACCAGGCTGATACCAGGAATGGCGGGAATGACCTATGAGGAGAGACTATGTAGTTTAGGGATGTACACACTGGAGTTTAGAAGATTGAGAGGGGACCTCATAGAAGTGTATAAAATTCTGACAGGTCTAGACAGACTGGATGCAGAAGGAATGTTTCCCTTGGCGGGTGAGAACAGAACTAGAGGACATAATTTAAGGATAAGGGCTAAACCATTTAGGACAGAGATGAGGGGGAATTTCTTCACTCAGAGAGTGGTGAACCTGTGGAACTCATTGCCACAGAGGGCAGTGTATGCCAGCTCATTAAATATATTTAAGAGGGAATTAGATATATTTCTACGGGCAAAAGGGGTTAAGGGTTACGGAGAGAAGGCGGGGACGGGATACTGAATTAAAGGATCAGCCATGATCTCATTAAATGGCGGAGCAGGCACGAAGGGCCGAATGGCCTACTCCTGCTCCTATCTTCTATGTATCTATGTATCTATGTATCTTTTGTACTTTCTTGTACGGTTCCTTAGTAGCCTTTTTGTTGTCGCTGGTCTTCTTCCCAGACCTACAAACTCATGCAATGTGTCCAATCTTCCCGCATTGTCTGCATATTTTGTCTTTGGACCAGCAGTCCTTCTGGTCATGGTTAGTTCTGCCGCAGCGATAACATTTTGCAAATCCCCGTGTCATTTCGTGGTTGCCGTATTCCTGTGGTTTTTGTTGAATTTCTGCAGCTCCCCTGGCTGCTGCTTCATACGATACTGCCACGCTGAAAGCCTTATCTAGCGTCAGCTCTGTTTCTGCGAGTAACTTCTTCTGTGTTCCTTCACTCAGGAGTCCACAGACAAATTTGTCCCGTAGGGTATCTGCCAGTCCTGCTCCGAACTGGCAGTGCTTTGATAGCTTGCGTAGTTCCGTAAGATACTCAGCATTGCTCTCATCTTTGTGCTGAATTCTCCTGTGGAATTTAAATCTTTCTGCTATCAACAGCGGTGCAGGGTTTAAGTGCTCCTGTAGAACAGCAACAATTTCGTTAAAACTCTTCGCCTTCGGTTTGGCTGGAGTAATCAGGTCCCGCAATAGGCCGTACGTTCTAGCGCCCATTAAGTTTAACAATATCGATGCCTTTTTCCCCTCCGCTATATCGTTAGCCTCGAAATATACCTCGACTCTTTCCACATACGTGGTCCAGTCCTCTAATGTATTATCAAAAGCAGTGATACAGCCAGTCTTCGGCATCTTGCAAATCTAAAATGGCGCCTCCCGTGCTTTGCCTTCTTCCCCGATTTAACAAAATGGCGCCTCCCACGCTTTTCCTTCTTCCCCGCTGTTGTTAGCGCTGCTTTCCACGGTTTTTTTGTGCGTTAAATATTAATTCGTTTTCTTTTATTATCTTCCCGTCGTGGAGCGGACCCTCTGGGACACTTCCCTCCCTCGTCTGAGGTCCGAACGCTGCCCAGCTTCGAAACACCGGCCGCGCCCTGTATGCTCCACCCTCTCTCTCTCTCCTTGCTTCCCGACTCGCTGCCCGGCCCCGTTGCAGCCCAGGAAGGATCAGAGCACTACCTGCCACCAGCCTGATTAGCTGGGAAACCACGGACCGAGGAACCCAGCCTGGCTCTGGACAGTCTCTCCTGCAAGTTTTGAACTCGATGATTGACGGTCGACGCCCGTTTCTCGAGTTTCAATGGCCTATTTTTTAATTTTTTTTTTCTTTCTTCTGGCTCTGACCTTCAGCAACGTCGTCGGAGCTGTTGCTGAGTTGCAGGTAAGTTCGTTTCTAACTCGTCGCCAGTGTTAAGTCCGTGAATGATTGAGACACGGACTAGCAAGAGAGAAACAAAGAGATCTTTACTGGTGAAAGGCATAAACAAATCTAACCAACAGAGGCTCTCTAGCGCCTTTTATACAGGGGTGGTCACTGCCGGTACTGCAGTTTGAGACCAGTTATTCTCTTAAAGGTACATACACAACAAGGCTGATACCTGGGATGGCAGGAATGACGTATGAGGAGAGATTGTGTCGATTGGGCTTATACTCACTGGAGTTTAGAAGATTGAGAGGGGATCTCATTGAAACCTATAAGATTCTGTCAGGCCTGGACAGACTAGATGCAGGAAGGATGTTTCCAATGCCGGGGAGTCCAGAACCAGGGGTCATAGTCTAAGGATAAGGGGTAAGCCATTTAGGACTGAGATGAGGAGGAATGTCTTCACCAAGTGAGTGGTGAACCTGTGGAATTCCCTGCCACACAGGGCGGTGGAGGCCAGTTTGTTAAATATATTCAAGAAGGAGTTGGATATATTTCTTAAGGCTAAAGGGATCAAGGGATATGGAGAGAAGGCAGGGACAGGGTACTGAATTTGGATGATCAGCCATGATCTCACTGAGTGGCGGAGCAGGCTCGAGGGGCCGAATGGCCTACTCCTGCTCCTATCTTCTATGTTTCTATGTTTTTATATGCCCCAACATCTTTCTCTGGAATCCCTATTTCATTTCTTCACTAGCCTAAATTTTAACATAGGGGAATCATCACTTTTTAGCATGGGGAAAGAGTTCCAGGTTGACGTTGTACACAATCAATGTGACTTTATTTCTGCCAAGTTTCTTCCCGCTCTCCTCGCCAGGATGCTATTCCATGGATGCTGTTTACTCTCTCATACTGTGCCCAAGTGGCCATTATTTATGTGTGAACCTAGACAGTCAGAAACCACAGATGATTCAACAGCAGGGGGCATCAGAGCCAAGCCCAGTCTTATCCTTGGATTACATCACACACACCTCCAGCAGGGGTCTCTGGAAAACAATCAGGAGAAGGAATCCTAATTTCCCCCTCCCTCCAGACGTATTGAAGTGCTCCTACGGCTGCTAACTCAGTAAAGTCTGAGGACTGAAGCTGGGACCTTCTTGAGCTGTATGGCTCAGTTACTCATGTTTATACCTGTTAAGACATCGGGACAACTTGTGATAATATTTCTGCAATGTTACTCTATATTTGCAATGCAAATTACAACTTTGTGTTAAGTAGTCATAAATGCAGGAGAAGATATTTAGCTTTACAGTGGCAACAAAGTTAATTGAAAAGAAAACCAACAATCTTTTTGATTCATGATATTATCTAATTAGAAACATAATTTGTACCAAAATGTTTAATGAATACGTTACTGCGTCCTGGAAAATTGACTTCAAATGTCCATATATGCAAGTGCTATTGTTTCTACCTACTTATCACTGACAGTCAATCACATCACTTTCGGCATAATTACTGCTAAACTACATTTTTTACACAATTAAAGGTGAGTTACTTTCATAAAAAAATGTTTGCGAAGTCTTTTGTTTTACTTGGAGATAAGAAAGATGTAGAAATGCCACATGCAAATTTCAACACCATCGATGGAACCAGTTGTTTGGGTGAAGACCTGTTTGCAGTAAGCATTCTTCCATTTTCTGAATTTTTGAAAGCTTGTTCAGAAAATCTGTGGAGAAACACAGTCCCACAATTATAGTTTTACTCCATTGCTATATATCTTGGACTGGCTGAAATAAAAAAAAACAGTAAATGCTGGAAGTACACAGCATCTAAAAAGAGAAAAGACAGCTTAACAGTTCAGGTGTAGAGTTTTCATCAGAACTGCCTCTGATGAAAGGTCCACCCTTCAAACATTTTTATTTCAGATTTCTAGCATTTGCAGTTTCTGTTTTTTAGCTCTTCTGAGAGTCACTGATTCCCCCACCATCATGCACATACCTACAATCCAACGACCTACATTAACTACAGGGGCCCTAAATATCCTTGGGGCCTATGGAGAGATTAGAACGCCGGCAGGGCAGGACTTTTGCACATCGCTGACGTGCATTGCTGACCCCAGTGGAGTTGAAAAGGAACCGTGAGACCAAAATATTAATCTTGAAAACTGTGCTTAGAAAAACTGTTGACTAAAACAGGGAGCCATAATGTGGTTTTTGTTCTTTGACTTATGTGACATAGGTCAGATACATGCAGATTTTTATTTCCTGAGAAATGCCTATTTTCTAATAGCCTGTTTATTTGATTTTTATTTTCCAGGAGCCAATCAAAACATCTACTTCAGTGACTTTGAACGCACCTCTTACAAACTTTCAGTCACCGCGTGCGCCCTTCGCCCACTCCGATTTCCCAACCGCCATGAAGCTGTGCAACCTCCAACTCACCATGAGCAATGTCAGAGAGATCTTCCAGTGCTTTAGATTATGTGTGCATTGGTGAATGCTCCAAATTATATATTACATCCTCTGTCGTCGAATTACAGTATGCAGACGATGCTTGCGTCTGTGCTCACTCGGAGGTCGAACTCCAAACTATCGTAAACACCTTCACCGAAGCATACGAGAGCATGGGCCTTACACTAAACATCCGTAAGACAAAGGTCCTCTACCAACCTGCCCCCCACCACACAGTGCTGCCCCCCGATTATCAAAATCCACGACAAGGCTTTGGACAACGTGGACCACTTTCCATACCTCGGGAGCCTACTGTCAACATGTAATACAAAAACATGGAGCCACATAACAGAGACTTCAATTTGGACAATGTATGCATTTATCACCATCAGTGAGTGATCTTACAGTCACGGGTGCTTTCCAATTATAAAACTAAACCCATATTATATGCAAATTCTTGACCTGAGATAAGCAAATGTTTTATGATGCTGGAAAATTTTGATAGAAAGCGAGGCTGGAGATTGCCTGGCCAAACAGCACTATCGATAATCTGGGCATCTACTATTTGTATTACCTCTGTATTTTTCTTTCATTCGTTCAATCATACATACTTTCTCCCTTTTCTAATCTCACCCTATGTCACGCACTACTTCTCAGTCAAGGTGTTTGATACACAACTTGTTCTTTGGATTTTGCCAAATCTGACCTGTGACCATTTTCTAAAGAGTATATGAGAGCAACTCGGGTGGCTCATGGGTTGGTGGGGGGTGGGGGGGTTTTGCGGGGGTGGGGAGGTCTTAATTGGTTTGTGTGATAATAAAGGTTGTTAATATTTGAGTTTATTATTGTTATTTCCAAAAAAGATTAAAAATCAGCAGCAGGGCAGTAATCTTGTGTCTACCACTCCTTGGTTGGAGGGAATGTAGGGAAACACGGCAGCCAATTTGCACTCAGCAAAATCCCACAAACAGCAATCAGATAAATGACTAGAGAATCTGCTTTTAGGTGCTGGTTAAGGGAAAAATAATGGCCAGGACACCGGCAGAACTCCCCTACTTTTCTTCGAATAGTGCCATGGGATCTTTTACGTCCACCTGAGAGGACAGAATGGACCGATTTTAATGTTTCATCCATTTATGTTTGATTATTAAAAAATAACATAATTGAATAAAATTGTATGAGTTATAGCATCAGTTACCAAACAATAATATACCATATATCAATCGAATGACAATTTTGTTTTTAAATTGTTAGCCACATGCACAGTAAATAGATTGTGATAGATGCATGCATAAATTAAATTAAATAACTTTGGTTCAGAAAAGCTTTTTTTGAAAGGAAGAATGCTGCTTCCTGGCACACATCAGGGAATCTCCCAGGCAACAGATGGAGAAGCATGAACAGGTTAGGGAAAAGAAATCTGCACATCAATCTCTGCTGTATCATCAAACAGACAAAACAAAATACTGTGCCAGTAAGCTAATGTTTCCGCCTGTGAAAAAATAAAGCATCCAGTCAGAATTCACATGAAATAAGTGAAATCAACAGGTGGTGAGATTCTCAAAAGGTGCAGATGAGTTTATCCTTTACTCCAGACAAACAGAAAACAGTGGGAAATGGGAAATATGTTGGAAACGGAAGTTTCCTGATATTTGACCCTGAGATGAGCTTCCGATCCCATATCCTCTCCATCATCAAGACTGCCTACTTCCACCACTGTAACATCGCCTGTTTCCACCCCTGCCTCAGTTCATCTACTCCTGAAACCCTCATCCATGCATTTTTTACCTCTAGACTTGACTATTCCAAAGCTCTCCTGGCCAGTCTCCCGCCTGTACCCTCCGTAAATTTAAGTTCATCCAAAACTCTGCCTCTTGTATCCTAACTTGCACCAAGTCCAGTTCACCCATCACCCCTGTAGTGTCCGTGTGTTGATAAAGACACTGAAGACAGGAGTTGGTTCATAGGTATTTACTAAGCAAAGTCTGCGGGCGGGGGGGGGGGGGGGTTCTAATGGATATACACAATATACAGGCTTATATAGCCCGAGTGGCAATTACCGGCATTACAGCACACCTGGGGCTCTTAAAGGCACATACACCACAATTCCTCCCCTTTTAGCTAACCAGTACATCATATTTTAAGTAATTATTAATTACATGTTATAAGCAAAATAATATACACGGCTGTAGTTAATTAATTATAAGTTAGTCTCTCAGGAGGCTTCCTGACTCGGTCCGGATAACGCCTCGGGGGTGTAGTAGTTTCTGGTGGTGTAGTAGGTTCTTCTGGCAAGACTGATTCGGCTTGAATGCCAGTGTCGGGTTCATCGGGTTCCAGTATCACCGGATCGGAGGTAGATATGGGTATCTCTACTTCATCGTTAGATGTATAGAGTTGTGGTGTAGGTTGTCCCTTTTCGGATGACTTTATGATTTGGTCAGCATGGCGCCTTATTAATGCTTTCTCCGATGTCCACGGTATACAACAGTGGTCCTAGTCGTGTGCAGATAGTTCCAGGCTGCCATTTCTCGGTACGGTAGTCCCGGGCCAAAACTTGTTGACCTATCTGGAAGGTTCTAGTTGGCCTTTCATTCATGCCTTGAAACTGCCGGTTCTCCACGTCCCTTCTGATGTTGGGCTTGACCAAATCCAGCTGGCATCTTAGGTTTCTATTGAAGAACATCATGGCGGGAGTTTGGTTGGTAACCATATGTGTTGTTCCTGTATGCGAATAAGAAGTTATCCACCTTGTGCTGAAGTTTTATGTCTTCATTACCCATGGCCTTTATGGCCTTCTTGAAGGCCTGGACAAACCTTTCAGCCAATCCATTGGTGGCGGGATGGTATGGGGCGGACGTGTAGTGCTTAACCCCATTGTTTTTTAAGAACTTTCTGAATTCTTCGGACACAAATTGCGGTCCATTATCAGAACATATCTGTTCCGGCAGCCCATTCCTGGCAAATATGGTCCTTAATACTGTGATGGTTTTTTCCGTGGTGGTGGAGGACATCTTTATTACCTCCGGCCACTTGGAGTGTGCATCAACCGTGATTAAGAACATTGAGTCCATAAATGGACCAGCAAAGTCGATGTGCACTCTTTGCCAGGGAGATGAGGGCCACTCCCATGGATGTAGAGGGGCTTGTGGTGGAGCGTTTTGGACCTTCTGGCATCCTAGGCAGCTCTTGGTCATTTCTTCGATGTCTCCATCGATACCTGGCCACCATACAAACGCCCTAGCTAGGTTCTTCATTTTCACTCCACCCAGATGCCCCTCGTGAAGCTCCTTTAGCACTTTATCCTGGAGTTTGGGTGGAATCACCACTCTGGATCCACACATCAAGGTTCCTCGGCACACTGACAGCTGTTCTCTTCTTTGCGAGAATGCTGGCAACAGTGGTTCGCCATGTGCTGGCCATCCCTTCACTGTTAAATCGTAGACCCGTGAGAGATTCGGGTCATTTCTCGTCTCCCTTTCAATGGCAGAATTTGTCACTGGTAGACATTCCACCATGGTAGAGTGCAACATCTCCACTGGGTCTACTGTAGGTGCCTCTTCTACCGTTGGCAATGGTAGGCGCGATAAACCGTCAGTATTCCCATGCTGTTTTGACCCTTTGTATTCTATGTTGTATTGGTGTGCCCCTAGAAAAAGGGACCACCTCTATAGCCTTTGCGCTGTCATAATGGGAACACCTTTTTTAGGGTTGAATATGGAGATGAGGGGTTGATGGTCAGTCAACAAGGTAAATTTTTGTCCGTGTAGGTAATGGTTGAATTTCTTCACTCCCCATACCAGGCTGAGTGCTTCCCTGTCGATTTGGGCATAGTTATGCTCAGCTGAGTTTAATGAGCGTGACGCAAAAGCTATTGGCCGTTCTGAGCCATCAGGGAATTTATGGGATAATACTGCTCCTATGCCGTAAGGGGATGCATCGCACGCCAGTCTGATTGGCAGTGATGGGTTGTAATGAGCCAAAACTTCTTCGGATGTGATTAAGTCTTTGCATTTATGGAAGGCACGTTTACAGTCTTCGTTCCATTTCCAAATCACTCCTGTTTGTAGAAGTTCATTAAGAGGGTGTAGAAGAGTTGACAAGTTCGGTAAAAATTTATGATAGTAATTTATTAATCCCAGGAACGACCTTAATTGTGAAACATTTTCAGGTGCTGGGGCTTTTATAGCCGCTTCAATTTTTTCAGGTGACTTATGCAACCCTTCATTATTAATTATGTGGCCACAATATGATATCTGATTTTGGAAAAATTCGCACTTGGGGCGATTCGCTCGTAGGCCCCATTCTTTCAGCCTAGTGAGCACCTGCTCCAAATTGGCAAGATGCTCGTTGTCGTTTTCTCCTGTTATAAGGATGTCGTCTAGGTAGCATTGAGTCCCCGGAATCCCTTGCAGGACTTGCTCCATAGCTCTTTGCCAGATAGCTGGGCAGCACGGTGGCATAGTGGTTAGCACTGTTGCCTCACAGCGCCAGGGACCCAGGTTCAAATCCGGCCTCGGGTGACTGTCTGTGTGGAGTTTGCACATTCTCCCTGTGTTTGCGTGGGTTTCCTCCAGGTGCTCCGGTTTCCTCCCACAGTCCAAAAATGTGCGGGTTAGGTTGATTGGCCATGATAAAAATTGGCCCTTAGTGTTAGGGGGGATTAAATACGTGGGGTTACGGGGATAGGGCTTGGGTGGGATGGCTGTCGGTGTAGGGACCGGGTGCTAGGGTTTGGATGATCAGCCATGATCTCGTTGAATGGCGGAGCAGGCTCGAAGGGCCGAATGGCCTACTCCTGCTCCTATGTTTCTATGATGCTACTCCAAAAACCAGTCGATTGTACTGGTACAGGCCTTTGTGTGTGTTTATCGTGAGATACTTTTTAGAGGCCTCCTCAACCTCCATCTGTAGATATGCCTGTGCCAAGTCAATTTTGGTGAAACGTTTCCCTCCGGATAGTGAGGCGAAAATATCTTCTATCCTCGGAAGAGGATACTGTACTGTGTGAAGGACCGGGTTTACAGTCACCTTGAAGTCACCACAGATGCAAATTTTTCTCTGTTCTTCAGATTTATCTTTATTCAATGCTTTTTTCATGACTGGAACGATGGGTGTTGCCCATTCGCTCCAATCTATTTTGGATAATACGCCTGCTTTTTCCAAATTCTCCAGCTCTGCCTCGACTGCTGGACGTATTGCGTATGGCACCGGTCTTGCCTTAAAAAATTTGGGAATTGCTGCATCTTGCACTTTTATTGAGGCGGTGATGCCTTTCAAGGTTCCTAGTTTCTCTTGAAACACTTCTTTGGCATTGGCCAAGATGTCTTTTAATCGTTCAGGTATGATGTCATCATTGTTTTTTTCCTTACTGGTCACCGTCAGTGCCTGAATGGAGTGCCAGTCTAAACGTATCTTCCTGATCCATTCACGTCCCAACAATGGTGGACCACCATCTTGTAGAATGTATAAATACAACTTTTGTATTTCTTTGCCGTTGTATACAACAGGCACCCTTATTTTTCCTTTGGGGTATACTTTCTGCCCCGTATATGTTTTTAAGATAATGGATGTGTCTTTTAGAGGTATATGCGAAAATAGCCTCTCGTAATCCCGTCGATTTATTACGGTGAGAGCTGATCCTGTATCTAGCTCCATTTTAACTGGGGACCCTGCTATTGTGAGAGTAACCCAAATGGTTTGGTAATCATCTTTGGCAAGTACATTATGTAATTTGAGACAGCTTAGTCTCTTGTTTTCGAAGTCGCTATCGCTCTTCTGGTCTTCGGAGCTACTGTCCGTCATCATTTATACCTTCCTGTACCTTTCTTTATTGATTTTTTTTTTTCTGTCAGTGGATTTATTTTGTCCAGATCGGCATACCCGTGCAATGTGTCCAATCTTCCCACATTGCCTGCATGCTTTGTCCTTGAACCAGCAGTCCCTCTGGTCATGGGTGGATTTGCTGCAGCGACAACATCTCTTGAAACCCTGTGTTATTTCATGGGTGCCGAAGTCCTGTGACTTTTGTTGTATCTCTGCAGCTCCTTTTGCTGCTGCTTTGTATGATACAGCCATACTGAAAGCTTTGTCCAATGTTAAATCTTTTTCAGAAAGCAGTCTTTTTTGTGTTCCTTCACTTAAGAGACCGCAAATGAATTTGTCTCGAAGATAATCTGATAGTCCTGCCCCGAATTGGCAGTACTTTGATAGCTTTCTTAATTCGGTTAGGTAATCAGCGTTACTTTCATTCTTGTGTTGATTTCTCTTGAAGAACTTGAATCGTTCCGCTATCAGCAGCGGTGTTGGGTTTAAGTGCTCCTGCAGGGTATCAACAATTTCTTTAAAATTCTTGTCCTTTGGTTTGGCTGGAGTGATTAAATTTCGTAATAGCCCGTATGTCTTTGCGCCCATTAAGTTCAGAAGTACTGAAGCTTTTTTTTCATCTTCTATTCCATTTGCAGTGCAATATACCTCTACTCTTTCCACGTATGTGGTCCAATCCTCTATTTCGCTATCAAAAGCATCAATATTGCCAGACTTAGGCATTTCAGAAAAGATATGGCGCTTCCCGCGCTTTTTTTTTCTCTGTAGCAAAGATATGGCGCTTCCCGCGCTTTCCCGCCGCTGCTGCCGATAACAACGCTGTTTACTGCGGTTTCTGTTCTCTCTTTTTTTTTAAATTTACTGTTGGAGACTCGTTCCCGCCGGAGGTCTGAACGCTGACCTGCTTGCCGCGCTGGCCGTCTCCTGAGTGCTCCCTCCCAGTCCGTTATTGCTTGCCTCCGATTTCGCTGCCTGTCTCAGCTGCAGAGCCAGCCGCTGGAGCCCCAGCCTGACGCCCAGGAAGGACCAGCGCAGTACCTGCCACAAGCTTGGCCAGCTGGTGAAACCACAGCTTCTCTCACTTCCCTGAGTCTTCTGGACGCCCGAGGAATCGATGTCCTTGAGCTGCTGCCGAATTGCAGGTAAGTCCATTTCCACTTTGTCGCCACTGTAGTGTCCGTGTGTTGATAAAGACACTGAAGACAGGAGTTGGTTCATAGGTATTTACTAAGCAAAGTCTGGGGGGGGGTTCTAACGGATATACACAATATACAGGCTTATATAGCCCGAGTGGCAATTACCGGCATTACAGCACACCTGGGGCTCTTAAAGGCACATACACCACAACCCCTGTGCTCACTGACCTACATTGTCTAGCAAAACTTCGATTTAAAATTCTCATCCTCATTTTCAAATCTCTCTTTGGCCTCGCCCCTCTCTATCTCTATTCTCCTCCAATTCTGACCTCTTGCGCATCACTGATTTTCATCATTCCACCATTGACAACCATGCCTTCAACTGTCTAGGCACTAAGCTCTGGAATTCCCTCCCTAAACTTCTCCGCCTCTCTACCTTTCGCTCCTCCTTTAAGACGCTCCTTAAAACCTACCTCTTTGATCAAACTTTTGGTCACCTGTTAAAAGGTAATTGGCAAAAGAAGCAGAGGTGACCTGAGGGAAAAAATGTTTACGCAGCGAGTTGTTACAATCTGGCTGAATCAGTGGTGGAAGCAGATTCAATAGTAACTTTCAAAAGGGAGTTGGATAAATACTTGAACGAGAAAAATTTGCATGGTTATGGCCCGAATGGCCTCCTTCTGTGCTGTATCATTCTATGATTCTACCTGTCCTTATGTGCTCGGTGTCAAATTTTATTTGAAAACAATTCTGTAAGGCACCTTCAGACCTTTTACTACATTATAGACGCTTTATTAAATGCAAGTTGTTTTTGTTCTTTAATCTCTCAAAGTCATTAAGTCAAGCCTAACAAAATCATGTGAATGGGTGATTTTGAAATGTGTGCTTCCTGGGAATGTGATTTTTTTTAGTTGGAATGAAAATCACAAAGTGGAAATCTGGAACTCACTCCCCCAAAAGGCTGTGGATGTTGAGCCAATTGAAATTATTATCGAGCCAAGGAATTGGCCGTGGTTCGGCTTTGCTGGCTCCCTACTGGTTTAGCATAGCACATAAAGTTCCACATAGCCTTCTAGGCTCTCACTCAGAATATTATTTAAATTGTTAATGTTATGCAAATTAGACTTAAAGCAGGCTTAGCACAAAATCCTCTTCTTCCCATATATATACATAGAAACATAGAAACATAGAAGATAGGAGCAGGAGTAGGCCATTCGGCCCCTCGAGCCTGCTCCGCCATTCAATGCAATCATGGCTGATCATCCAAATTCAGTACCCTGTTCCTGCTTTCTCCCCATATCCCTTGATCCCTTTAGCCTTAAGAAATATATCCAACTCCTTCTTGAATATATTTAATGAATTGGCCTCTACTGCCTTCAGTGGTAGAGAATTCCACAGGTTCACCACTCTCTGGGTGAAGAAATTCCTCCTCATCTCTGTCCTAAATGGCTTACCCCTTATCCTTTGAATGTGACCCCTGGTTCTGGACTCCCCGACAATCTGGAACATCCTTTCTGCATCTAGTCTGTCTAGTCCTGTTAGAATTTTATAAGTTTCAATGAGATCCCCTCTCATTCTTCTAAACTCCAGCGAGTACAAGCTCAATCGACCCAATCTCTCCTCATATGTCATTCCTGCCATCCCAGGTATCAGTCTGGTGAATCTTCGCTGCACTCCTTCCATGGCAAGAACATCCTTGCTCAGATAAGGTGACCAAAACTGCACACAATACTCAAGATGTGGTCTCACCAAGGCCCTGTACAACTGCAGCAAGACATCCTTGTTCCTGTACTCAAACCCTCTCGCTACGAAGGCCACATACCATTTGCCTTCTTAACCGCCTGCTGCACCTGCATGCTTACCTTCAGCGACTGGTGCACAAGGACGCCCAGGTCTCGTTGCACTTCCCCTTCTCCCAATCTATTGCCATTCAGATAATAATCTGACTTCTTGTTTTTGCCACCAAAGTGGATAACCTCGCATTTATCCATGTTATATTGCATCTGCCATGCTTCTGCCCAATCACCCAACCTGTCCAAATCATACTGGAGTTTCTCGGCATCCTCCTCACAGCATACACGCCCACCCAGCTTTGTGTCATCTGCAAACTTGGAGATATTGCATCTAGTTCCCTCGTCCAGATCATTAATATATATTGTGAATAGCTGGGGTCCAAGGACCGATCCCTGCGGTACCCCACTAGTCACTGCCTGCCACTCGGAAAAAGAGCCGTTTATTCCAACTCTTTGCTTTCTGTCTGCCAACCAATTCTCTATCCAAGTCAATACCTTGCCCCCAATCCCATGTGCCTTAACTTTACAAGCTAATCTCTTATGCGGGACCTTATCGAAAGCCTTTTGAAAGTCCAAGTATACCACATCCACTCGTTCTCCCTTATCTATTTTACCAGTTACATCCTCAAATAATTCCAGTAGATTAGTCAAGCACGATTTAATAGGCATTAAAGGTCAGAAATGTCTAGTTTTACAGGAATAAAAACAGAAAATGTTGGAAATACCCAGCAGGTCGGGCAGTATCTGTGGAGAGAGAAACAAAGTTAATATTTCCGGTCGATGGCCTTTCATCAGAACTGAAAAAAGTTTGAGATGTAACAGGTTTTAAGCAAGTACAGAGGCAGAGAAAGGGGGGAGGGGAGGAAAGAACCAAAGGGAAGGTCAGTGATAGGGTGGAAGGCAGGAGAGATTAAATGGCAAAAGGGATGATGGTGCAATACAAAAGTGGTTGGTAATGGAAAAAGTAAAGCAAGAAAAGATGGGCCTAGAGGAGCTGTAAGTGGCAATAGCAGAATCATTGCCAACAGCTACTGTCCAAAAAAATGGTAGTGGTGGTTATGATCTGAAATTGTTGAACTCAGTGTTGAGTCCAGAATGCTGTAAAGTGTCTAATCGAAAGATGAGGTGTTGTTCCTCGAGCTTCTGTTGAGCTTCATTAGAACAGTGTAGGAGGCCAAGGACAGAGAGGTCAAAGTTGGAGTGGAGCAGAGAATTAAAGTGATGGGCGACCGAAAGCTCAGGGTTACACTTGCAGACTGAACAGAGGTGTTCTGCAAAGTGATCACCCAATCTGCGTTTGGTCTCCCCAATGTAGAGGAGACCGCATCGTGAGCAGCGAATACAGTATACTAAATTGCAAGAAGGATAAGTGTAGAAATGGAAGCTAAGTAAGAAAACTGAAATAAAATGAAGAAGTCACCATGTGTAAGGGATAATGGATAAATAATGCAGAGGTTCAGTAATGTTCTGAACAGAGGGCTCATAGGTAACTTCGTCAGACATGAGTGAGGTCACTACAGATGCCAGTTAACAAACAATGGGTCAATTAGAGAAAATGGATGAAGTAAGACATAAACTAATCAAGGAGATGAGACAGGATGTGGAATAGGATAAACTAATCATCAGGATGCAGGGACAGTAACAAATGTGTAACCAAAGAGATGGGACAGATTATAGGATAGTATAAACCAGGAGGGAAAACCCCAGATAGAGAGTGACAACCTGGGAAGAGAGTGACAACCTGGGAGCGAGAACCTGGGAGCGACAACCTGGCAGCAAGAGACCTAGGAGCAACACTCGACAGCAAGGACCTGGGGACAGAAACCCTACGTAGAGGGTTGGGCAGAGATTGATCACCTCGGACCAAATCAGGGTAATATCTATACAAGTTGTGAGTCTTATATTTTGGAATTGTACTTTAAACGGTGAACGGTGTTTGTTAAGCATTTATTAAAGATAAATCTTTGTGTGCGAAATCAGTTGCCTGTGTGTTTGTTCAGATCAAACTTACATTTGAACCCTAAAAGGAAAATTGCGAACCTATTTGTTCGATCTTTCGAACATCTAGCAAAATCTGAGCAACAATAAGTAAATCACTGTTTCATCTGGAAGGAGTGTTTGGCCCAGGATGGTGGGAAGGGAGGAGGTAAAAGGGCATGTGTTGCATCTCCTGCGCTTGCATGGGAAGGTGCCGTGGGAAGGGGAGCAGGTGTTGGGGGTGATTGAGGAGTGGACCAGGGTGTCGTGGAGGGAGTGGTCCCTTCGGTCTGCTGAAAGGGTAGGGGAAGATGTGTTTGGTGGTGGCATCATGCTGGAGGTGCCGGAAATGGTGGAGGATGATCTGTTGAATGTGGAGGCTGCTGGGGTGAAAGGTGAGGACAAGGGAACCCTATCGTGGTTCTGGGAGGGAGAGGAAGGGGTGAGTGCAGAAGTGCGGGAAATAGGATGGGCACAGTCGAGGGCCCAGTCAATCACGGTGGAGGGGAATCCTCGGTCGAGGAAAAAGGAAGCCGTATCGGAAACACTGGTGTGGAAGTTGGCATCGTCAGAACAGATGCGACGGAGACGGAGAAACTGGGAGAATGGAATAGAAACCTTACAGGAAGCAGGGTGGGAGGAAGTGTAGTCAAGGTAGCTGTGGAAGTCGGTGGGATTATAGTAGATATTGGTCGACAGCCTATCCCCAGAAATGGAGATAGAGAAGCCGAGGAAGGGAAGGGAAGAGGCGGAGATGGACCAGATGAAGGTGAGAGAGGGGTGGAACTTTACAGGAAATGGCTTCGTAGAGTTGAACTGCGATATTTGTGGTAGCTGCAACAAAGGGTATTGCACTTACTGCTCCTCTCTACTTGAGCTTTTGGAAGTGGAAGAAAAGAATGAAAGAAAATATGGAAGGGATGTTCATTTACATAGCTGGTGGACTACCTGTGCCCACCATTACCAACAAAATCACATTTGCTGACTTAATCACAGCTTCCTAAGAATGTCTGAAGATAAATTTCTTCGCAGTCCTGCCACATCCAGTCATGAATGGTGGTGGACCATTAAACAACTAACGGGAGGAGGAGGCACCATGAATATCCCCTTCCTCAATGATGGTGGAGCCCAGCATGTGAGTGAAAAAGACAAGGCTGAAGCATTTGCAACCATCTTCAGCCAGAAGTGCTGAATGGATGATCCATATCGGCCTACTCCTGAGGTCCCCACCATCACAGAAGCATGCCTTCAGCCAATTCAATTCACTCCACGTGATACCAAGAAACGGCTGAGTGCACTGGATACGGCAATGGCTATGGGCCCCGACAACATCCCAGCTATCGCGCTGAAGACTTGTGCTCCAGAACTAACCGCACATCTAGCCAAGCCATTCCAGTACAGCTACAACACTGGCATCTATTCGACAATGTGGAAAACTGTCCTGTCCACAAAATGCAAGACAAATCCAACCCGGCCAATTACCGCCCCATCAGTCTACTCTCAATCATCAGCAAAGTGATGGAAGGTGACATCGACAGTGCTATCAAGCAGCACTTACTCACCAATAACCTGCTCACTGATGCCCAGTTTGGGTTCCGCCAAGACCGCTCGGCTCCTGACCTCATTACAGCCTTGGTCCAAACATGGACAAAGGAACTGAATTCCAAAGGTGAGGTGAGAGTGACTGCCCTTGACATCAAGGCAGCATTTGACTGAGTGTGGCATCAAGGAGCCCTAGTAAAACTGAAGTCAATGGGAATCAAGGGGAAAATGCTCCACTGGCTGGAGTCATACCTCGCACAAAGAAAGATGGTTGTGGTAGTTGAAGGTCAATCATCAAAGCCCCAGGACATCGCTACAGGAGTTCCTCAGGGCAGTGTCCTAGGCCCAACCATCTTCAGCTGCTTCATCAATGACCTTTCCTCCAACATAAGGTCAGAAATGGGGATGGTTGCTGATGACTGCACAGTGTTCAGTGCCATTCACAACTCCTCAGATAATGAAGCAGTCCATGCCCGCATGCAACAAGACCTGGATGATATTCAGGCTTGGGCTGATAAGTGGCAGGCAACATTTGCACCACAGAAGTGCCAGGCAATGACTATCTCCAACAAGCGAGAGTCTAACCACCTCCCCTTGACATTCAATGGCATTACCATCACTGAATCCCCCACCATCAACATCCTGGGGGTCACCATTAACCAGAAACTTAACTGGACCAGCCGCATAAATACTGTGGCAACAAGAGCAGGTCAGAGGCTAGGTATTCTGCGGCGATTGTCTCACCTCATGACTCCCCAAAGCCTTTCCACCATCTACAAGGCACAAGTAAGGAGTGCGATGGAATACTCTCCACTTGCCTGGATGAGTGCAGCTCCAACAACACTCAAGAATCTCGACACCATCCGGGACAAAGTAGCCCGCTTGATTGGCACCCCATCCACCACCTTAAACATTCACTCCCTCCACCACCCACGTACCGTGGCTGCAGTGTGTACCATCTACAAGATGCACTGCAGCAACTCACCAAGGCTTCTTCGGCAGCACCTCCCAAACCCACAACCTCTTCCACCTAAAAGGACAAGGGCAGCAGGCACACAGGAACACCACCACCTCCAAGTTCCCCTCCAAGTCACATACCATCCTGACTTAGAAGTATATCGCCGATTCTTCATTGTCACTGGGTCAAAATCCTGGAACTTCCTACCTAACAGCACCGTGGGAGTACCTTCACCACACGGACTGCAGCGGTTCAAGGAGGCGGCTCACCACCACCTTCTGAAGGGCAACTAGGGATGGGCAATAAATGCTGGCCTTGCCAGCGCCGCCTACATCCCATAAATGAATAACAAAAAAAGGCTGAGGTTCACAGGGCAGCAGTGATGGAGTTGTCCCATCGGCTGCAATCTGACCTGAAGACAAACTCCAACTACAGGGATGGCGCTTTCAGTGTCAGTCAAGATCACCACTGCCCTGAAATGCTATGCCCTCAGCTCCTTCCAAGCTACTGGAGGGAACATCTGCAACATCAGTCAGCATGCAGTGCCCAGATGCACCAAGCAGATCACGATGCTTTCATCCTTCATCAACAACTTGTAAAAATGGTAGAGGACTTGAATTGGGTTGACTGGGCAGACCTACTAAGTGGGGATGTTACCTAGGCTGGAAAAAATGAATACTTTAAAACCATGCTAATTCAGAAAGAAGCCATGTTTGCCCCTAGAGCGAAAAGAAAGTCACATGGTAAAACAAAGGCAAACGGGCACTGAAAGGAAATAGTTCCCAGAGAAACAGAGATCGGTATTGAGCTAAGTTTAAGGCAACAAAATTATCCATCAGAGCAGCCAAAGGTTCATTGGTGAAGCAGGTAGTGGATAATTGTAGTAGCAGTAGCAGTAAGGACTGCAGAGGGCCATTGAAGGATTCCTCAAAGTCATGGCCCCAGTGCCGGGCATGTTTCAGGTAAGACAGCTCAAAATGAATATTAAGATTCACAGAAGCTTGATGTTTTTACATGATGGGCTGTGCTCAATTCAGGCAGATAGAAAACACACATCACACCATTCCTGTCACCTCCATGCATATTACAGAAAATCTACTTCAATTGTATATTATTTTATTACACTAAACATTGTTATGCATTAATTGTAAGGGCCTTTAAAATCAGTTTTTATTGCCAATTTAAAAACCTGTTTTTTCAGGTTTTATTTTTAGCGTTGATAAAATCAGTAAAAATAATTGGAGCAGGGTTGGAGTACAAGAGTAAGGAAGTCTTGCTACAATTGTACAGGACTTTGATGAGACCACACCTGGAGTACAGTTTTGGTCTCCTTATCTAAGGTAGGATATACTTGCCTTAGAGGTAGCGCAACGAAGGTTCACTAGATTGATTCCTGGGATGAGAGTGTTGTCCTATGAGGAGAGATTGAGTAGATTGGGCTGATGCTCTCTGGAGTTTAGAAGAATCAGAGGTGATCTCATTGAAACATATAAGATTCTGAGGGGGATTGACAGGGTAGATGCTGAGAGATTGTTTCCCCTGGCTGGAGAGTCTAGAACTAGGGGTCATAGTCTCAGGAGAAGGGGTCGGCCTTTTAAGACTGAGATGAAGAGGAATTTCTTCACTCAGAGGGTTGTGAATCTTTGGAATTCTCTGCCCCAAAGGGCTGTGGATGCTCAGTCGCTGAGTATATTCAAAGCTGAGATAAATAGGTTTTTGGACTCGAGAGGAATCAAGGGAAAGTGGAGTTGAGGTTGAAGATCAGCCATTGTTTGGGCGCTATGGGTGCCGTTTTGGGTTGAAAATGCCTTCTGAGCCGCATGCACACAATTCTGATGTGGGCTGCGCCAGGCTCCATCTAGGTGAGAGTGTTAGCGTCAGCGCTGGGAGCGCGCGCCAGAAGTGTGTAGAGTAGGCAGTTCATGGCATCAATCAGCGTGCAATGCTGGTTTGACGCCAGTGTTGCTATTTTCATCCTCAATGCTGGAAGTAACGCCCTGTGTTAACCTTGCACAGCTGAACATGTGTTCAGCAGCTGCAAGGACCTCCCACAAGCAATATTTAAAGGGCTCATCAACTACTATCAGGCGAGTTGCTGATTCATTTCTACTGGCTCTGTGTAAGTTTGTGGAAATGTTTGGAGCTTTCCAGAGTTGTTTAAAGTTGGTGAGGTGACAGGGAGTGGTGCTGCAAGTGGAGAAGGCCTTGCTCTAATTTTAAGGGTTCTGGTCAGACCACTTGCTCCCAGTCATGGGTGCTCTAGTTGTCATCCCCCTTGGCCTGCAGCATGACAGGGAAATGAAGCAGAGGCAGCAACGAAGAGGACAAGCTGCTTGCAGAGGGAGGAGGAGGAGGAGGAGGGGGAGATAGGCTCTCAGCAGGAAGACTTACCCACCTAGGGTCTTCCCAAAGCAATCATCTTACCTCAACCTGGGCCAGAAGCAGTGTGTGAGGCATCTATGCTTTATGAAGGAGGTGTTCACAGAATTCTGCCACCTCTTGCAACCAGAATTGCAGCCTTAGACAAGGGCAAGGACAGCGCTGCCATTGGCTGTGAAGATGAGCGTGGCCCTGAATTTCTTTGCATCGTGATCACTCCAGGCTGGAGTAGGTGACATCTGTAACATCTTACAGTTCGCCATCCACTGCTGCATAAGAGAAGTGACAGATGCTCTTTATGCCAGGAGAGGGAATTTTATTGTTTCTCTCTGACCAGAAAGAAGCACGTGGCTTTCCCAGGATAGCGGGCTTCCCCATGGTGCAGGGTGCCATCTACTGCTTTGTGGGCGCCGCATCTAAATGCTGAGATGTACCGCAACCGCAAAGGTTATGTCTCGCTGAATGCGCAGTTGGTGTAGCGACCATGCTCAGCACATCATGATGGTGAATGCCTGGTATCCTGGCAGCAGTCACGATGCTTTCATTCTGCGCCAGTCCACTGTTCCCTCAGTCTTTCCATATTGCCACATGGAATCTGATAGAGCAGACCATTGGCATCCATAAACAATGCTTCTGTCTGGACCGCTCTGGAGGAGCCCTGCAGTACTCACCAGAATATGTCTCAAGATTCGTCGTGGTCTGATGCATGCTCCACAACCTCGCTATCATGAGGGCCCAGCGCTTGCCACCAGGCATACGCCGCCGATCAGCTGAGGAGGAGGAGGAGGAGGAGGAGGAGGAGCAGGAGGAGGAGCAGGAGGAGGAGGAAGAGGAGGAGGAGGAAGTGGAAGGGAGGAGGCAACACAGACAGCCCCTTTCTGCCTGGGGTGTCCGTGATTGACTCATCTGACTATGGTACAAGTGAACGAAACCCCAATTCCCCATTCAAGACTAATCCCACACCTTATCTTCCCTCTGTTACTGACCATCAGAGCGTCCTCTTGGCTACAATGCTGAAATAAAAGCCACCACAAAAGAAACAGTCCAATCCAACTTTATCTATCAATCCATCCAATATAACACAGCAAAGTCAACTAATCACCCTTGTGCATTCCCTTAGTGCCTGTCTTCTGTGTGCCTTTGCCTGTCCTAGTGCTCCTACGAAGTGCTACCCCAGTGGATGCGGCATGGCTGGTCGAAGGCTGCTGACTTTCATTGGGAGAGACTGCAGATGGCCTTGCAGGATGACCTCGAGCTGCTCTGGGCCTAGAAGGCCCGGCTGCAGACTGCATCACCTCGGCATGGGTGTCAGCAGTCTGGGCTGGCTGGCTGACAGGCATCAGCAAGGGCACTGGCAGAGTGGCAGTGGCAGTGGTGAGAGAGGACAGCAGGTTCTTGCTCCACGGAGCCACTGCCACTGCCACTGCCCCGGGGCGATGCCTCAGTATTCCTAGCCTTCTGTTAGAGGACAGATTGTTGGACTGCTGTGACACCCTGTAAGCTCCTTTCCACACTGGTAAGCCCAGCCATGATGGCAGCAGTCTGAGCTTGCGTAGCAGCAAGCTGAGGCTGCATGAGAGCAGTCTGAGCTTCCACAGCAGCACTCAGACATAGGGTGGCTTGTGCTTGTGCTGCAATGGAAGCTGAGACATCAGCCATCAGACACTGCATAATAGTTGACTCCACAAGTGCGTTAATGGATCTCCTCAGCCCTTCCATGCTGGAAAATGATGGGCTCCAAGCTCTGCACAAAGTCCTGTGCAAGGTTGGTGGCGGACTCCTCCATGCTCCTTGACATTGCACTCCGGCTTTCTGGCATACCTGCCAATGCACCATGCATTTCATTGTGCATACCCATCAGCATTCTTCTGTGGGCCGCCTCATCAAAGTCCTCATCTGAGCCCTCTGCAGTAGAACACGTGTGCGACCTCACCCTCTGGGGAGCTGGCACCTGCGCTACCCTTTCCACCTGCCCTGGCTGCAGCCCACTCCTGCCCAGTGACTCACCACGTGCAGATACTGCCTCTAAGCTATCCTGTAAACTCCGCACAGTGCCAGTATCTGAGCTGGTGCCTGGGACTGTCAGATCGCGTGACGGTGTATCTTCGTCTTCACCACTCTCCTCTCCCTCATCTTCTTGAACCACTGGCTGGGCAGGTTGGATTTCTTGGCTTTCTGAAATGAGAAGGGCACAATGGTAGGATTGTGGTGAGGGGAGGGGGGGAAGCAAGAGGTGCATACTTACACCATGTGTAGATTGTAAATCAGAAGAGATTGTGGGATGAGGGGGAATTAGGATAATGTGTGAAGATTTCAGCCCTAACGCTGGCCATAGGCTCAGTCATGCCCCTCTCGAGAATGGCCAGCATCATCTTCTCCATGGGGGTGACGTGATGCAGATGAGGCTGTCCGTCGCCGCCGGTTAGGTGCTACTGGCGCCGGTTATGTGACACCTTTTCTTGCAAGAGAAAGGGAAGTGTGTCAGTGAGCGTGATGTAATGTGTTAGGGTGATATGTCTGACATGGTTGAATAGCTGACAATGTGTACAAGCAGTGAGATATGGGTATGAGGCTTGCAGCAGTGGTAAGTATATGAGGGTGAGATGGAGCATGTGAATGTGAGGTATGAGTCATGATTGATTGAGATTGTTGGTAGGTGAGTGATAGGGGTGTGGTGAATTGAACAGTTTGTGCGCCTAGTGGTGCAGTTTGTGTGAAATGGTATTTGAAGATGAATTCACTGACCATGACCACTCATGTGAGGTCATTAAACTTCTTCCAGCACTGCATTCAGGTCATCGGGGCTACACAGCTGTCATTCACGACAGTGGCTATCTGCTCCCGCTGCACTTTGCACTGTTGCCTGGAGGGCCTCCTGGCCCCCTGTGGATACAGGACCTCTCTCCTCCTATTGACCTCCTGCACCAAGGCCTCCAGTGCTGCATCGGAGAACCTTGGTGCATGCTCTCTCCCCTGTTGTGCCATCATTAATAGTTCCTTTCCACTGTCTTCCTCAGCCATTTCAATGATCTGTTGCAGGCAGAATGTACCTCCCCTTTTAGAGGTGCAGACTGCCAAAAGTAGTGCAGGCTAGCTTTAATTGGTGCTAGCCTCACAGGAACTTGGACCCCCTGCTGAGCGTTCAGCCACTCAGCAGTGCATTCAGCACTGGGCTGAATGCCACAATCATGGAAATGAGCTGGCAGCACAAAGTTCATCTGCTGCATACAGTCCTCTGAAAGGGCGCGTATTGCTAGCGCATCGCGATCCCCCTGCCCATTGTTGGGGGCAAATGAATTTCTAGGCCTATGTGTGATGATTTTGCCATTGAATGTATACATAAGTGAGAGATAGTAGGTGGAGGGGACATAACAAGAGCAGATGATATTGGCCCTGAGCTTGGCAGAGGCCTCTAGCTTTACCTTCCCCTGCGTTCTCTGTGCTCTCATAGCCATTCAGATTCAGTGTGGCATCTTCAGACACAGTCAAAGTCGTGAAATTTCTGGGCCTTTCTCCAGTTGAGGTCTGTACCCTTCTTCTCCTGCAGGCAGAGAAGTAATCTTGAGATGTTGTAAGTTTAAAGAACACATAAAATAAGGTTATGGTAGCCTTGTGGTTATGGCAGTAGACTAGCAATCCAGTGGTTATAAATTTACATCCCACCATGACAAGTTGTGAAATGAAATTCTCTAAATCCCTGTTTATGCATGTGTTTGTATCAGAAACAAAATGACAATATTATAAAAACCTAACTGGTTCACTAATGTCCTTTGGGCTGGGGACTTGGCACCCCTACCTGGTTTAGCCTACCTGTGGCTCTATTCTCACACTAGCTGTTTGACTCTTCAGGGCAACTAGGGATATGCAATAAATTCCATGGTGGGAGACTGGTGAAAACCTGTGGAATTTCAGCTTCAAACTGTTGAATTTTTTTTTGATATTATGGAATGAAAATTGGATGGGGTCTATAATGGACGGTGATTGTTCAGCCAAATTACTATCCATGTGGTGAAGGCAAAAATTTACCGTATTCATTTTTACCCTTTTGTAAATTGGCTCTGCATGTACCGATTTACTCCCGAGTTCCTAATTTTTAAATTATGTCTGGTAATTTTGCATCCTTTGACAGTATAAATAATTAGACTGGATCAGCTTCATCAATCTACTTTGTAATTTTGGAAATTATGCTGGCCACCTTGAAATTTCTTCTTTTTGACTAAGAACCAACTGAACTTCCTTAATTTGTCCTTATTACATAAGATTCATTTGCTATCTAATGCTTCACCCTCTCAAGTTTAATAGCATCTTTCCTGTGGAATGGTAACAGTAATCCAGATGGAGTCTAACCACTGATTTATACAGCAACAGCACAAATCTTTTGGGATGAGCATTTGCTCTGTGTATTGGGCATAAAGAAATTAAAAACCCATTCTTTATAAATATGTTTGCAATTTTGCAAAAATGGAAACACCTACCCCTTATTTTGGTTCCTTGCTCCTGTACTAATTGTTTCATATTTAGCGACACTCACAACTTCCTGACTGAAAAAGGTAGCAGTCACAAGTATTCAGTGAAAGGCGCTTTCAATAACATTGGAAGTCATAATGGCTTTTGCAGAGTTATAAATCTTGAAAACTGATTCCACAGTAGGTAACCATATGTTAAACGTATAATGCCTCAATTTAAATAATTTTTGCCAAACAATTTATGGAAGGAGAAAAACGAATCTCAAGAGAAGCATTTTCCGCTGCAGGAAAATGTACTTCATCACTCCTATGCAGAAGCAAATGAATTAATCCAACAGGTACTGATGTTTTTGTAGCTTTTAAATAATGCATATTGTCTATCATATAACATCTGCAAAAGCAATTTACTGTAAATTGCTGAGTTACTCCCTCTGCATCTTGAATTATAGTGCAAATTAAAATTATAATGTGAACTAGGAAGTATGTTCTTCAAAAAGAAAGATTTGGCACAGACAGCACGCTCAAATGTTAAATGTAAGAAGTCACACAACACCAGGTTATAGTCCAACAGCTTTATTTGAAGTCACAAGCTTTCGGAGCGCTGCTCCTTCGTCAGGTGAAGTGGAGAGATGTATAAAGACACAGCTTATATAGTCAGAGAATAATGTCAAATGTTTACAGGTAATCTTTCTAACTGCCATTTATCACACCTCGGCAGAGAGATAATCACAGCAATCAAAGGTGTGAATGGTGTCCAAACAGGTCAGTCAGGAAAACATTACATCAAAGAACAATGAGGTGGGGTCACAAGGGGTCAAATGTTGCAGATGCTGGGGTCTGTGTGAAAAACAAAAAAACAGACAAAAAACATTTTTTTTGCTGGAAATCACAGCAGGTCCGACCGCATCTGTGTAGAGAGAACAAGCCAACGACAACTCAAGTCTAGATGACCCTACATCAGGTGGGGTTACATGTAGCGTGACATGAACCCAAGATCCCGGTTCAGGCCGTCCTCATGGGTGCGGAACTTGGCTATCAGTTTCTGCTCGACGATTTTGCGTTGTCGTGTGTCTCGAAGGCTGCCTCGGAGAATGCTTCAGGTAAGCATTCTCCAAGGCAGCCTTCGAGACACATGACAATGCAAAATCGTCGAGCAGAAACTGATAGCCAAGTTCCGCACCCTTGAGGACGGCCTGAACCGGGATCTTGGGTTCATGTCACGCTACATGTAACCCCACCTGATGTAGGGTCATCTAGACTTGAGTTGTCGTTGGCTTGTTCTCTCTACACAGATGCGGTCGGACCTGCTGTGATTTCCAGCAAAAAAAATGTTTTTTGTCTGTTTTTTTGTTTTTCACACAGACCCCAGCATCTGCAACATTTGACCCCTTGTGACCCCACCTCATTGTTCTTTGATGTAATGTTTTCCTGACTGACCTGCTTGGACACCATTCACACCTTTGATTGCTGTGATTATCTCTCTGCCGAGGTGTGATAAATGGCAGTTAGAAAGATTACCTGTAAACATCTGACATTATTCTCTGACTATATAAGCTGTGTCTTTATACATCTCTCCACTTCACCTGACGAAGGAGCAGCGCTCCGAAAGCTTGTGACTTCAAATAAAGCTGTTGGACTATAACCTGGTGTTGTGTGACTTCTTGGCCTAGAAATTGAGTTGGGCCCGCGCCAGGGCTTTAGCGCCGGAAATTTTGCGCCGGCGCTAAGTCCCACTGCGCGCGCCAAAAATTCAGTAGCGCCGCGCCCAGACGGCTGCGGGCGCTACTGGAGGGTGTCAGCGCCTCCCAATGGGCGCTGACTGCAGGATTGCGGCGCTAATCCCCCGCTGCGGCACCCGATGCGGTGCGGCAGGCTGGGGTACTGCAGGCCTCCTCCTTCTGTTAAGGAGGAGCTGCCTGCAGCCGACAACTGTCCGGCGGATTCCCCCGACATCTGAGCCCGGCACCTCGGGGAAGTGCCGGGCTCGCAGCACACACTCATCAGGGCCGCGGGGGGGGGGTGATGCAGGAGTCCGGGAAGGGAGGTGCGGACAGGCGGCCGCCGGGAACGCGGCCGGCCGCCGCTCCACCTTTATGCGCCAGCGCAAAGGCGTGTAAGAACACTTTTCACTTTCGTTAGTTGCGCCTGCCACGGGCGAGGCGGGCGCAACTGAATTTGGGCTTGGGGCCGGGTTACCATGGCAACCGGGATGCTGCGCACACCGATGACGTCATCGGTGCCGGCGCAGCGCTACCGGCTAACGCCGATGGTAAGGCCCAAGTCAATTTGCAAAACGGCTATAAGTCCGGCGCAAGGCCCTCTAGCGCCACTAATTGGGCGCTAAGCCCACTCAATTTCTAGGCCCTTACATTTGTCCACCCCAGTCCAACTCCGGCATCTCCACACCAAATGTTAAATAGCAGTAGAAAATGCTGGAAACACTCAGCAGGTTGGGCAGCATTGAGGAGCGAGAAACAGAGTCAACGTTTCGAGTCGGGGACCCTTCGTCAGTTCTATTTCATTAGCTTCAGGTAAAAGTAATAATTGGCAAAGATTTCCTCTGTGCTATCCACTTACAAGAAAGGGTTTACATTTAAATTACATGCAGAGGAAATCTTCCCCTAAACTGAGAAATGCACAAGTTATGTGAAAATGATGGGGCCAAAAATCCATGGACCCTCCTATATGAACAGGCAAGTTTAAAAAAATGATTTAGTAAATGTGTCTGATGGGTATAAGCTATAATTGTTTGTGGGAGGTGCAGGAGGAGGTGCAACATCCCCATCGCCACCAGTCATCGTTGCGTTTTTTTGAATGTTGGTGCCCTAGATTTTCCCCTTCCATCTTCCAGTGGTAGGCAAATTAAGGGTCTTCCTCGTGATCCTGTGAATTTTGATGGAGTCAGTGATGGAGGTCCTGGGCGGGTGCATCCCATCACTTACACCGAGGTGCACTTTCCAGCAGATTTTTATTTCCAATATATTTTGTATTTGGGAATGAGACCTCCTGCAATGCACGGGCTAGCTCAGATTTTGCTGCTAGTAACAAAAAGTCGCATCTTCCTAACATGGAGAACACCGATGAGCTCTCCCATGCCCCTTGGCACATATTCCTCATTATCTAGCCTTCCCTTAATTGGATCAATCTTGTTGCAGGAGAAAATAGCGCATAATGCCCGCAAGAGGCAGGCCACTGGAGGATAAGGCCATGGAATTCACGGGGAGGCACTCAACTGTAGCTGTGGGAGATGGAGAGGTTGGGGCATATTGTCAGTGCCAGGTTAGTGACTGAACACCAACACTGTCGTCTTGGCATCCCTGTGAAGCACCACACAGCCACAAGCTTATTCCCTCTTCCCTGTCTGCTTAATACCAAGGGTATAATGTTCACCCATCTTAGCTTCTACCTTCCTTTTCTGCAGATCCACCATAGAAATGGGAGGTACAGGAGGAGGAAGATGATGATAATGATGAGAAAGAGTAAGAAAAAGGACACAACTACCTCCTTGTGAACTATGATGATGAAGATGGAGAAGGAGCGTGGCTGAAGATATGGTGCAGGAGGGAGGGCTTTAGATTCCTGAGGCATTGGGGCCATTTCTGGGGAAGGTGGGACCTGTACAAGCCAGACGAATTACTCCTCAAAAGAGCCGGGACCAATATTCTCACAGGGAGGTTTGTTAGTGCTGTTGGGGAGGGTTTAAACTAGCTCGACTGGGGGGTGGGCACCAGCATAGAGAGGAGAAAAGAGGAATAAGGTGCATAAAAGAGTGAGTGTGTTGGATAGTGCTAGAGAAGATAGTACTAGAGGTGGTAGTAATTCCATATTAGATAGGAGCAGACTAAGAAAGACTACGAAAAATTCAAAAGTGGGTTTAGAATGCATGTACGTAAACGTACAAAGTGTGGTGAATAAGGTTGGTGAGCTACAAGCACAATTAGCCGTGTGGCAATATGATGTTGTGGCAATAACGGAAACGTGGCTTAAAAACAGTGAGGACTGGGCACTTAGTATTCAAGGGTACAAGGTGTTCAGAAAAGATAGGGAAGTGGGTGGCTGTGCTGATTAAGTATTATATTATTGTAGTATTGGAAAGGGAGGATGTTCTTGAGGGGACAAGGACAGAATCCAAAAGGGTATGATCATGATATTGGGGGTATTCTATAGGCCTCCAAATAGTGAGAGGGAGGTAGAGGAGCAAATCTGCAGGGAAATCGCAGTTATGCAAGAGCTATTAAGTGGTGATATTGGGGGACTTTAATTACCCAAATATCGATTGGGATAATGCTAGGGTAAAGGGAAAGGAAGGGGAGGAATTTCTGAAATGTGTTCAGGAGAATTTCCTTGACCAATATGTTCTTGGCCCAACTAGGAAGGAGGCATTGCTGGATCTGGTGCTGGGGAATGAGGTGGGCCAGGTCGACCAAGTGTCTGTGGGAGAACACTTGGGTACGAGTGATCATCGTATCATATGAGTTAGATTAGCAATGGAGAGGAGAAAGGAACAATCTAGAGTGGAACTTCTAAACTGGAATAGGGCTAACTTCAATGGAACGCGAAAGGATCTAGCCAGGGTAAAATGGAACCAAAGACTGACAGGAAAAACTGTAACGGAGCAATGGGTGAACTTGAAGGAGATGTTCCAAGTACAGGCTAGTTACATTCCAACAAGAGGGAAGGGTAAAGGAACCAAAGCAAGGGCTCCTTGGATGACGAGGGAGATAGAGAAGATGATGAAACAAAAAAAAAGGGTGTATGATGCATGTCAGGTGAATTCTTAAGGGAGTACCAGACCAAATACAATAAGTTGAGAGGGGATGTGAAAATGATAAGATTGGCAAAGAGAGAATATGAGAGTAGAATGGCGGTTAACATAAAAGGGAACCCAAAAATCTTCTACTGGCATGTAAACAGTAAACGGGTAGTAAGAGGCGGGGTGGGGACCATTAGAGACAAAGAAGGTGATATATGCTTAGAGGCACAGGGCAAAGCTACAATACTCAATGAGTACTTTGTGTGTAGCGCCTGATTTAGTGCTCCAATCATCTCCAGGGGCGATAGAAGCCAGGTTTGCAGTCAAAGGCGAGAATTAGTGGCAGGTGCTAAACTTTGCGCCCGGCCAATAATTGCGCCCCAAACGGGGCGATACCGAATTTCTCCCCCTATGACTCTATGAAGGAGATAAAGTCAGACTCAAGCCCACCCATAAGTTCCTGCAGAGACCATCTGCTCGTGTTCCTCTTCCCCAACCCCCTCCAACTCACTCCCTGCATCACCTGCTTCTTTACTCCCAGCTCAGATACTTTCACTTGGGGGCAATTAGTGTTAGCAAGGATATGGAATCAGGTGATTGACAGAGCATGAGGGAACATGAGGACTGGAAAAGGGTTGAGGATGTGCCACCTTCTCAGTGGAGTCTGAGGAGAAGTTTACCTATGGCTTCGGAATCATGGAACCAAGAACTCATGGGTACTCACCTGAATAGAAAAATGTTCAAAGAACATCATGCCTACACGCAGGCTCTGAGGTCAGTATTCAAGGATGCACGGCAACTGACAGGTGGGACTCTTGAGTTTACAGCTCTCCTTTGTGGCAACATTAGAGAAGTATTTTTTTTATTGCATATATCAATGAAATGTATGGCAGCTTCATTGATATCTTCAGCAGACCCACACCTAAGAAGCGGCCTGGGAACAGTCAGTGCCTCCACTATAGCTCAGGTGGCAACAGGGGAGAGAATAGACAGCACCCTGCATACCAACTTAAAAACCACGGTGACACTGGTGCAGGCTGCTGTCTCTCAAGGCTTTCAAACTCTGATAGCTACCATTAGCCGAACCATTCTGCTGACCAGTGGGGACACAGATCCAGGGCCCAGTGGAATGGTGATGGTCTCTCAGCACAGCAGCATATGCCAGGCCTCTGGCCTTCCCCCTCAGAGCACCACACCAGTGGAATGTGGGAGATAACACCAGGCTACACAAGAACAAGCTCCAGTGATGAAGCCAGCAGCAGTTCCCTGCCAGGTGCCAGCTGCCATGAGAGGAGGTTGTTAGATCCGGATATCTTAATGTTGTGTCCTTTTAATAATCAGACAAAGACTGCAGGGAACGATCAACAAGTGTTGACTGGATGAGGTTCAAACTGCAACTGACAGTACAGAGCACCACTCAGGGCTTATATACAGGTGTGGTCACTGCCGGTACTACAGGATACAGGAGCTGTAAAAAGTAGTTCTCCCCCTTAAAGGTACATACACTACAATTCCTCCCCTTTTAGATTAACAGTACCATAACACTCATTTAAAAATTAAATATCAAACTAATTACAATTAACACTTTTAACATGCAACATTAACTGGAAATAGTCTAGTTATAAATTCAGTCTTTGGGGAGGCTTCCTGATTCTTTCTGGATAACGCCTTTCCCGAGTGTCTCGCTCTTGGTGCGGAGGCGATTCTAACACCCTGTCGTCAGTTGATTCATCAGCTTCCAATGCTATTGTTTCTGAGGTAGATGCGACCTGTACGTCGGATTCCTCACCAGGTATGTATGGTCGAGACATGGGGTTGACTTGTTCCTGTGACTAGGATCTGGTCAGCATGGCGTCTCACAATGTTCTCCCCAACATCCACTGTGTACATTAGTGGCCCCTGCCGTGTGCATATCGTTCCTGGTTGCCATTTCTCTGTTCGGTAGTCGCGGGCCAAGACTGGTTGCCCTACATTGAAGCTCCTGGTCGGCTTCGCATTGATGTGCTGGAATTGCTTATTCTCAACATCTCTTCGTACATTTGGTCTGAGCAAATCCAGACGAGATCTCAACCTTCGGTTAAAGAACATCATGGCTGGGGTCTGGTTGGTGACTGCATGTGTCGCATTTCTGTAGGCTAACAGGAAATTGTCCACCTTATGCTGCAGTGGAATGTCGTCATCGCACATGGCCCTTACTGCTTTTTTAAAGGTTTGTACGAACCTCTCAGCCAATCCATTTGTGGCTGGATGATACGGGGAGGATGTGTAATGCCTTACCCCATTCCTTTTCATAAATCTTCGAAACTCTTCGGACACAAACAGTGGTCCGTTATCAGAGCAAATCTGCTCTGGCAAGCCGTTCCTGGCAAAAATGGTCCATAGGACTGCAATAGTTTTCTCCGTGGCGGTGGAGGACATTTTGATCACCTCAGGCCATTTTGAGTGCGCATCCACGGCTATTAAAAACATTGAGTCCATGAATGGACCAGCAAAGTCAATATGCACCCGTTGCCATGGAGATGAGGGCCACTCCCATGGGTGTAGAGGGGCATGTGGTGGTGCATTTTGGACCTTCTGGCATCCTGAGCAGCTCTTTGTCAGGTCCTCGATTTTCTGATCGATCCCCGGCCACCACACATAAGCCCTAGCAAGGCTTTTCATTTTCACCCCTCCCAGATGACCTTCGTGAAGCTCATTGAGCACTCTCTCCCTTAACTTGGGTGGAATTACCACTCGGGATCCACACATCAAGGTCCCCTGGCATACTGACAGCTGTTCTCTTCTGGATGAGAATGCTGGCAACAGTGAGTCGCCATGTGCTGGCCAGCCCTTCACCGTCAAATCATATACCCGAGACAGTGTCGGGTCATTTCGGGTCTCCTTCTCTATACCAGCGTTAGTTACTGGCAAGCATTCAATTATAGTCGAATGAAATATTTCGACAGGATCCACTGCTGGTGCTTCCTCCGCAGTAGGCAGTGGCAAGCGTGGTAGCCCATCAGTGTTTCCATGCTGTTTCATGCCCTTATACTCGATATCATATTGGTGCGCCCCTAGAAAAAGGGACCATCTTTGTAGCCGTTGCACAGTCATCCCCGGAATGCCCTTCTTTGGATTAAAGATGGAGACAAGTGAACTTCTGCCCGTGCAGAGAGTGATTGAACTTTTTCACTCCCCACACTAGGCTGAGGGCCTCCCTGTCAATCTGGGCGTAGTTACGCTCGGCTGAGGTTAGTGACCAAGACGCAAAGGCTACTGGCCTCTCCGAGCCGTCCGGGAATTTGTGCGACAGCACCGCTCCAATGCCATAGGGTGATGCATCACACGCCAACCGAATTGGTAGCGCTGGGTTGAAATGAGCCAACACCTCTTTCGATGTGATCAATGCTTTGCACTTCTGGAAAGCTCGTTTACATTCGTCACTCCACTTCCATGGTGCCCCCGTTTGCAGTAGGGTGTTCAGTGGGTGTAGTACGGTAGACAAATTTGGCAAGAACTTATGGTAGTAGTCCACCAGCCTGAGGAACGACCTCAGTTGTGACACATTTTCCGATGCTGGAGCCTTGACTACTGCCTCAATCTTTTCAGGGGACTTATGTAACCCCTCGTTATCAATAACATGGCCACAATACGAGATCTGCTCCTGGAAAAACTCGCATTTGTGGCGATTAGCTCGGAGCCCATATTCCTTCAATCTAGTGAGCACCTGCTCCAGGTTGGCGAGGTGATCACTGTCATTTTCGCCCGTGACCAGGATGTCGTCCAAATAACACTGGGTCCCTGGAATCCCTTGCAGGACTTGATCCATTGCCCTTTGCAAAATAGCCGGAGCTGATGCTACCCCGAACACCAGCCGGTTGTCTTGGTAGAGACCTTTATGAGTGTTGATCATGAGGTACTGTTTCGAGGCTTCTTCTACCTCCATTTGCAGGTACGCCTGGGCCAGATCAATCTTAGTGAAGCATTTCCCTCCAGATAGCGAGGCGAAAATATCTTCAATCCGCGGAAGCGGATATTGTACAGTGTGAAGGACTGGGTTCACTGTCACCTTAAAGTCCCCACAGATGTGAACCTTCTTTGGTTCCCCAGGCGTATTACTCAACGACCTCTTCATTACAGGAACGATGGTTGTAGCCCACTCACTCCAGTCCACTTTGGACAGTACTCCTGAACGTTCCAAGCCTTCCAGCTCTGCTTCGATGGCTGGGCGGATCGCATAAGGTCTGGCCTTAAAAAACTTTGGGCTTGCATTTTCCTCTATTTTGATCGTCGCTGTTATGGCTTTTAGTGTTCCGAGTCCCTGCTGGAACACTTCTTGTGCGTCAGTTAGCATTTTTGACAGTCGTCCAGGTGTGACGTCGTCATCGTTTTTGGCAGCTACAGTCAGTGCTTGTATGGAATGCCAATCTAGCTGTATCTTCCGGATCCATTCACGTCCTAGTAGTGGTGGTCCTCCATCTGGCAATACATATAGGTCCATTTTTGGTGTTTCCTTGCCGTTATATATAACGTTCACCCTTATTTTTCCTTTGGGGTAGACTTTTTGCCCCGTGTACGTCTTCAAGACAATCTTTGTATCTCTCAAGGGTATATGTGAGAATAGCCGCTTGTAGTCCCTTTGGTTTATGACTGTTAGGGCTGATCCTGTGTCCAATTCCATTTTCACTTGGATCCTGCTATCTTGAGCGTGACCCAGATAGTTTGGTGATCCTCCGTTTTGATCACATTATGTAGTTTCAGACAACCCAGCTCCTTGCTTCCGGAGTTTGTATCACTCTTCTGTTCGTCTGAACTACTCTCCGTCACCTTATGTACCTTCTTGTACTTCTCCTGTGGAGATTTCTTGCTGCTGGTTTTCTTTCCCGACCTGCAGACTCGTGCTATGTGTCCTACTTTTCCACACTGTCTGCACACTTTGTCCTTGAACCAGCAATCATTATGGTCGTGTGTTGTTCTGCCGCAGCGATAGCACTTCACTGTTCCGTATGACATTTCATTTGTGCCATATTCTTGCGGTCTCCGTTGTATCTCTGCAGTGCCCCGTGCGGCTGCTTCGTGTGATACTGCAATGCTGAAAGCCTTGTCCAGCGTAAGATCCTTTTCTGATAGAAGCCGTTTCTGGGTTCCTTCACTTTGAAGCCTACACACAAACTTGTCCCTTAAAGTATCTGCTAGTCCCGTTCCAAACTGGCAGTGTTTCGATAGCTTGCGCAGTTCTGTTAAATACTCAGCATTACTTTCATCTTTATGCTGGTTCCTTCTGTGAAACTTAAATCTTTCTGCTATCAGCAGTGATGTGGGGTTTAAGTGGTCCTGTAGGATTGACACTATGTTTTCAAAATCCTTTTCTACTGGCTTCTCTGGGGTTACTAGGTTTTGTAGTAAGCCATACATTTTTGCACCCATTGAATTCAACAATACCAGCGCTTTCTTGTCATCTGGCACTTCACTCGCCTTGCAGTATACTTCTATGTGTTCGACATATGTCGTCCAATCTTCGACTTCATTGTCGAACGCTGTGATACTGCCACTCTTCAGCATTTTTGGGTGTGGTTAGACTGGCTTAAAATGGCGTCTCCTGCGCTTTCCTTTCTTCCCCGCTGCGGCTTAAAATGGCGTCTCCCGTGCTTTCCTTTCTTCCCCGCTGCGGCTTAAAATGGCGTCTCCTGCGCTTTCCTTTCTTCCCCGCAGCGGCTTAGAATGGCGTCTCCCGCGCTGCTGCCAACGCCGCTCTCGGCGGTCCTCCTGGCAAATGGCGACGCCCTGTGGGCCTCGCGTGCTGCTCCTGCGCTGCTGCCAATGCTGTTCTCTGCGGTCCTCGTGGCAATGGCAGCGCCTCGCGTTTTCCTGCACGCCTCTCTCCCCCGTTGACGCTGCTCGGCCCCTGAACACCGGCTGCGCTCTGCTCTCTCTCGCCTCTCTCCCCCGTTGACGCCGCTCGGTCCCGAACACCGGCTGCGCTCTGCTCTCTCTCGTTGACGCTGCTCGGCCCTTGAACACTGGCTGCGCCCCGTGCGCTCTGCCCTCTCTCTCTCCCCCGTCGATGCTGCTCGGCCCTTTCTGTGCCGCTCGGTCGGCTCTAGCCGCCGCTGTCCGGGAAGTGTCTGCGCAGTACCTGTTACCAGCCCATTTCGCTGGACCACCGTGGTTGGAAGGCCAAGCCTGACTCTCGACAGCCTCCCCTGCGATGCCCGTGCTTCTGGACTCGACCTCCTTATGCAGAGTTGCAGGTAGGTTCGAATCTTCTCGTCGCCAATGTTAGATCCGGGTATCTTAATGTTGTGTCCTTTCAATAATCAGACAAAGACTGCAGGGAACGATCAACAGGTGTTTACTGGATGAGGTTCAAACTGCACTCAGGGCTTATATACAGGTGTGGTCACTGCCGGTACTACAGAATACAGGAGCTGTAAAAAGTAGTTCTCCCCCTTAAAGGTACATACACTACAGAGGTCACCTCAGTCCCATGAGCTTTTTATAGAGCAGGAGCAGCCAACTACCTCCCACGATACTGGCCTTCAGGTTGCAACTACAAGAACCACTAGAATAGCTGAAAGGAAGCCCCCAGGGGAAACACACTGTTAGCAAAGTGTAGGTTGGCTTGTGTTCACTTTGGACTTTTATATAGTAATAAAATAGAATGTGCAATGATGTTGTGTTTTGTTATTCATGGGTGTTAGAGTCATACAGAAAGGATGCACTTACTTATTTACTCATGTGATGATTATTGGCACAATCACGTAGGGACAAAGACAGCTGATGCATTGTTATGTTGTAGGGTGTGTATGGATTAAGGGAATGTTCCTTTATTTGAAAGCAGAGGAGAAGATAAGGCTTTGGTGTCAAAGGTAGACTGTGTTACACAGAAGAGACGTCTTCAGTGATGAGCTGTCCTCTGTTACCCCTTGCCATCATCACTGAGGAGTTGTCCTCTGAGCACATGATGCTCTCCTCCATGTAATTCTGCCTCCAACAAATCTAAGGCTGTCTCTCCAGCAATGTCAAAGTCCAGCCTTTTGTGTATGGAGAAATTGTGCAGGGCACAGCAGATTAAAACTATGTGTGATACATGATCTGGAGCATACTGCAGAGCCCTTCCCGACCTGTCCAGCCAATGAAAGCGTCCCGTTAAGACCCTGATGGTCCTCTCGATGACCAATCTGGTAGATGCATGTTCCTCATTGTAGCACTCTTCTGCTGCTGTTCGACACACTCTTACTGGGATCATTATCCATAGAAGCAGGGGCTAGGCTTTGTTGTCTAGAAGCCCTCTGTTGACATGGAGAGCTGAACTGGAAAAGATGAAAACATTGTGACAACGTCTAACATGACTGGCATTGACATGTAGGATTCTTTGAATGCTGTTACAGACAATCTATATCATGAGGGAATGAAAGCCATTCCTGTTGAGGTAATTAAGGAGGTTTTCTGAAGGACCTCACAAAATAATGTGGGTGCACCCTGGACATTGGGAAAGCCCATGAAACTGGATGACCCTATCTTTCTGCTGCCTTGTGATGCCAAAGTAGATGAATTTCCCAGCTCTCATGTAAAATGCATCAGTCGCCTGATGAATCTATGCCTGTACTGCAGTCTGCTATTAGAGAACCCTGTAGCTGCCTGAAATGAGTCTGTGCCATAAAGGTTTAGTGTGGTGGTTACCTCCCTCACCACAAAGAGAGTTGTGCTGGCCAATGACCGTGGCTGCAGGTCCTCATACAATAGGTGGCATAGCTGCCTGATTGCCTTTTTGGTGAAGTGCACTCTTCTTATACACATCTCATCACTAAGGCCTTATATGACTTGTGATGCCTTAATATTCTATGGAGTGAGGAGTAATATCTGCTGTGGTGCATCCTCCTTAACAGTTGCCTGATTTTCCTTTGCTCCATCCTGTGCTGCTCCTCCTCCCCCATGATAATGGCATAAAGGGTACACCCATGGGGAATACCATACCTGCGTCTGAGAAGCCCTCACTGCAGAATTCGCAACTGAAACTCTCCACAATCTTCAGGCTTAGAAACATCTCACTTTCTCCCGTCTTAGCTGATCCTGGCAACAGCTGTGCTTTATTATTCTCAGTCTAACTGCCCCTGAGTGATTTGTGAGTATAAAAGCAAGAAAGTCTGAGCTGCAGTAGCACTATCCCTCATTATGATATATTTAAGTGAGCTCACTCATGACACAACGGGTGGGTAACAGGAAGGGCCAAAAAGAACAAAGGAATTCAGGGGAATAGATTTTTATACAGAAATCGGGCGCAAATTTTTCTCCCCCGTCATGACTGCCAGCAGGGAAGTGGGCATTCAGCTGCAATGGTCAGAGATGAGCTGGACTTTGATTGAGTGGTCGACTTTGCATTCCATGCAGGAGAACATAGGGCTACATGTGTGCAATCAATTACACGCTGATTTTGGGAATTCCAGCTATGTGGAAGAAGCCTACGGCCTGTTCCTACTGTTGGCTTTTGCCCATGCGAAATATGATGTAATTTCTTGCTCTTGCAAATAATGTGTCAGTGTGGACTGCAGACTGACTGATATTGATGATGTCCTCGCTGGCAGACTGGAAAAGAACCAGAAGTGAAAATGTTCAGGGTTGAAGTGTTGTGGATAGCCACTGTCATCCTTGCCTTGGAGTTTGGCTGAAGGTCATTCATCTTTTACATGTGACACAACTCTGTCAACACCTCTCTGGTGAATCTGAGTCTGTGCATGTATTGCTCCTCCATCAAGTCCAGATACGTGGCTGACAGATGTGATTTGCAGGGTAAGGATGGTTAGGAGCTCTCCTCCTTCAAAGTAAACTTGCTTTCCTAGCATTCATGTATTCTTCCTCATCCCTTCTTTTTCCTCCAAGTTACACATATTAAAGGGGAATTCCGATGAGGATTCTCATAGGGATACCTATTGTGTGAAAAGGTACAGTGAGAGTGTGGTAAACCACTGTTACCGTTCACAACCGTTCACTATTGTTACACTGTTGTTATCACTACACAAGATTACCTCTTGCCACGCACGCTGTTATACCTAGGCATACCTCAGCTGACTCTGCCCATGGCTCCGCCTGCTTGCCCAGGTATAAAGGTGACCGCTTGGCTAGTATTCTTCCTTGTTGGAACCGATCACCCACAAGGGTGGGCTCTGTTATTTAGCCAATAAAAACCTATAGTTACGATCTTAACTCGTCGCTTTTCATGGAATGAATTGATAGGTATATCAATTTTATTGGCTAAATTTTGAAATGTGTGGATCGGAGCAGCCAAACGACCAGCCAAACGGCCAGCTACAACAGCCCCAGCAGCTGACCTGGCTGCGAGCCCTCCGACCGCCGTATCTGGATCTAAACCCACAGGCAGCGAATTCAGCCCTCGACTTCGAACACTGGCTGAGCTGTTTCGAATCCTACCTGGGAGCCTCCGGCGTGCCTCCGGAATCCAAACTAAGAGTCCTGACCGCCCAGATGAGCCCTAAAGTATTTGCACTCATCCGGGACCTTGCTACATACGAGGACGCCCTCAACCTGCTAAAAGAGCAGTACCGGAGCCCAGTAAATTCAATGTATGCCAGACATCTCCTAAGATCCCGCTCGCAACAGCCAGGAGAGTCTGTAGATGAATTTTTACGGGCGCTACAAACACTCGGCAGGGACTGTGACTTTAAAGCTGTAACGGTTGCAAAAAATACTGAAGGAAATATCCGCGATGCCTTCGTGAAAGGCCTTCGGTCCGACTACTCACGGCAAAGACTGCTCGAATCAAAGGATCTCGAATTGAAAACAGCTGCAGCCCTCGCTCGCTCCCTGGAAGTGGCCCATCGGGACCTCGAGGCGTACTCCAGGTACAGTGCTGCGCGACCCTGGGACTCGGGCCCGACTCCGGCCGCAATACCCCTCGCACCGCCGCCCCTGGGACCTACTACGGCGTCGGTGTCCCGGAATCGATCGGGACCGCCACCCCCGGGACCTGTTGCGGCAGCGGACCTCCGCGATCGGGCTGCCAGCTGCTTCTTCTGTGGCCAGGCGAGACATCAAAGGGCGCGCTGCCCTGCAAGGAACGCGACCTGCTCCGGCTGCAAAAAGAAAGGCCACTTCGTAAACGCCTGCAGGGGGAAAGCCACAGACGCCAGCAGTGCCTCATGTGAGTTGTGAGGGTGGCCATCTTTGATCAAGGCCACAGATGCCAGCATTGCATCATGTGAGTCGTGGGGGCGGCCATCTTTGATCAAGGCCACAGACGCCAGCAGTGCCTCATGTGAGTTGTGGGGGCGGCCATCTTCTCCGCCATTTTGTCCAACTTCGTGGGGATCCGCGTCATGGGCGCCGCCATTTTGTTCGCCGCACTCGGCCGCCGTTTTGTCTCCAGACCCGACCACCGCCTCACCTGCAGACTACAGCAGCTCACTCAGCCATACACTGGCCTCCGTCACGCTTGACCAAGCTCTCCCGTATCATCTGTCCAAGTCCATGATGGACATCGAAGTAAACGGCCACGCCACGACCTGCCTGTTCGACAGCGGAAGAACGGAGAGTTTTATTCACCCAGACACGGTGAGCTGCTACTCCCTCACTGTCCGGCCAACGCGCCATCGGATCTCGATGGTGGCGAAGTCCCATTCAACAGACATCAGCGGCTACTGTGTGGTGACCCTGTCGGTTAGGGGCACGGAATATAAAAACTTTAAACTTCTCGTCCTGCCCCAGCTCTGCGCTGCCGTCCTACTAGGGCTGGATTTCCAAAGCCACCTTCAAAGTGTCACTTTGGCTTACGGTGGATCCCTCCCCCCACTCACAGTCTGCAACCAGCAAAATTTAAACCGCCCGCCGCGTACCACCTGCGGCCTCTCCACCCTCAAAGTCCCGCCCCCCTCCTTGTTCGCTAACCTCACCCGTGACTGTAAACCCGTCGCTACCAAAAGCAGGCGGTACAGCGCTGGGGACAGAGCTTTTATTAGCTCTGAGGTGCAGCGACTCCTGAAGGAGGACATCATCGAGGGGAGCACCAGCCCCTGGCGTGCCCAGGTCGTAGTCGTTAAGACCGGCGATAAACACCGCCTGGTCATCGACTACAGCCAAACCATAAACCGGTACACCCAGCTGGACGCATACCCCCTTCCCCGCATATCTGATATGGTCAACCAGATTGCACGGTACCGGGTATTCTCCACCATCGACCTCAAGTCGGCCTATCACCAACTCCCTATCCGCCCTGAGGACCGCCAGTATACCGCCTTCGAGGCGAATGGCCGCCTCTACCACTTCCTTAGGGTTCCCTTCGGTGTCACCAATGGGGTTTCGGTCTTCCAAAGGGAGATGGACCGGATGGTTGACCAGAACGCGCTGCAGGCCACGTTCCCTTATCTAGATAACGTCACCATCTGCGGCCGCGACCAGCAGGACCACGATGTTATTCTGGAGAAATTCCTCCGTACGGCCCAACGGCTGAACCTCACTTACAATAAGGAGAAATGTGTGTTTAACACCTCGCGCCTTGCCATCCTCGGCTGCGTAGTAGAGAACGGAGTCATCGGCCCCGACCCCGAAAGAATGCGCCCCCTCATGGAGCTTCCCCTCCCCCACTGTCCAAAGGCGCTGAAGAGAACCCTGGGGCTCTTCGCTTACTATGCCCAATGGGTGCCCAATTATGCGGACAAAGCCAGACCCCTCATGAAGTCCACCTCCTTCCCCCTGACAGCAGAAGCAGGCGCAGCCTTCTCCCTCATAAAAGGAGACATTGCGAAGGCCACAATGCACGCAGTGGATGAGTCCATCCCTTTCCAAGTGGAAAGCGATGCATCCGACTTCGCCCTAGCTGCAACCCTTAACCAGGCGGGGAGACCTGTGGCCTTCTTCTCAAGGACCCTCCAGGGTCCTGAGATCCGACACTCTTCTGTCGAGAAGGAGGCCCAGGCGATTGTGGAGGCGGTACGACGCTGGAGGCATTACCTGGCAGGCAAACGATTTACCCTCCTCACCGACCAGCGTTCGGTTGCTTTTATGTTTAATAACAAGCTGAAGGGCAAAATCAAGAACGACAAGATCTTGAGGTGGAGAATTGAGCTCTCCACCTACGATTACGATATCTTGTACCGGCCTGGTAAACTCAACGACCCCCCAGATGCTCTATCACGAAGTACATGCGCCAACGCGCAAGTTGATAGACTGCGGACCCTCCACAACGACCTCTGCCACCCCGGGGTCACCAGACATTACCACTTCATTAAGGCCCGCAACCTGCCCTACTCCATCGAGGAGGTCAGGACCATGACCAGGAACTGCCAAACCTGTGCCGAATGCAAACCGCATTTCTATAGGCCGGACAGAGCAAGCCTGATCAAGGCCACCCGCCCCTTCGAGCGCTTGAGCATCAATTTTAAGGGGCCCCTCCCGTCCTCTGACCGTAATGTGTACTTCCTCAACATTATTGACGAGTACTCCCGTTTCCCCTTTGCCATCCCCTGCCCAGACATGACCAGTACCACGGTCATCAAATGCCTGAACGACCTCTTCGCCTTGTTCGGGTTCCCGAACTATATACATAGCGACCGGGGCGCATCCTTCATGAGCGAGGAACTTCGCCAGTTCCTGCTCGCGAGAGGTATTGCTGTGAGCAGGACCACCAGCTACAACCCCCGGGGGAACAGCCAGGTGGAAAGAGAAAACACGACAGTTTGGAAGGCCGTCCTCTTAGCCCTAAAGTCTAAGGGCCTCCGAACCTCTCGCTGGCAGGAAGTCCTCCCGGCAGCGCTCCACTCCATCCGGTCACTGCTTTGCACTGCCATTAACGCCACCCCCCATGAACGAATGTTTGTTTTCCCCAGGAAGTCGACTACGGGAACCTTGCTACCAACATGGCTGACTTCTCCGGGGCCCGTCCTGCTGTGGAAGCACGTGAGGACCCATAAAATGGACCCCCTGGTTGAGAGGGTGGACCTCCTGCACGCCAACCCTCAGTACGCCTATGTGGCATACCCAGACGGGCGGGAGGACACTGTCTCCTTGCGAGACCTCGCACCCTCGGGCACCCCTGAGATACCACCGTTACCCCCCACCACTCCCCCAAATCCAGCTCCTGTAGACGGCATGCCGGAACCCCAGGAGCCTTCGTCGACCACGCAGACACCAGCATTAACATCGGATACTGCACCACCGCCGCCGCTGCTGCGCCGATCAGAAAGGCTTACGAGGCCTGCTGAGAGACTGACATACACGAACTGGTAGTACACTTCACCCCGCCGGACTCAATTTTAAACAAGGGGTGAATGTGGTAAACCACTGTTACCGTTCACAACCGTTCACTATTGTTACACTGTTGTTATCACTGTTTACACTGTTGTTATCACTACACAAGGTTACCTCTTGCCACGCACGCTGTTATACCTAGGCATACCTCAGCTGACTCCGCCCATGGCTCCGCCTGCTTGCCCAGGTATAAAGGTGGCCGCTTGGCTAGTATTCTTCCTTGTTGGAACCGATCACCCACGAGGGTGGGCTCTGTTATTTAGCCAATAAAAACCTATAGTTACTATCTTAACTCGTCGCTTTTCATGGAATGAATTGATAGGTATATCAGAGAGTATCAATGAGTTACTCCAAAACAACTCCACAAAGTACTTTGACCCACACAGTTGAGCAGATATCAAATAAATGCTGAGAAACACTCAACAATACTTTAAAAAACTAAGACTGGAATTTTGTGAGGGAGGGTCATTGGGCACGATCGGTGATGGGTCAGGTGGGAAAGTGTTTTTTTTGATAGCGGGTTGGGACCCTGCTGTCATCCCGCCACCACGCACCTTTCCCAATGTCGGGTCTGTCAGCTCTGAGTAGGCCAGACAGGCAGTGGCAGGGGGCCCAAGTAATCTCATTATTATTGCCTTGTTGACAGATCATTAACAGACTTTTTAAATTTACCTTTTCACTTTAACTTCATGGCCACGGGAACCATGCTGTTTGGGGACCACGGCTGTGAACCTGAGGTGGGAGTTCAGTAGCCATTGCTCCAGCTGATTCCTTGACAGCTTCAAATGTACAGTAAAAGCTCCCACCTGACAGATCTTCACTTTCCTCAGCCACAAGCTGTTTCTCAGTCTATTTCCAGCACAGATTCTGCAGGCTTTCCACTCGCCATCCAGTATCACCTCATTGGAAGAACTCTCTTACCATTGACAGAATGCTTCTGTCATCTGTACTTCACCTGCCATCTATTCCATCAACATGGGTGCCTTTTATATTGTCTCACTTTGGTCCTCAGAATCCAACCATGATCAGCCCCAACACTAGCAGCACCAGGCACACTGCCTGCACCAACAACAACACCAACCTTCTATGCAATCACCTGATGTTGCACAGGACACAGGGCATTAGCACCTGAGCATGTTGCTGCCCGGGATCCAGGGATGGCCTCACCATGGCCAGATTTACTTCACTTGACACTGTACACCCTGACGCCACATGATGCGCCAGGTTGGCACCACCTCACACCAACACTATAAAGCATCCCTACAATGCCCAAGTCATTCCTTTCACACTCATCACCACTGCGGGGGGTAATGTTATGTCCCACCATTCACTGCAACTCACTAAGCCACTTCCAAAGGTGCACATAAATCTGTCCAAGAATGCAAAGTGTTGAAAATAAAGGTTTCAATATTTGGCAGCAGATTAACAGAAACTTTACATAAACATTGGATAAAACATCCAATGGCTACCCTTGTAAGCTGTTAGTTGGTATGATTGCACTAGGATGAGGGTGAGTGTGAGGGATGGCTAGTGAGATGGGGATGTGATAATGTAGATAGAGAGAGAGGGATGTGTGGAGGTGCAAGGTATGTTGGTGTGAGTAAGGATGTGCAGGGATAGGGTTGGGAAGGCAGAGTGATGTGGATGTGATGAGAGGCACTGCAGGGTGAAGGTGAGTGTGGCTTTGTACTAACATTTCCTGATCTAATGAGATAATTGAAAGGTTTGTGCCACTGCACCCAGGTCTGCCTAACGACATCCCTGCTTGTGACCTCCTGTGCAATGTGCAACCAGGCTGTGTTGGTGTCCTGGGGAGGTCTCTTCTGCCCATGGGAAGGGAAGAGGACCTCCCTGCGTGCTGTGACTCCCTCCATAAGCATATGAAGGGCGTCATGGGAGAACCTGGGTGCAGCCCTGCACCTCTGTGCAGTGCTTGTCAGTGTTTGCAGCACTTCAATGCTGTAGAATACGGACAGTACAAATGTCAAAATAAAGTTGGCCAGGGTCCCTTTAAGGAAACCGACTGATGACGCGTCATGAAATGACGTCACCAGACCCGCTTCCTCTAATTGGGCCGGGAAACGTGCTGGGCGGGCTCAACAAGCCCTATTAACAGAAAGTCATTTCACAGAGCGGGATGGAGTCAGCAGCGGAGTCAGGACCCGCTACCGACATCGCTCGCCATCGACCCGCTGAGGTGAGCAAACTCCCGGTCTAAATTTAATTTGCAACTGCAAGTTGCTGGTTGTCCCTTTAACCAACTATTGAGATGAAGGTGCAGCCTAACAACTGTGAGCATCTCATTTTCTGGACAAGATTAGGAAGTAGAATGGCCTGAAAAAGGTGCAGAAGGCAGAATTCACCACGCACACATTATTGGCCCAGAAATTCGGGTCTCCACGGGTGAGTACGCACCCGTAGGCCCAATGGAAGCACCAGTTTCGTACATGCACTGTGCATGCGCGGGAAACTGGAACTTCTGTTCCCTTAAAGGAAGGGGTTCAGAGGTCAAACGCGTACGCCGGAGAGGCAGCGCGTGCGCATCGAACTTACGTTTTTTTTTTGCAGGGTTCTCCGGGAGGGTAAGTCTCCAGGAGTTACACTTTTAAAAAGTAGGCGCAAGGCCTGCTTTTAACAAGGTAAGTGGTGAATTAATTAAAATTAAAACATTTTTTCCACAGGTTTATTATTTTTAAATATTTTAAAGAAAGGTAAGTTTATTTTTAGTCCTGTTAGAAAATGTAATTAATTTTTTCAAAAATTTAAATTATTGTTTATGTTATTTTATTTGTTATGTTATTTTAAAAATGTGATTTAAAAAAAAAATTATTTGAAGTTTTAGTGATGTTTTGGGGCTTATATTATTTATAGGTTTGACAGCTCTTCCTGCCAAACTTATGAATGAAGCATTCCCTGCTACCATTGGCTCTCCATGGCCCACGTGGTCCCAGAGGACGCATCGAACTAACTGCGCCCCTGGGATACGCAAGCACTGCGTGCTGGCAGTTGGAGGAGGCCCAGGATCGGAATCCCATGTGGGCCCACAGCTCAACAGCCGGCGCGCTAGGTAAGTGCAGGTCGGGGGCTTGCACCTGCGGGAAGCCCCCGACCCGAATTCCTGGGCCATTATGTTAAAGTGAAGCTCCCACCTGAAACAAGTGCATCAGCACCACCCCCCCCCACCGCCCCCCAACTACCACTAAGCCAGTAGAAATACTCATCAGGTGCCAAAGGAGTGCAGATCAGTGTTACGGGTCTCTGCCCCTTTTTCTGTGCCATTATGGTTCCTGAAATGTCGTACATGGGGTGCAGCCCACTCAAAAATATGCCCCCTTGTTTCAATGCTTATTGCTTCAAACTCCACACAAGTAAAATTTAGATTAAGTATAGTAATACATTAAACAATGTAACATTCTGAATCAAAAGTTGGAAAATAGAAAATTAAATGGAAAAGAAGTGTGTCCTGAAATTAGTTTTGTAATTTTTTCTGGTTATTCTCTTGAAGATTTAGTTTTTTTTTGCAGGAATGTATGTAGCATCATTACACATTTGCTAGGCCTGCTCGGTCAATATGGCATTATACAACACATTATGAACTGAGTGCTTTGGATCACATGATGAAAACAGGTGTAGCAGAGAAAATATAATAATTCAGAGCTTTTTTCTCTTGAAATTAGTTACCATATTTGATTTTTGTTTTATATATTTTGTGTTATTTCCCCTGTTTACCTCTGTTCTTCCTCTAGTGAACTCTGACCACCATGTAACCTTTTCTGCTAAGCAGGTAAGCAAAATTGTCTTTGACGTCCATTAGCAAATGGCAAGAGCATTAACATTTCAAATATCAGTATTCCAGGTGGCAAAACATCCAACAGATCGTCAAGAGTTTCTAATAAGCTTACAAGTCTGAAAAGCTTGTAAAGTGGCATAATTTTCAACCTAATAGTTCTTTTTTATCATATAAACAGAAAGTTCACTTCTCTATTTCAAAAGTTCGAAATCTCCCCCATCATATTTGTCATTAAGAACTATTGATCAAATTATAACTTTATTCATTACTATATCTCATCTATGCCTCTATACCTATTATTTTTTACACAAACATAGATTTAACCAAAATTTATAACACCAACACATAAAATATGTTTCACTTGAAACCATGATGATGATCAAAGTTTTTCCAATGGGTATATCAAGGACCTGTATGTACCAGGAGATGAAGTTCCAGGCTAGGCACCATAAAGATAATAATAAAGACAGAGTGCTTATTCCCATTGCAGTATTTACATTCTGGTAATTTGTATTTACATTTCCTTTGTGATTTATTGTCTGCCAAAAAATTGACAATTTATTTAAAAATGTTCCCAATCCCTCGCTTATTATTATTTATTCACCTACCAGAGCGCCGAGAGTGGAAGCAGCGGCACAAAGAGCGCCAAGAGCAGGAGCAGCGGCACAAAGAGCGTCGAGGGTGGGAGCAGCGGCACAAAGAGCGCCGAGAGCGGGGGCAGCGGTATAAAGAGCGCCGAGAGCGGGAGCAGCGGCACAAAGAGCGCCGAGAGCGAGAGCAGCAGCACAAAGAGTGCCGAGGGCGGGAGAAGCGGCACAAAGAACGTGAGAGCGGGAGCAATGGTGTAAAGAGCGCCGAGAGTGGGAGCAGTGGTACGAAGCACGCAAGAGCGGGAGCAGCGGTATAAAGAGCACCGAGAGTGGGAGCAGCGGTATAAAGAGCACCGAGAGTGGGAGCAGTGGTACGAAGCACGCAAGAGCGGGAGCAGCGGTATAAAGAGCACCGAGAGTGGGAGCAGCGGTATAAAGAGCGGCGAGAGTGGGAGCAGCGGCACAAAGTGTGCAAGAGCGGGAGCAGCGGTATAAAGAGCACCGAGAGTGGGAGCAGCGGTATAAAGAGCACCGAGAGTGGGAGCAGCGGTATAAAGAGCACCGAGAGTGGGAGCAGCAGTATAAAGAGCGCCGAGAGTGGGAGCAGTGGTATAAAGAGCGTGAGAGCGGGAGCAATGGTAGAAAGAGTACTGAGAGCGAGAGCAGTGATATAAAGAGTGCCTAGAGCAGGAGCAGCGGCATAAAGAGCGGCGAGAGAGGGAGCAGTGGCACAGAGAGCGCGAGAGAGGAAGCAGCAGTATAAAGAGTGCCGAGGGGCAGGGTGAACAGCCAGAGGTCGTTGTCCATATCGGCAACAACGACATAGGCAGAACGAGGGATAAGGTCCTGCAGGCAGAGTTTAGGGAGCTAGGAGAGAGATTAAAAAGCAGGACCTCAAAAGGTAGTAATCTCTGGATTACTCCTGGTGCCATGTGCTAGTGAGTACAGGAATAGGAGGATAGAACAGATGAATGTGTGGCTGGAGAAATGGTGCAGGAGAGAGGGCTTTAAATTCCTGAGGCATTCGGGCCATTTCTGGGGAAGGGACCTGTACAAGCCAGACGGGTTATACCTCAACAGAGCCAGGACCAATATTCTCGCGGGGAGGTTTGTTGTGGAGGGTTTAAACTAGCTTGGCAGAGGGATGGGCACCAGCATATAGGAGTAGAAAAGAGGAATAAGGTGTATAAAACAGTGATTGTGTTGGATAGTACTAGAGAAGAAAGTAGTACTAAAGGTGGTAGTAGTACCATATTAGATAGGAGCAGACTAAGAAAGACTACGAAAAATTCAAAAATGTGTTTAGAATGCATGTACGTAAACGCACAAAGTGTGATGAATAAGGATGGTGAGCTACAAGCACAATTAGCTGTGTGACAATATGATGTTCTGGAAATAATGGAAACGTGGCTTAAAAACGGTGAGGACTGGGCACTTAATATTCAAGGGTACAAGGTGTTCAGAAAAGATAGGGAAGGAAAAAGGGAGGTGGGGGTGGCAGTGCTGATTAAGGAAGACATTGTTGTGTTGGAAGGGGAGGATGTTCTTCACGGGACAAGGACAGAATTCATTTGGTTAGAGTTGAGGAGCAAAAATGGTATGATCACGCTATTGGGGTATTCTATAGGCCTCCAAATAGTGAGAGGGAGGTAGAGGAGCAAATCTGCAGGGAAATCGCAGAGATATGCAAGAGCTATAGGCCTAGAAATTGAGTTTTGGCGCAGCCAGGGCTTTAGCGCCGGAAGTTAGTGCCGGAGCTAAGTCGCGCTGTTCGGGCCCAAAATTCACCAATTCTGCGCCCAAACGGCTGCCGGCGCTGCTGAGAGCTGTTTGCGCCTGAAAACTGGCGCTACGCGCTGAATATCGGCGCTATTCCGGCGCTGCGGCGCCCGCTGCGGTGCGGCAGGTTCGGGAAGTGCAGGCCTCCTCCTTCCCTTAAGGAGGAGCTGCCTGCACCCGGCCGCGGCCCGCGAAAATCTTTTTAAAAATGAGCCCGGCACCTCGGACAAGTGCCGGGCTTGCTTCTGTTCCGGGGGGGGGGGGGGGGGATGTCCGGGGAGGGAGCTGCGGCCAGGCGGCCGGCGGGAAAGCGGCCGGCCGCCGCGTTGCCTTTAATGCGCCGGCGCAAACTCATGTAAGACTCTGTTGCCAGAGTCTTAGTTGCGGCTGCCACGGGCGAGGCGGCCGCAACTGAATTTCGGCGCTGGGGCCCGTCGGCATGGCAACCGGGACGCTGCGCACACCGATGACGTCATCGGTGCCGGCGCAGCGCTACCGGTCTACCGCGGCGGAAGGGCCCCAGGCAATTTCGGCGCCGGCGCCAATTGCAGCGCTAGGCCCTCTAGCGCCGCAAAATCGGCGCTAAGGGCACTGAATTTCTAGGCCATAGAGTGGTGATATTGGGGGACTTTAATTACCCAAACATTGATTGGGATAATGCTAAGGTAAAGGGAAAGGAGTGGGGGGAATTTCTGAAATGTGTTCAGGAGAATTTCCTTGACCAATATGTTTTTGGCCCAACTAGGAAGGAGGCTTTGCTGGATCTGGTGCTGGGGAATGAGGTGGGCCAGGTTGACCAAGTGTCTGTGGGAGAACACTTGGGGACGAGTGATCATTGTATCATACGAGTTAGATTAGCAATGGAGAGGAGCAAGGAACAATCTAGAGTGGAACTTCTAACCTGGAATAGGGCTAACTTCAATGGGATGTGAAAGAATCTAGCCAGGGTAAAATAGAACCAAAGACTGACAGGAAAAACTGTAATGGAGCAATGAGTGATCTTTAAGGAGGAGATGTTCCAAGTACAGGCTAGTTACATTCCAACAAGAGGAAAGGGTAAGGGAACCAAAGCAAGGGCTCCTTGGAGGACGAGGGAGATAGAGAAGATGATGAAACAAAAAAAGATGGTGTATGATGCATGTCAGGTGAACTCTTCAAGGGAGAACCAGACCAAATACAATAAGTTGAGAGGGGATGTGAAGATGAAAATAAGATTGGAAAAGAGAGAATATGAGAGTAGAATGGCGGTTAATATAAAAGGGAACCCAAAAATATTCTACCGGCATGTAAACAGTAAGCGGGTAGTAAGAGGCGGGGTGGGGCCTATTAGAGACAAAGAAGGTGATATATGCTTAGAGGTGCAGGGCAAGGCTGGAATACTCAATGAGTACTTTGTATCGGTGTTTACTAAGGTGGTGGATGCTGACAAAATATCGGTAGAAGTGGAAAAGGTAGAAGCAATGGAAGGGGTGAAAATTGATAGCCAGGATGTACTAGAAAGGCTGGGTATGCTTAAAGTGGACAAGTCGCCTGGTCCAGATGGCTTGCATTCCAGGTTGCTAAGGGAATTGGGGGAGGAGATAGCGGAAGGGCTTGCCATAATTTTCCAATCTTCCCTAGATGCAGGGGAGATGCCTGAGGATTGGAAAGTGGCAAATGTGACGCCATTGCTCAAGAAAGTGTGTAAGGACAATCCTAGTAACTGCAGGCCGGTCAGTTTAACATTAGTGGTGGGTAAAGTTTTAGAAACCATAATCAAGGAAAAAATTAACGCTACTTGGAGAGGTTTAAGCTAATTAAGGAGAGCCAACACGGATTTGTAAAAGGCAGATCGTGTTTGACTAATCTTATTGAATTTTTTGATGAAGTAACAGAGAGGATTGATGAAGTGAATGCAATGGATGTTGTCCACATGGATTTTCGGAAGGCATTTGACAAAGTACCACATAGAAGGCTGGTTAACAAAATTGAGGCTCATGAAATTGGTGGATCAGTGGCAGCTTGGAAAAGGAATTGGCTTAAGGACAGAAAACAGCGAGTTGTGGTAAATAGCTGGTTTTCAGACTGGAGGATGGTAGACAGTGGTGTTCCCCAAGGGTCAGTGCTGGGGACACTGCTTTTTTTGATAAATATATAATTGACCTGGATATTGGAATACAGAGTAGAATTTCTAAATTTGCCGATGACACCAAATTTGGGGGAGTGGCAAACAGTGATGATGATACCAATCGACTGCAACAGGACATAGAAAGGCTAGCAAAATGGGCAGACAAGTGGCAGATGGTATTTAATACAGAGAAGTGCGAGGTGATGCATTTTGGCAGAAGGAACAGGGAGAGGCAATATACACTTAATGGCACAGTTTTAAAGAAAGAGTGTGCAGGGACAGAGGGACCTGGGAGTTAATGTGCATTGGTCCCTGAAGGTGGCAGAACATATTGAGAGAGTGGTTAGCAAAGCATATGGGATCTTGGGCTTCATAAAGAGAGGTATTGAGTACAAAAGTAGAGAAGTTATGCTGAACCTTTATAAAGCGCTGGTTAAGCCACAACTGGAGTATTGCGTCGAGTTCTGATCACCAAACTTTTGGAAGGAAGTGAAGGCCCTTGAGAGTGTGCAGAGGAGATTTACCAGAATAGTTCCGGGGATGGGGGATCTTAGCCACAAGGACATGTTGGAGAAGCTGGATTTGTTTTCATTAGAGCAAAGGAGGTTGAGGGATGATTTGATAGAGGTGTACAAGATTATGACGGGTTTAGATAGGCTAGACGGGGAAAGGCTGTTCCCATTAGTTCATGGTACAAGGACTAGGGGACACAGATTTAAGGTTTTGGGCAAGAGATACAGGGGAGACGTGAGGAAAAACTTTTTTACGCAGCGAGTGGTGATGGCCTGGAATTCGCTGCAGACAGAAGTGGTGGAAGCGGATACACTCAATGGCCCAGTAATTCCTCTCTGAACGCGTGAGTACGGTCGGGGTACTCACGCGTCTGGCCGGAGGAAATGCCCGTGTTCAGCAGGCACAGTGCATGCGGGGAAAACCGGCATTTCCAGTCCTCTGAACGAAGGGGTTCAGAGGCACAGCGCGTGCGACTGCACAGGCAGCGCTTGCGCAGTGAACTTCGTCGATTTCATTCATGGATTCAGTGAGGGTAAGTCCTTACAAGTTACACTTGAAAAAAGCATGTGTAAAGTTGCTCCAAGGCTGCGGAGGAAGATATATTTTATCGTGGAGCTTCTGAAAGGAATATTTTTGTTTGGGAAAGGGAGGAAAGTTATTTTAAGAAATGCTGAGGTAAGTTTTAAAGTTTAAATTTTTTTTTTAAACGGATTTTCAGTACGGTAGGTAGAAGGAGCAATTGTGGCTGTGTGAATTGAATGTGAGAATGAGTGTTCTAAAACGAGTAATGTAACATTTCCAACACTTTTAAGAAAGAAACTTTTCATCAGTAATAAGTACATATATTCCTTTACGTATATGTATGTATGTTTTATATTCCTTTACTTATGTGTATGAATGTATGTTTTTAATTATGATTTTCCAATAAGTTACTTTCTCTGAAAGTCATAATTAAATACATACATTCATACACATAAGTAAAGGAATATATACATACACGCAAAGGAATATATACAGACATACATACATAATTACTTAAAAGAATATATTACTGATGAAAAGTTTCTTTCTTAAAAATGTTGGAGTCATTTTCACATTTAATAAACACAGCAAATTCAATTCACATAGCCACAATTGATCCTTCTACCTACAGTACTGAAAACCCATTTTAAAAAACAAAAATAAACTTTAAAACTTACCTCAGCATTTCTTAAAATAACTTTCCTCCCTTACCCAAACAAAAATATTGCCTTTCAGAAGCTCCACGATAAGAAATATCTTCCTCCGCAGCCTCTGGAGCAACTGTACTCATGCTTTTTTCATGTGTAAATTGTAAGGACTTGACCTCACTGAAAGCATGAATGAAAGCGGCGAATTTTACTGCACACGCACTGCCTGTACAGTCGCATGCGTTCTGCCTCTGAACCCCTTCGTTCAGAGGACAGGCAATGCCGGTTTTCTCCGCATGCGCTGTGCATGCTGAAAACCGGCATTTCCTCCGGCCAGACGCATAAGTACCCCGACCGTACTCGCGCGTTTGGAAGGGAATTACTGGGCCAACATTTTACATGTCAATAAAATGAAAAATTTAACAATTGCACGATTTGCCCCCTCGCATCTGCGACTGAGGGTCCAAGGAGGTGCATTGCGCAAGAGGTCATCGTCGTACGTATCCTCACACTGTTCCCTTTCGGGAACTGTATGAAGTGGTGGAAGGATTTCTGGCCACGTTAACACTCCTTCTGTGACCATAACCATCTTCATACCAGCCATTAGGGTGGTTAGTCCTATGGCGTGAGGGTTTTACGGGCTCCCACAACCCATCTGAGGGGGGGGGGCCACCCACACCGGCGGACGCAAGTATCCCGCTGGATGTCCACCCAGAATTTATAGTTGGAGCTCCGACTCCACTTGCCGGGACTGTCTGGAGCGGGGTTCGAAACCCTACTCCTTCTGGCCCAGCGGCGGGGATGCTTACCGCTACGCAAAAGGCCCACTCCGCGCAAAAGGTGACACCCATACGTTTCCTGCGCCTTTTCCCTCCCCGTGACTGGAGCCCTATGCTGCCACTTGAAAGACCAAGCTATCATCTGTCCTTTTTGCGGCGCCTTTGACTTCTCATTACCAATGATGAGCAGGCGCTGCGCCTCCACCTCGTTGAGGAGATTGCTGAGGTCATCATCAGTTCAATTGTGAGTTCTTTTAATGCCGTGAATTGTGCTCATTCCAGCCATTTCACGTTGCTAATCGGATTGGGCCTTTGGCGTAGCGGTAGGATCCCCGCCGCTGGGCCAGACGGGGTAGGGTTTCGAACCCCGCTCCAGACAGTCCCGGCAAGTGGAGTCGGAGCTCCGGCTCTAAATTCTGGGTTGACATCCAGTGGGATATTTGCGTCCGTGGGTGTGGGTGGCCCCCCCTCCTTGTATAGCTTGTGGGAGCCCGTAAAACCCTCCCGCCATAGGACTACCCACCCTAATGGCTGGTTCAAAGATGGTTACGGTCACGGAATGAGCGTTAATCACGGCCATAAATCCTTCCACCACTTCATACAGTTCCCCAAAGGGAACAGTGTGAAGACACGTATGACGACGACATTGCTAAATAAATAAATGGAATAAAAAAAATTATTTTAGGGCTTTTAAAAGTCTTTAAATTGCTTTAATTCTGTTTAAAACTACTTCAGATTCTTCAAAATAATGTAAACGTTTTTTAAAGTTTATAAAAGTTACCAAAAGCTTCATAAAAATACCAAAAACCTATTTAAAATGCTGCTTTGCATGTAAAAATGCTTAGCAGCTTGTGAGAAACATTGGGGGCGTGTCCTATTAAACTGAGACCTCAAGGGGCGTGTCTCACTTGCACAGCGCGCTACAGGCTTCGCGCTGGCTGCACTCCTGGGCGGCGTGACGTCAACATTTTAAAACAGCAATTCCAGGCGTCCCTGAAGCTCAACGGCCGGCGCGTCGGGTAAGTGCATATCGGGGGCTTGCACGCGCGGCAAGCCCCCGACCCGAATTTCTGGGCCATGGTTTTCAAGGGGACACTGGATAGGCACTTGAGGGAAATAAACTTGCAGGGTTACGGGGATAGAGCAGGGAAATGGGACTGACTGGATCGTTCTACAGAGAGCTGGCACGGACTCGATGGGCCAAATGGCCTCCTTCTGTGCCATTATGACTCTATGGGCTGGATTTTCATTCAGGTGTGGGTTGGTGTTGTGTAATCCGCATTTTGTGTTATCCACACGAATCTAAATGGATGTGGGAGATTGATGCAATTTTAACTTAATTGTCCAATTGATTTCCAACGTGCGGGAACCCTTGGCAAATGAGTTTCTCCTGACTGAAAGTTGCCTCCAATGATATCATCATTGCTGCTGCATTTAAGGTCTACAGCAAGCCTTACTTCTTCTGCAGACTGCCAAGCTTTTTGACTGTGGAGTGAGAGGGACCTGGAGGCACCATGAGCAGCGGGAGACCCAGATCAGCTCCTCCTTTTGACGAGGTGGCCTTGCAGGCTTTAGTAGATGGGGCTGCAGCCAACAGGGAGGCGCTCTTTCCTTCTACAGGGAGGAAGAGGCCGCCCAAGCAGACCAAGGCAGTGTGGATGCAGGTGGCTGAGGAGGTCAACTCCTTGGGAGTCACCCGCAGAACTTGGATTCAGTGCCGCAAGAGATTTCATGACCTTCTCCGCACTGGAAAAGTGAGTATGATTTTCCCATCACCCTCAATCTGATCCCCATTGCCTTTCCTCACCAGCACTCAGCTTCAGCAATCTCTTCCTCCACATCCCACTTGACACTGACATCCATGCACCCTTACCCATTCCCTTTCTCTCTGTGGTCACATTCACATATCTATTCGACTATGCAGCCCTCACACTCCCTATCAATTCAATTCAATTCAATTCAATTCAATTCAAATTGCTTTATTGGCATGACAAGTTACATCTTATGTTGCCAAAGCATCGAAAAACATTCATGTTTGTACACAAAAATACAGGTCTATCCATACAGTGTATAAACAGATATATCCCTGAGTGTATAAATATACTTTCATATAATTTATATATACTCTTTTCTTATATTTAGTGGTTGTCCCTCTGTTTATGGCAAGCTGTAACATAGTGTGCCGCTAGTGTTACACAATTTCTCTCTTCCCCTAGTAGGTATGGGAGTTTTTGGTCGTCATTCAAATTTCTGAATTCCGGGCATATTTTTGTGAATTTTGGGTAGAAATTCTCCCTTATGCCCTGATATTTTCTCCAAGCTGTGAGGAAGTGCATCTCTGTCTCCACCACTCCCTGACTGCAGTGAGAGCATATCCTGTCCTCTCTTGGTAGTCGGGTCTGCCTGTGTCTACCTTTTTCGTCTCCCTATCACTCTGATGCTTTGCAAACAACTGACAACACACAGGGAGGGCCCTTGGTCTTGCCACCTCACTCCATCTTTGTCTCCTTCTAAGTATCGATGCTATGGAATCTCTACACTCACTCCTTCATTCTCACTTTGTTGCAGCATTGCACAGATGTCACTCACTACCTCTCGCGAAAGTCGGAGTCGCCTTTGGCACTGCTGCTCTGACATGTTGAGATAGCTGACCCTGTGTCTGTAGACCTTTTGGGGGGTATCTCCTGCGCCGACGGGCTTCCAAGCGCTGGCCCCTTCTGGCCTGTGCAGCTTCAGGTGGGTGAGCAGCAGCCTGGCGCTCCTGTTGCTGCTGTTGCTGTTGGTGCTGCTGTTGTTCCTGGTTCTGCTGGTGCCGCGGCTGGTGCTCGAGCTCATCTAATGCCCAGAAGGGAAGGAAATAAATGGCTCCCATGCTTCTGGTATATGCCTCAGTTGAGGAAGTGCTCAGTAAGGGTGGCGAGAGGGCTTTCCCAGGAGGTCACACTGGAGATGGGTGTCAGGCTCCAAACTTCCACAGCTGTGGTTATGCTTTCTAAAAGTTCCCCCAGACCTGAGACAACAAAGTCCTGCCACCTGCAAAGGATGGCTGATCAAATCACCTCTTTAATGATTGACCTGCAGCTGATAGTCAGTAATCCAATAGTGCTCCCGCCAGGTTTCACCATCATGTTTCCCACCAGGCGTATTTCACGTGGGAAAAGGGTTAAATTCGCAAGGGCCTTTCAAAATAAGATTATAGAGGCTATTTAGTGCTTGTTAAGGGCCTTAACGACCTATGCCGCTTGTTGGAGGCGGGGCGGAGTCGGGACCATTAGATACGACTGAGTTAAAGTTGCTCGGAGTCGGGAACCAGGCTGGGGGTGGGGGGGTCCCGCACGCTAGTTTTCGCAATTTTAACCCCCCACACGCCTCCAATCATGCCTCCACGGCCCAATGAAAATCCTGGCCTGTGTCTGTAGACCCTGTTTGGGGGGTATCTCCTGTGCCGACGGGCTTCCAAGCGCTGGCCCCTTCTGGCCTGTGCAGCTTCACGTGGGTGAGCAGCATCCTGGTGCTCCTGTTGCTGCTGCTGCTGTTGGTGCTGCTATTGTTGCTGGTTCTGCTGGTGCTGCGGCTGGTGCTCGAGCTCATCTAATGCCCAGAAGGGAAGGAAATAAATGGCTCCCATGCTTCTGGTATATGCCTCAGTTGAGGAAGCGCTCAGTGAAGGTGGCGAGAGGGGTTTCCCAGGAGGTCACACTGGAGATGGGTGTGAGGCTCCAAACTTCCACAGCTATGGTTATGCTTTCTAAAAGTTCCCCCAGACCTGAGACAACAAAGTCCTGTCACCTGCAAGTGATGGCTGATCAAATCTCCTCTTGAATGGTTGACCTGCAGCTGATACTCAGCAATCCAATAGTGCTCCCGCCAGGTTTCACCATCGTGTTTCCCACCAGGTGTGCTTCACGTGAGAAAAGGGTTAAATTCACAAGGGCCTTTCAAAATAAGATTATAGAGGCTATTTAGTGCTTGTTAAGGGCCTTAACAACCTACCCCACCTGTTGGAGGCGGGACGGAGTCGGGACCATTCGACACGACTGAGTTAAAGTTGCTCGGAGTCGGGAACCAGGCTGGGGGGGGGTGGGTCCCGACTGCCAGTTTTCGCAATTTTAACCCCCCACACGCCTCCAATCATGGCTCCACGGCCCATTGAAAATCCTGGCCTATGTGTTCCAATTCTTCCCCATGGTATTTTCTCTAAACATATAACAGAATTCCACAGTTTTGGTTTTGCCCATTCCCCAACCCCATTACAACACTCTCCTACATACTGTGAGCTGGGTTGAAACATAATACAAGGTCCCAAAAATCTGGATGCTGTAAATACTAGTATCATTTTCAGTACCAACTTTTATTATGTCTATAATTCAACTGACTTGGGAATTAATTAACCTGTATCAGATGACTAAGCGAGTCAAACTGCAAGTGCAGAGCAAGCTATTTGTTTCCGAATCTTCTCAGTTGTTGTCTGAAATTCAAAGTAGAGTGTGGATGTTCATAAGAACATAAGAATAGAAGAAATAGGAGCAGGAATAGGCCACTTGGCCCCTCGAGCCTGCTCTGTCATTCAATAAGATCATGGCTGATCTTGGGCTCAAAGCCACTTCCCTGTCCGTTCCCCATAACCCTTCAATCCCTTATCTTGCAAAAATCTGTCTATCTCCACCTTAAGTGTATTCAATGACCCAGCCTGCACAGCTCTCTGGGGCAGAGAACTCCACAGATTTACGACCCTCTGAGAGAAGAAATTCCTCCTCATCTCAGTTCTAAAAGGGCAAACCTTTATTCTGAAACTATGCCCCCGAGTTCTAGATTTCCATCCTCTCTGCATCTACCTTGTCGAGCCCCCTTAGTATCTTATATGTTTCAACAAGATCACCTCTCATTCTTCTAAATTTCATATCCTTCCTTAAATAAGGAGATCAAAACTGTACGCTGTACTCAAGGTGTGGTCTCACCAATACCCTGTACAGTTGTAGCAGGACTTCCCTGCATTTATACTCCAACCCCCTTGAAATAAAGGCCAACATTCCATTTGCCTTTTTGATTACTTGCTGTACCTGCATGCTAACTTTTTGTGTTTCATGCACAAGGACCCCCAGATCCCTCTGAACTGTAGCATTTTGTAATCTCCCTCCATTTAAATAATAAATTGCTTTTTTATTTTTCCTGCCAAAGTGGATAACCTCACACTTTTCCACATTATACTCCATCTGCCAAATGTTTACCCACTCACTGAGCCTGTCTATATCCCTTTGCAGATTCTTTGAGTCCTCTGCACAACTTACTTTCCTACCCATCTTTGTATCATCTGCAAACTTGGCTACATTACACTTGGTCCCTTCATCCAAGTCATTAATGTAGATTGTAAATAGTTGAGGCCCCAGCACCGATCCCTGTGACACCCCACTAGTTACCGTTTGCCAACCGGAAAATTACCCATTTATCCCGACTCTCTGCTTTCTGTTAGTTAGCCAATTCTCTATCCATGCTAATATATTACCCCAACTCCATGAGCTCTTATCTTATGCTGTAACCTTTTATGTGGCACCTTATCGAATGCCTTCTGGAAATCCAAATACACCACATCCACTGGCTCACCCTTGTCCACCCTGCTTGTTACATCCTCAAAGAACTGCAGCAAATTTGTTAAACATGATTTCCCTTTCATAAAACCATGCTGACTCTGCTTGACTGCATTATGATTTTCCAAATGCTCTGCTACTGCTTCCTTAATGAAGGACTCCAGTATTTTCCCAACGTCGGATGTTAGGCTAATTGGTCTATAGTTTCCTGCTTTCTCTCTCTCCTTTCTTAAATAGAGGTGTTACATTTGCGGTTTTCCAGTCCGCTGGGACCTCTCCAGAGTCCAGGGAATTTTGGTATATTGCAACCAATGCATCCACTATCTCTGCAGCCACTTATTTTAAGACCCTGGGGTGCAGGCCATCTGGTCCAGGGGACTTGTCATCTTTTAGTCCCATTATTTTACCAAGTACTCCTTCCTTAGGCGATACCCCCAACAAAGGGTATACAGGTAGAGGATGATCTTCCTCAACATGACTGAGCAGCAGTGCTTCTGGAGACTGAGGCTATCACGCCAAGTCATCGCAGACATTTGTAGCTTGCTGGAGCAAGACCTGCTGCCCAGAGGACCCGGTGGACACGCCTTACCAGTGGCTGTCAAAGTCACCACTGCCCTCAACTTCTTTGCCTCAGGCTCCTTCCAGGGATCTGCAGCAGACATTTGTGGGATCTCACAGTCGGCCACCCACAGATGCATCACCCAGGTGACCGATGCCATGTTTCACAAGTCAGCCAATTACATCAACTTTGCCACTGATGACGCCAGTGTTACCGAGCGGGCGCTCAGCTTTGCGGCTCTGGCTGACTTCCCACAGGTGCAGGGCGTCATTGACTGCACACATGTGGCCATTAAGGCACCCCCTTATCACCCAGGACTGTTTGTGAACCACAAGGGCTTCCACTACCTCAATGTGCAGCTCGTCTGCAACCATAAAACGATGATCATGCATGTGTGCACCAGATTCCCTGGCAGCTGTCATGACTTTTTCATTCTGCACCATTCAATCCTCCCTCAGCTCTTCGCACCTCCAAACAGACTTACCCGCTGGCTGCTTGGAGACAAGAACTACCCACTGACGACGTGGCTCATGGCACCTCTGAGGAGGCCAAGTACTGAGACCGAGGAGTGTTATTATGAGAGCCACATCACCACCAGAGAGAGGGATGGGGTGACCTGGACCTAGAAGGTAGGTTGGTGTGAGGAACGATGTGCAGGAGTAGGCTTGGGAAGGCAGAGTGATGGGAATGTCTTGACAGGCACATCAGGATGAAGGTGAGTGTGGCATTGCACTCACCTTTCCTGACCTCATGAGATCATTGAAGCGTTTCCTGCACGGTGTCCAGGTCCACCTTCTTATGTTCATTAATAAATAGACATTCTTATTATGAACACAGCTAGATTTTGCTAGACACTTTTATTGAGCACATGTGGACTAGGTACAGTATCTGTAGAGGCATCCATCTTGACTGCTGCCTTGTGGGTAGCCTAGTGCCTCATTGGTAATGTAGTCTTAATATACATACAGCTGGGTAGTGTAGTCTTATATACAGCTCTACACAGCTCTATGGCTCCACCTAGTGTCCACTATAGATTGACATGTTATTGATCATTACATCATCCTTTCTTTGAGGTTTAACAAAATCAATATCAATCAACTTTCAAGAAAACAATAAAGATAATATCAGTAACACTTTTGTTAGTGCTCTATAAACATAAACATTTTCAAAACAGTCAACACATTTTCAAAGCTTTACATTGTACTCAAAGATTAAGTCTATCAGGCTTTTTTACTTCACGTGTGGATCTTCTCAACACGGGTAAGTCTGATGTGTCTTCATGAGATTGTTCTGGCGGTGAATGACAAGATGCAGTTGCGGCATTGTCATCGATTTGCTCTTTGATAGTCTCTTGTGTTTTTAGGAGGGAACGGCGGTTCCTCCTGAGAATCTGTCCTTCCTCAGTTCTAACAGTGTATGACCTTGGTCCTACTTCCTCAAGAACTGTAGCTTTCCTGTTCCATGCATCTGGATCCTCAATCCTGACAACATCATCCCTTGTCAATGGTTTTAGAGTTTTGGATGACTTGTCATAATATGATTTCTGTTTCAGCTTTAACAGTTGAAGTCTCTGTCTCAGTTCCTCACTTTGCTGTTCTTTTGCACAGCAGGGTAGCGTGGTGCGCAACTTGCGACCCATTAGTAGTTCAGCAGGTGAAGAACCACAGTCTAAAGGTGAGGCTCGGTAGCTCAGCAGGGCGAGATAAGGATCAGATTGCTTTCTGTCGCTTTCTTCAGTAGCTGCTTGAGAACTAGAACACCGTTCTCTGCCTTACCATTCGACTGAGCATACAAAGGACTGGATGTGATGTGCTGAAAGTCATAATGTGCTGCAAACTGTTGCCACTCCTTACAGTTGAAGCACGGACCATTGTCGCTAACGGCAATCCTGGGAATTCCATGTCTGGCGAAGATGGATTTCACATGCATTATGACACTGCTTGCTGTGGTGCTTGAGAGCAGCACCATCTCAGGATAGTTAGAATAGTAGTCAATCACTATTAGATAGTCTTTACCATTTAAATGAAAAAGGTCCATACCAACCTTTTGCCATGGTGCTGTTGGTATGTCAGCTACTATCATTGGTTCCTTTGCTTGTTTGTTTTGGTGTTTCTGACATGTCTCATATTTGCCTATCATGTTCTCAATGTCCTTATTTATGCCAGGCCAATAAACAGTGTCTCTTGCCCTCCTTTTGCATTTTTCAATTCCGAGGTGTCCCTCATGAATCCTTTTGAGCATGTCTTGACGTAGAGCCTGTGGAATGACTATTCTGTTCTGTTTTAGTAATAGTCCACTTGCGACACTCAATTCTGACCTTATGTGAAAATATTTTGGACAGGAACCTTTTGGCCAACCATGATGAATGTTCTCTATTACTGTTTGTAATACTGTATCTTTTACTGTTTCTTCTGCTATTTGCTTTGATTTTGTGTCTGACACGGGCAGCGCAGCAGTGACCATACTTCAGTAGAGCTCACATGACTCATTGTGGGTGCTCGGGATAGTGCATCGGCTAACACTATGTATTTGCCTGGTGTGTAGATCAGTTCAAAGTCATATCTTTGCAGCTTCATCATGAGTCGTTGAATCCTTGGAGACATCTCATTCAGGTTTTTTTTTATGATGGCAACCAGAGGGCTGTGGTCTGTCTCAACTGTGAAGGTGGGAAGTCCATATATGTAGCCATGAAACTTTTCTAGTCCAACTACCAAGCCTAGACATTCCTTTTCAATCTGGGCGTATCGACACTCAGTATCAGTCATAGACCTGGAGGCATAGGCAACAGGCTTCCAATCTTCACCCTCTGCTTGTAGCAAGACCGCACCTAGGCCATCTTTTGATGCATCCGTTGACACTTTGATTCTTTTTGTTGGGTCAAAGAAGATGAGTACAGGTGTGGTTGTCAGCACTGTTTTGAGGTTTATCCACTCTTGTTCATGTCTTTCTGTCCATGCGAACTCATTTGTTTTATGTAGCAGGTCTCGCAGACAGGCTGTCTTGGCTGACAAGTTAGGAATGAACTTTCCAATGAAGTTTATCATCCCCATGATGCGTAGCACTCCTTTTTTGTCAGTGGGTCGGGGCATTTTGAGTATGGCGTTTACTTTTTCCATATCTGGCTCTATTCCTTTACCAGATAGATTATCTCCTAGGATAGTGACTTCCTGGACGCCAAACTGACACTTGGCTTTGTTGAGCTTCAGTCCATTCCGGCGTATGCTCTGTAGCACTTTAGTCAGTCTCTCATTGTGTTCTTTCAGTGTGGAGCCCCAGATGATGATGTCATCAACATAGACCCGAACTCCTTCCAGACCTTCAATTATGTGTTCCATCGCTCTATGAAAGATTTCAGATGCAGATATTATCCCAAAAGGCATTCTGAGGAAAGAATACCTGCCAAATGGTGTGTTGAAGGTATAGTATTTGGTGCTCTCTTCATCCAGTTTTAGTTGCCAAAATCCTTGTGAGGCATCGAGCTTTGTAAAGTATCTGGCACCTGACATTTCACTGGTGATTTCTTCTCGCTTGGGAATCTGGTAGTGTTCACGTTTTATGTTTGCATTTAAGTCCTTTGGATCCATGCATATTCTTAGATCATTGTTCTTTTTCTTTACACATACCATGGAGTTAACCCAGTCTGTTGGCTCTTCGACTTTCCTGATGACTCCTAGTGTGGTCATTCAGTCCAGTTCATTCTTGAGCTGGTCACGCAGGGGTGCTGGAACTCTTCGTGGAGCATGTACCACTGGCTGAGCATCCTCCTTTAGCTGGATCTTGTAAGTGAATGGTAGAACTCCAAATCCTTTGAACACATCCTGGAAATTATTCACTACAGAATCCACCGAGTCATCTGGTCTGCTTATGGCACAGTTTATACGGTAGACTCTCTTGACCAGTTCTAAGTCCTCACAAGCTTTGTCACCCAGTAGTGAATCAAGTCTTTCAGCCACAACAGAAAACATGAGATGATGCACTTTGTCTTTGACTGTCACTTTGAGTCTGCATACACCTAAGCTATCTATTTTCTGTCCATTATAGTCCTTCAGTAGTACTGACTTTTTCTGTATTTTGGGCTTTTCTTTCATATTGTTAATGTCACTCATACTGATTAAGTTTGCTTTTGCCCCAGTGTCTAGTTTCAAGGTAACTAATGCTCCATTTACCTGCAGTGGGATCATCCATTTGTCCTCTTTTACTGCATTAACTTTATGTTCAGCATTGTCCATTTCTGAGGGCTGCACATTTTCTGTATCCTTTTTGATAGTCACATGACACCATTCCTACAAAAAATGTCTCACTTAAATCAGTGTCCTCAATTACATTAACTCGTTGCCCTTTCTTAGTTTTTACTTTTGAAAAGCATTGTTTGGCAAAGTGATTCTTTCCATTACACTTTGTGCACATTTTTCCAAACACTGGGCATTGTCTTAACTGGCGTTTGTAACCACAGCGCTTACAATTAAAAATTTCATCCTCCGATTGCTTTTCATTTCTGTTCTGCCCATGTTTCTTCCCCTTGTAGGACACAGCACCGACAGCAGCATTATCACTCATTACAATTGCATCATTATTGATTTCACTGAAAGTCTTCGTGTGCTTTCGAGCTAGTTCACTGGCTTGGCATATGTTCACTGCATTTTCCAAATTTAGTTCGGTTTCTCTCAACAGACGTTCCCTGACTTTTTTATCATGAATACCAAACACAATCTGGTCACGAATCATGGATGATTTCAGCTCAGAGAAATTACATGTCTGTGCTTTCAGTTTCAGATCAGTTATAAAGCTATCAAAAGTCTCATTTTGCTGCTGTGTCCTTGAACAGAACATGTATCTTTGATAGGTCTCATTCTTTTTGGGAGAGCAATGTGCATCAAATTTTTTTAGCACATCTTCTAATTTTTCTCTGTTCTCCTCTGGATTAAATACAAATGTATTAAATACCTCTATCGCCTGTGGGCCTGCAACCGTAAGCAGCAACGCTATCTTCCTTGTGTCTGGCTTCATACTGAATCCGATGGCTGCAATGTAGAGTTCGAATTGTTGTTTAAGAGTCTGCCAATTGTAGTCGATATTTCCTGTGAGTTTAAAACGCTCTGGTGGCTTCAAATTCTCCATGTCGCTTTTCACAATTTTCAGCAGATCTTCACCATCCTGGTACCATCTTATGTTCATTAATAAATAGACATTCTTATTATGAACACAGCTAGCTTTTGCTAGACACTTTTATTGAGCACATGTGGACTAGGTACAGTATCTGTAGAGGCATCCATCTTGACTGCTGCCTTGTGGGTAGCCTAGTGCCTCATGGGTAATGTAGTCTTAATATACATACAGCTGGGTAGTGTAGTCTTATATACGGCTCCACCTAGTGTCCACTATAGAATGACATGTTATTGATCATTACACACCTCACCACATGCCTGCTGCTGACCTCCAGAGGAGGAGGAGCAGGAGCAGGTGGAAGATGAGGAGGAGGTGGAGATGGCACCAGCAGCAGAGCACGTTGCTGCCTGGGAGGCCCAGGATGGCCTCATCATGGTCAGATTTATTTAACTTGCTCCAATGCAGCCACATGGCTGCCACATCCTGCACTAAGCTCTTCCCACCCCCAACAACACCATAAAGCATCCCTACAATGACCAATACATTCCTCTCACACAAAGCCCCAATGCTCGAGATTAACTAATGTCTGACCATGCACTCCAAGGTTTGAGGCAAAAATGGACAAGACCCGAAAGTGGTGTAAAGAAATACATTTATCTGTGTCATCAAAATAACTGAAACTTAACACTAACATTTTTTGATATACCCCTGTGCATCTACCTTTGTGCATCTACTTTTGTGTCATTTTTCTTTTCCAAGTGCTTCTATGAGGTGCAACCCCTGTGGCTTCAGCAGAGGTAGAGGCAGGTTGCTTACTTCCCTGCTGCGACTCGTCAGTCATTTTTGGCGGATGTCCTCTGGGTTTTGGAGTGTTTGATGGCCCTGCCAAAGACTGCTCCTCCTACAACTGTGCAGGGGCAGACTCAGCCATTGGAATCCGAGACAGTGTGTGGGGCTCTGACTGAGGGGGTGGCAACGGGGGAGAAGTGGGAGCGCTTTGAGCAGAGCCCCCACTTCCATGCCCCCTCTCACCATCATCCCTCTCATGGGCCACCCGCACTTCCCTGCTAGCAAGGAGCTGGCGAACACTTTGCTGCACAGCAGTGGGACGATGAACGTCCAAGTCTATGTTTACATCCCTCCTTGAGAGGTCTTTGAGTGCTTGCCATCTGTTGTCCACAGCTAGCATGTGCTCATGTAAGTGGTGCATTTACTGCTCCATGTAGGAGGCCGCCCTTTCCATGGAAGAGCACATCGTCGCCATCACCTGCGAGATGGTGGTGCTCATGTTGGAGATGGACTCCTCCACTCTCTGTGCATCTGCAGACATCACGGCTGCAAAAGTTGCCAGAGCCTCGCACAATTGTTGCTGCTCCTCCAAGATCACCCTCTTTCTCAATGGCCACCGAGGTTCAGCATCTGCATGCAGCTCAGCAGAGCTCAGAGCGTCCTGTGCCCTCAGGTGAGGACTCTCCACTGCTGTCCCTGTCAACACCATCTGCTCTTGCTCACTTGTGAATTGTGAGACACCAGGTGAGAACTCTACTCTATCTCACATAGGACCCACTGAAGTGTGCATATCTGCACTGGCGCTGGCTGCACTTGTGTCTGCTGATGCTGCACGCTCAGAGTCTGGAGGCTCCTCTGAGTAGTCGTCTTCCTCCTCTGGCTGGACAGTGGGGGGGGGGCGGGGGGGAGGGGGTTGTGGGAGCACTTGATGGACCTGTGGAAGAGTAAAGAGATGAATTAAAAAAGTGTTATAAGAATGGGTAACGTTACCATTATGCACATGATGGCATTTCACTGGCTGCTGACATCAGTCACCATATGAATGACTGTTGTATGCCATGTAGCTTTATGAGGTGTGATTCTGTCACCAGATTGCTGGGATGTCCCCCTCTCTCCATCTCCCACTACCAGCGTCTCTCGAACTCCGAGATCTCCAGAGCCTCCTCCTGGGCTGCTGTTAGGTGTGCGAAGACTAGAGGGCCACCTCCGGTTCTCTCCCTCTCTCTGTTGTTCTGGGCTCTTTTCTCCTGCAAGGGGGGCAAGAAAAGAAGTTTGAGTGAGTGATGGAATGAGTATAAGGAATGGCTGGATTACATCTGTAGAGGTTGACTATGAGGGAATGGGGTGACAATGCCAAATGACCTCCTTCTGTGGTGTTACTTGCTTTGATTGCATTAGGATGAGGGTAAGTGTGAGGGGTGGTTAGTCAGATGGGGATACGAGTATGTATGTAGAGAGGGATGGGTGGACCTGATGGTAGGTTGGTGTGAGGAATAATGTGCAGGAGTGGGCTTGGGAAGGCAGAGTGATGGGCATGTGTTGATAGGCACATCAGGATGAAGGTGAGTGTGGCATTGCACTCACCTTTCCTAACCTCATGAGATCATTGAAGCTTTTCCTGCACTGTATCCACATCTTCCTGACCACATCCCTGCGGCTGACCTTCTCAGCTCTGTTTGTTTCTTGTGGAGGTCTCCTTTGCTTATCAGCAGGGAAGAGGACCTCCCTGTGTGCTCTGACAGCCTCCACCAGAGTATGCAGCGAGGAGTTTGAGAAGCGTGGTGGAGACCTCTGCCTTTGGCTATCCATCCTTACAAATTGATGAGTACTGTGGCATTTCTTTGTCAGGTTCTACCCTCCTCTAGCAACCTTCAAACGAGTTGGGTGCAAGGCTGCTTTAAATATGGGTGCTGGAAACGAGTCATCAATGGCATCATCAGACCCACACCATTTACTAGGGCCGGGAAACGTGCATGTGTCTTTCAACTGGGGCCATTAAGTGAAAGTTGCTCTGATCTACATGCTGCTCAGAACATCGCGTTCCCGAACCGCTACATGGCCCGCACGCACCTGACCCAACTCAAAGGTGAAAATTCCGGCCATTGTACTTTTCAAATTGTAGAAATCCTGTACCATTAAAGTTACTTTCTAAAATAAAGGCAGCTTTTGTGCCAGCTGAGGCTAATTTGAAGAAAAACTGATGTGAGACAAAGTTAAGAGTTAATCATACTTAAACCAATATTTTCATTATTGACCTGGCCATACATTACTATAGATTTGGCAATGGCACGAGAAACATCTTGACACTGCATCAGTATCAAATGCTTAGAACAATGAAAGCACACAAGCACTGCAGTAACTCGTAATCATTGATATTTCTAAACTTTGTCCAGTCCAAAAGTTGTGCATCGGCTTAGATCACAGACTTATGCTTGAGATTTGATGTCCACCTTCAACAGGAGTGAGAAAGAATTTTCTACCTTTTTAGATCCACAGACCATATTCTGAGATACACTAGAAATAGTAGCTAACGACTTCCAGGATAATCTGCACTTATACTGCTTACATCAGGTGCACAATTCATTAATAAAACATATAAGGGCCAATTTTACAAAATAGCAATTCTGGGGTGGAGCGTAGTCCACGACATATTGGGAAATTATAGCCTATGTTTTTTAATGGAAAATTGTGAGCTGCACTCATGAAATTTCCTCATATGTGCTTCTAATGGGCATAGCTCCCTGTTAGGAGCACAAAATCGGAATTTATTCCTATTGAATAATGAATAAAGTCAATGATTTCCCTGATGGCTCTGCTGATAAAGGAACTATCTAGTGTATAACTATGCTGTACAGACTAAAAAGGCCTCAGGGTCAATTTCCAGTTTGTGCAGAGTTTGCTGATTTCAGCAGTGGCTGCAGAAAGAACATGAGAAAAGTCAAGGATGAGAAAAGGCTGTTGGCCCTGTCTTTCCCATTATAGCATCCAGCTGCATTTTGAACATTACAATTGGCTTCAGTGCTCCTTGGAGAGCGAAGAGAACATCAGACAATGTTCCTGCTCCTTATTACTAGAAAGTGCATATCTGTTGATGTTAGATGGAGACAGTATTGACCCAACAGTTGTGCAGCCATTGCCTCGCTCCCATGGTTAGATAGCCTGTTAACAATTATACACGCACTGCACGGACTGGGATCAAATATTAAGAATGGTTAGTTGAACTCAGTACCGGAGATTGCCTGGCGCCTGCGCAGCTCTACCCGCCATAAGTTGGCACTTTCAGGAGAAGAGGGGAGGAAATTGGAGTGGCATTTTTTATTATTATGCCTATACCAGAGCATTCTGTCACAAATTTGCACTTGTGTGAAATTCAGGGATAAATGTTGACGAGGACATCCAGAGAACTTACTGCTCTTCTTCCAATTGTACCATGGAATCATTTACACCTACCAGAATAGGCTGTTTGATTTAATGTCTCATCCAAAAGACAGCACCTCCGACCATGCAGCACTTCCTCAGTACTGTAGTGGAATGTCAGTCGAGATTATGTGCTCAAGTCATGGACTGGCACATAAATCAACATCCTTCTGACTCATAGGGAAGAGTGCTGTCCACAAAGCCAAACGGACACTTGCGAAACAAATTTTTCATTTGGTACATATTAGATTAATATATTAACATTTAATTGCTCTGTAATTTTGTATAATGACAAAATAGCTTCCTGATAATACATTGTTGGAAATCATGTGATACAAATATTCTTCAATAACAATTTCACAATACCTTCTCAGACACTAAGGGCAGGAATTTAACTCAGGAGTCGGGTTGGAGGCGGGACTACAGCTTTCGGGGTTGTAGTCCCGCCTCCATCGAGATGCGGCCAATCCACACAATTTTAACTTGATTGACCTTGTTGAGCCCGCCCAGCGGGCTCAGCAGGCCAATTAAGGGCCGCCCGGCAACAGATGATGTCACAGGCTGAAATTTCATCTGTCAAGAGATTTTGACAGCTGAAATATCAGTGTTTCACAGCTGTTTGAAGCTGTCAAACACTGACAGTCTTACTTCTAACCTGAGTCCTTCTCCAGAGACTCAGTTAGAAATCTCTCCTGCACAAAAAGCTGCAGGCTGTCACTTTTGACAGTTCACAGCCATTCTGCTTTCTGTGCCGATGAGATGAGGGACTCCTGGGACCTAAAGGAAGGCTGAAAAGGTAAGAAAAGGTCATTTATACTTCTTTAATCACTTTAGACACACCAAACACACTTACCTTTGCACTCATGCACAGATCACTCACCTGAACACCGACATCTCGACCCCTCCAAGTCCTTCAACCCGACGGCCCGCCCCCTCTGACTTGACGTGGCTTGGAGCCGTCGGGAATCCCACACTTCAACCTTCAAAATAGGGATTAGGCTAAAAACTGCCTGTTAACTACCTGTTAACAGGCACTTAATTGGCACTAATCCCTTCCCGCCTCAGGTAGGCAGGTCCCAGAGCGGGGCGGGTACCCGCCTCCTTTGAAACTGGCATGGAGGTGGGTTTGGGTGCGGGATGGGGTCGGGACCCCTGATTTCGGGATTTTAACCCTCCGCACGCCTCCAATCTCGACTCCACGGCACAATGAAAATCCTGCCCTAAACCTCCATAGAACGCTTTAGTCTCGTCACAGTAACGTTTCTTTTTTTAAATTTGTAATAGTAAACAATGTTGTTATAAATACGCATAGTATAGAAGGGAATTCTTGCCATGCATGAGAACAGGGGTTGGATATGATTATTTACGGCCAAGGATGATCTTGTCATGAATGGAGCTGTCTATGAGGGCAGGTTTACAAAATGTGAAAATAAAATAATTTTGCTCCCTAGCTTCAAAATTTTACTGCAACAAAATTAGGTGAACCTACCTCTGTGCAAATGTAGTGTGTGACTCGGAGATGCTGTGGTAGCTCTCTTGTAACAAGGCTTTATGATATAGTTACTAAAGAATTGTAAGGTCATATGACTCACAGGAGGGTATAATAAGAAAAATGATTTGCATTTTCCATTTGGTACAGACATTAGACTAATATATAATTAACTTTTAATTGACCTGTAATTTTGTATAACAGTAAAATAACTTTCTGATTATACACTCGTGAAAATCATGCGATACAAATATTCTTCACTAACAATTTCACAATAGCCTCTCAGATACTAAACCACCAAAGCACACTCTCCACAAGAAGGGCACTATAACAGCATAAACCAGGCGGTAAAGGGGAGGCCAGAGTTTGGGAACAGGACCTGGTTTTGCTGGCTTTGAATGTTTACTCCATTGCTTATTCCAACCACCTGGTGGTGATTTAACAGGTATTAGCTGGACCACATCATTCACTTGCATTCAAGACATAGGTAGAAAGAGGGACAAGGTCGTGCAAGCAGAATATAGGGAGCTAGGAAATAAATTAAAAAGCAGGACCTCAAAGGTAGTAAGCCCAGGATTACTCCCAGTGCCACGTGCTAGCGAGAGCAGAAATAGGAGAATAGACCAGATGAATGCGTGGCTGGAGAGATGGTGTAGGAGGGAGGGATTTAAATTCCTGAGGCATTGGGACTGATTCTGCGGAAGGTGGGACTTGTACAAGCTGGACAGATTACACCTCGGCAGAACCGGGACCAATATCCTCACAGTGGGGTTTGCTAGTGCTGTTGGGAAGGATTTAAACTAGTTTGTCAGGGGGCTGGGAAACTAAGTGTGGGCCCAGAACGGAGAGAAACAAAGCTGGAAGTGCAAGTTAGAAAAGTAGTCAGCAAAACTAGTAGGGAGCAGAAACAAAGGCCAACAGTAAAGAGGGTCAAAGTGAAGAAAAATATTAAACAGGCAAAGTTGAAGGCACTTTATCTAAATGCACGTAGCATTCGCAACAAAGTGGATGAACTAATGGCACAAATAGAAGCAAATGGGTATGATGTAATTGCCATTACAGAGACATGGTTGCAGGGTAACCAAAGCTGGGAACTGAATGTTCCAGGGTACTCAACATTTAGGAAGGACAGACAAAAAGGAAAAGGAGGTGGCATAGCGCTGTTAATAAGGGATGAGATCGGTACGGTAGAGATAAAATATCTTGGCTCGGCAGATCGTGATGTAGAATTGGAATCAGTTTGGGTGGAGCTAAGAAACAGCAAAGGGAGGAAAACATTGGTGGGAGTTGTGTATAGGCCACCAAACAATAATGGTAATGTAGGGCACAGTATCAATCAAAAAATTAGAAGTGCATGTAACAAGGGAAATATGGTAATCATGGGGGACTTTAATCTACATATTGACTGGGCAAATCAAATTACCACTAATGGTGTGGAGGATGAATTATTGGAATGCATGCGAGATGGTTTCCTGGATCAGTATGTGGAGGAACCAACCAGGGAACAGGCTATTCTGGATCTCGTACTGTGTTGTAGGATTCGCAAAATTGGATTTCATATTAATAAGGATCAATGGGCAGAAGAGGCCATGATTTTAAACTGTTTTAAAAGCACAGAAAAAGGGGCATACAAAATGGCCGCTGTATCATGTGACCAGCTTATTGGGACACTTTAAAATGGTTCCTGCACAACCTCAGACAACTATGTGGATTGAACCCATAGCAAGTTCTGGAAGCTGTTTCTGAGAGAACAAAGCCAGACCCACAGGCATGCATATGGATTAGATGCAGATCCACTCAAGATCTGGCTGGAGACAGAGGCCATCTAAATGTTGACCCAGATGAAAGAGACAATAACTTATTCATGAGGACAACACCAAGGGCTCGGTAACAGGATTAGCACGAAATTAAAAAACAATGAAAGCCATTTCAAACCAGAGATGGGCCTGTTACCAGCCGCTTAAAATGATTTAAAATATAATAACTGCCCCGCTGTGCTCAAAGCCCACCAAAAGTTAAAACAAAGACTCACCTGATTTTGGGGGGGGGGGGGGGGGGAAGTGAAGCCTCGGGAAGAAAGGTATAACTGAAGAGACTTTTCAGCAGTTGAAACAAGCAGAAGCACCGGGTTGGAAGCGACACTCGAGGCAAGCTGAACAAGCAGCTTGGAGGACACGGCAGTGGGACACGACTCGACAGGGGCAACGACCCCAGGGACAGCTTGGACGAGTTGAGACACAGGACCAGGACGCAGCACCCCGGAATGCAGCTGGAGGAGGAAGACACAGCTTGGGAGAAGACGTTGGAGGAAGCTTGAATCAACAAGCTCAGACAGTCACAAAGAGAGCGGAGAAAAGGGACAGTTTAAAATCGGACAGTCGTTGCAGCCCCAGCAGCCTCGTTTTCAAAACCTTGCACTTCCTAATGGGATTGGTGAGCATGTTTCTGGCCCTTCACAATCAGATATAGTTAGGTTTAATAAGGGGGTGGATTTAAGGGTACAATTAACATGAGTTGTTGTCCCTCGATGTTCCATGTGTTTCTTTATTTCATGATGATCTTTGTAGAGTATAAGATGCCTATATTTGCCTTAGTTAGTATAATGTCGTTATGATTTGTTTGTATTTGTTTTTCCCTCCCATGTACCGTACTCTTGTCTTTGTTGCATTTGATTTGATATTTTTCCATTTGCAATAAAATTTCATTTTTATTCATCAAACTTGGTCTACAAGAGTCTTCTCTGCATTGCAGTTCCTGCACCTAAGTCCAGATTATAGAATCTAAGGGGTGAGTGGGTCGAACCACTCAAAGTTTTACTGTGCAAGAGAGAGAGGCCTCTAGAGAGAGAGGCCTCTAGAGAGAGAAACCTCAGGGAAACCTCTTGAGGAAAACCCCTTACAGTGTAATGAGAAAGGGCTAATCAATAATCTTGGTAAAGGGGCCTTTAGGGACAAGTGACCATAATATGATTGAATTTTACATTAAGTTTGAGAGTGATGTAGTCCAATCTGAAACTAAGGTCTTCAATCTAAACAGAGGAAACTACAAGGGTATGAAGGACAAGTTGGCCATGGTAGATTGGGAGACTACACCAAAAGGTATGAAGGTGGACATACAATGGCTAACATTCAAGGAAATAATGTATAATTTGCAACATACATATATTCCTCTAGGGCATAAAAACCCAAAAGGAAAAGTGATCCAACCATGGCTAGCAAAAGAAATTAAAGCTAGTATTAAGTCAAAGGAGGAAGCTTATAAAGTTGCCAGAAAAAAGCAGTCAGCCTGAGGATTGAGATCTTTTTAGAAATCAGCAAAGGGGGACCAAGAAATTGATAAAGGGAAAATGGAATATTAGCACAAACTAGCAAAAAATATAAAAATGGATTGTAAAAGCTTCTATAGGTATGTGAAAAGGAAAAGACTGGTGAAGGTAAATGTAGGTCCTTTACAGTCAGAGACGGGAGCATTTATAATGGGGAATGAGGAAATGGCAGAGAAATTAAATAAATACTTTGTTTCTGTCTTCACGGAGGAAAACACTAAAAACCTCCCAGAAATACGAGAAAACCAAGGGTGTGTCGAGAATGAGGAACTTAAAGAAATTGTTATTAGTAAAACAACAGTACCAACAAAATTAATGGGACTAAAAGTCGATAAATCCCAAGGACCGGATGACCTACATCCTAGGGTTTTGAAAGAGGTGGCCATTGGGATAGTGGACGCATTGGTTGTCATCTTCCAAAATTCTATAGATTCTGGAATGGTTCCTGCAGATTGGAGGATAGCAAATGTAACCCTGCTATTTAAGAAAAATGGGAGAGAGAAAACGGGGAACTACAGACATCAGTAGCCTCACATCAGTAGTTGGGAAAATGCTGGAATCTATTATAAAGGATGCAATAACTGGGCACTTAGAAACGAATAGTAAGATTGGGCAGAGTCAACATGGATTTATGAAAGGGAAATCCTGTTTGACAAACCTATTGGAGTTCTTTGAGGATGTAACTAGTGGAGTAGACAAAGGGGAACTGGTAGATGTGGTGTATTTGGATTTTCAGAAGGCCTTCGATAAGGTCCCACACAAGAGGTTGGTAAACAAAATTAGGGCACATGGAATTGAGGGTAATATACTAGCATGGATTGAGAATTGGTTAACAGACAGAAAAGAAAGAGTAGGGATAAACAAGTCATTTTCAGGATGGCAGGCTGTGACTAGTGGGGTACTGCAAGGATCGGTGCTTGGGCCCCAGCTATTCACAATCTATATCAATGATTTGGATGAGGGGACTAAATGTAACATTTCCAAATTTGCTGATGATACAAAGCTAGGTGGTAGTGTCAGTTGTGAAGAGGATGTGAAGAGGCTTCAAGGGGATCTCGACAGGCTCAGTGAGTGGGCAAGAACATGGCAGATGGAATATAATGTGGACAAATGTGAAGTTATCCACTTTGGTAGAGAAAACAGAAAGGCAGAGTATTTCCTAAATGGTGAAAGATTGGGGAATGCAGATGCTTAAAGGGATCTGGGTGTCCTTGTACATGAGTCACTGAAAGTTAATGTGCAGGTGCAGCAAGCCATTAGGAAGGCAAATGGTATGCTGGCCTTCATTACAAGAGGATTTGAGTACAGGAGTAAAGAAGTCTTATCCAATTATATAGGGCCTTGGTGAGACCACACCTGGAGTACTGTGTACAATTTTGGTCTCCTTACCTAAGGAAGGATATACATGCCATAAAGGGAGTGCAACGAAGGTTCATGAAATTGATTCCTGAGATGGCGGGACTGTCATATGAGAAGAGATTGAGTAAACTAGGCTTGTATTCTCTTGAATTCAGAAGAATGAGAGGGGATCTCATTGAAGCATAAAAAAATATTACAGGGCTTGATAGGATGGATGCTGGGAGAATGTTTCCATTGGCTGGGGAGTCTAGAACCAGGGGCCACAGCCTCAGGATAAAGGATAGGCCATTCAGGACTGAGATGAGAAGAAATTTCTTCACACAGAGGGTGGTGAATCTTTGGAATTATGTACCCCAAAGGGCTGTGGAGGCTCAGTCATTGGATATATTCAAAACAGAAGTCGATAGATTTCTGACTAGTAAGGGCATCAAGGGATATGGCGATAGGGCCGGTGAAGGGAGTTGAGGCAGATGATCAGCCATGATCTCATTGAATGGCGGAGCAGGCTTGAAGGGCAAATGGCCTACTCCTGCTCCTATTTCTTATGTAACTGATGTACTGTTCCAGGAAGTCATGGTCTCATCTATTTTCACAGATATGTTGAGCATTAGTTGGAGACACAGCAACAATACTATACTATTCCTGTTTTCCCCAAGATCGTGGGTCACTTGTTCACATGAAGATTGGAGGTACGCATAGTGCCGGAGATGAACACTTGACTCCTTTATCCTCAGTCAGTCATCGCTCGCTGTGGCATTTGAACATGATGACCAACTGTAAAGCTGGCTGTTGGGAGATTTGGTCAATGGCTCATGACCTAGTTGCATTAGTTACAGATACAAAGATATCACATATTTGGGGGATTTATGGAAATTACATTATAATAATTGAAAACAAATGGCACTGTAAAATAAAAGTTTCACAATGTGTCATTAAGATCACTCTGCAATCTGTTCATGTTTATCCCCATTAATATTAACATTTAACTTTTGTAATCTTAATTACTGTATGGTATAAGCAGAATACAGGGTATGATCCATATGCCACTTGTGGTGCTGGCCATAATGGTTCATAACTTGATTGTAAGCTATTAGGTCAGCCCTCTATGGGATATAAATCATATCCCACGTGTTCTCATCAACTATCCTCTATTTATTCATTAAATTAGTGAGTTTGGTATGAAGAGCAGGAGAAATCTACTTATTCAGCTATTTATGGAAAGGAAACGGACAGTTAAAATTGAAAAGGTTGTAACTGATGCTTGTTGGTGTTAACATTAACAATTGCTTATCTACTGTTTTTTATGAAACTGCAGAGGGTTCTTAGGAAAATAGTTCAGGTCAAATTGTTAACTCACTTTAATAGAATAATGATCAATCTCAGGTACATGAGTTAAAAACTGTTTATCACATAGTATTATTGGCCATATAGGATACTGCATATGGTTATTAGATACTACATTTACTCCACTCACAAAGGAAACTGTTACGAATTCATGTTTGCTGTAGATACCATCTCTGTTCAGTGGTGTCAGTTACTTCTGTGAGTGATCTGAGCACCTTACTCTTATGGGAGTTGGCTCACACTACGCTATATCTACTTGAACAATAGCATAACCCTGCAGGTGTAACATAGTACCGCATTGTGACCTGAACCAAATAATCATGTCTTTTGCCCGTGTACTTCTTCAATCTCTCCAAAGGTTGACTAAGCAAACACCTGGTAAATCGCAGCTTGATACTAGTTGATAAGCTGCTTTGTTTCGCAGTAATGTGAACATACAGGACAGCAATTATGATCAGACTCAATCAGTACAGCTTATCTTCATGTAACAATACAAAATAAAAAGTCATGTTACCACAAAATAGGGTTATCTTACCTGACTTATACAAGATGACTTCTAATTGTCCTGTATTTTAACCTCCTAATCTCAATGAAAGCCCTTACAGCTTTCTCTTTTACAAACCTGACTACCTGCTTGTATTTTATCTCCCTCTGTCACAGGCAGACATGGATCAATGACTTTCTAACAAAATGGGCGTGAGGCATTTATTGATTTACTGATATAAACTAATGAATTAGTTATTGTTGATAGTTTTTGGGAAAAAACAGATTCCATTTAGTATATTAACCACCTTTTATCTCACCGCTTTTTAAAAAACTTGAGAATACATTTTGCTAAACCCAACATTACAAGTAGCTAACTTTTTTCCATATTCTGTGTGAAAAAATGGTCAAAAATGCCAAAATATGGAAGAAATCCTTGGAACCCACTCACAATATTTCATTTAAATTGTGACCCAAGCTGTTACATCATATTAAGTCAATTATATAAACAGTGAAAACTGAAGAGAAAATTCTGAAGGTTTCAAAAATTAATGAGGCAACAGAGCATTTTACCAGGCTAAGGAAAATTGACTGACACCCAGCAAGAGTCAGGTGATTACGTGGCAGTACCTCTGAAGTTATGACATGGTGACATCATAAAATATATTAAAGGGAGGTCATCATGTGATAATTTTTCTCAGTAAAGAACATGGTTTCATGCTGGGCCTCTCAATTTATTCAGACGCACTCCAATAGTTTTTTTTCATGCCCAATGCATGTGCTGATTTCTCCAACAGTCTAATTGTAAATGTGGTTTAAAGTAACCCTTTAGCTGATGAAGTGCACACTGGCAATTATATGGATTGCCACTATAAGCTTCTGATCACTCCAACTGACGGACAATTAACACTCTTACAGACCATATATATCAGGTTGCAAATGATGAAACAGGTTTATTAAGAATTGGAATTAAATAGAAGCAAGAATAAACACAGATTTCACTAGATTACAGAACTTTATTGAACTCAGTCTCTGTTTTTAAACAATAAAACATCTCAAATTCTGTCGTTCTTAGTCGTGTAACACTTTTACTTTGTAAAACTTCATAATCATAGACAGTAGACCAATGAGACCAAACTCCCAATGGAGTGCTTCATTAACCTTCATTTGTACAGTGGCACAGCAAGAATGGAACAGGAAATCAAAGTAAATCTATTTGCATAGCTTTGAGTCATGGCTGATGGGAGTCTTGGTCCAGATAATGTGTGCATTCCATCTGGACTGGCTGTTCCCAATCTTGCAGTAATCAATTTAAAGTGATCATATACAGATGAGATACAAAGGCCGGAATTTTGCCTACCTGGTCGGGTCCGGTGTGGCCAGTGTCCGTGCCGGGTCGCGACCCCACTGCTGACTCCATCCTGCTGTTGAAAATGAACTTACCTTAATGGGGCCTAATATGCCCGCTCAGCACGTTACCCAGCCCAATTAGATGGAGTGGGTCCAATGACGTCATTCATGACATGTTTTCAGCCGGGATCTTTAAAGGGACCATGGCCACATTATATTTGAAGTTTTATCTAACATAGTGCTGTCAGTGTACTACTGCATTAGAGTGCTGCAAACACTGACAATGACTGCACAGAGGCAGAGGGCTGCACCCAGGTTGTCCAATGCTTAGGGGACCAAGATAGCCTGGTTGCACATTGCACAGGAGGTCACAAGCAGGGATGTGGTCAGGAGGACCTGGGTACAGTGCTGCAAACGTTTCAATAAGTTCATTAGATCAGGAAACGTTAATAAAAGCCACACTCAACCTCATCCTGCTGTGCCTGTCATCACATCCCCATCAATCTGCCTTCACTACCCTACCCCTGCACATCCTTACTCACACCAACATCATCACATCCCCATCTCACTAGCCACCCCTCACACTCACCCTCATCCTAGTGCAATCATCTTCTTAGGCAGTCCCTCGGAACCGAGGATGACTTGCTTCCACATTAAAAATGAGTTCGCAGGTGACTGATTAGTCCAATGTGGGACCTGCAGTCTCTGTCACAAGTGGGGTAGACGGTAGTTGAAGGGGCGGGTGGGTGGGGTGCTTGGGTTGACGTGCGCTCCTTGCGCTTGGCTTCCGTTTGCTCCTGGCGAAGAGACTCGAGGTGTTCGGCGCCTTCCCAGATGCTTCTCCTCCACTTTGTGCGGTCTTGGGCCAGGGATTCCCAGGTGTCGGTGGGGATGTTACACTTTTTCAAGGAGCTTTGAGGGTGTCCTTGAAGCATTTCCTCTGCCCACCTGGGGCTCTCTTGCCGTGCCGGAGCTCCGAGTAGAGTGCTTGTTTTGGGAATCTCGTATCGGGCATGCGGACAATGTGACCCGTCCATCGGAGCTGATTGAGCGTGGTCAGAGCTTCGATGCTGGGGATGTTGGCCTGACCAAGAACACTGACGTTGGTGCGCCTATCCTGCCAATGGATTTGCAAGATCTTGCGGGGGCAGCGTTGGTGGTACCTCTCCAGTGCTTTGAGGTGCCTGCTGTACATGGTCCATGTCTCTGAGGCACACAGCAGGGTGGGTATCACTGCTGCCCTGTAGACCATGAGCTTAGTGCCGGGTTTGAGGTCCTAGTCTTCAAACACTCTCTTCCTCAGGTGACCGAAGGCTGCACTGGCACACTGAAGGCGGTGTTGGACTTCATCGTCAACGTCTGCCCTTGTTGACAGTAGGCTCCTGAGGTATGGAAAGTGATCCATGTTGTCCAAGGCCTTGTCATGGATTTTGATAATCGGGGGGCAGCACTGTGTGGCAGGGGCAGGTTGGTAGAGGACCTTTGTCTTACGGATGTTTAGTGTAAGGCCCATGCTCTCGTACGCTTCGGTGAAGGTGTTGATGATGGTTTGGAGTTCGACCTCCGAGTGAGCGCAGACGCAAGCATCATCTGCATACTGTAATTCGACGACAGAGGGTGGGACGACCTTGGATCTGGACTGGAGGTGACGGAGGTTGAACAGTTTCCCGTTTGTTCTGTAAATTAGCTCCACTCCAGTGGGGAGCTTACTGAGGGCGAGATGGAGCATTGCAGCAAGGAAGATCGAGAAGAGCGTTGGTGCGATGACACAGCCTTGCTTGACCCCGGTTCGTACATGAATTGGGTCTGTGGTGGAACCGTTGGTCAGGATCACAGCTTGCATGTTGTCGTGAAGGAGGCGGAGGATAGTGACAAACTTTTGAGGGCAGCCGAATTTGAGGAGGACACTCCATAATCCCTCACGGTTGACAGTGTCGAAGGCCTTTGTGAGATCAAAGAAGGCCATGTACAGTGGTTGGTGCTGTTCCTTGCATTTCTCTTGTAATTGACGTGCGGTGAAGATCATGTCCATTGTGCCCCTTAGTGGGCGGAATCCGCATTGCGACTCTGGGAGGAGCTCTTCGGCCACTGGGAGAAGGCGGTTGAGGAGGATTCTTGCGATGACTTTCCCTGTGGCAGATAGCAGGGAAACTCCTCTGTAATTACCGCAATCGGACTTGTCACCTTTCTTGAAGATGGTCACAATTACGGCATCTCTGAGATCCCCTGGCATGCTCTCCTCCTTCCAGATAAGAGAAATGATTTCATGAATTCGCGCCAGTAGTGCTTCTCCACCATGCTTTAGTGCCTCGGCAGGGATTCCATCTGCTCCTGAGGCCTTGTTGTTCTTCAGTTGTCGGATGGCCTTTTCAACCTCATGCCGTGCTGGGGTTGTGCTGAGATGGTGGCGGGTAGCATGCTGTGGGATGGAGTTGAGGACACTTGTGTCAATCATACCAACTAACAACACACAGGGGTGTTTTATCCAATGTTTATGTAAAGTTTCTGTTAATATGGTGTCAAACATAAAAATCTATGGGCTAGAAATCGGTCTCCTTTGCGCCTCCCGTTAGCACCTCAAGGGAGCTCTAACGGGGCGCAAATGGGTTTGCGACCAGGTGCAGCGATATCAATGCCTCCCGCTAAAATCAATGGGAGTTTTGTGGCAGCATTAAGACATTGTGCCCCGATCACTTGCGCTGGAGATCGTGACGTCATTGCCGTGCGCAGCGTCCCAGTAGTGCCCCGGATGAAAAATTCCCTCTTGCTCCTACTTGTGTGACTGCCGTTAACAACGACAGGTAGAGGAGGCGGCTTTCACTCGGGTGTCCCCTAGAGGAGCGCTATTTAAAGGCGTCCACATCCGGTTTCGTTTTCGTCAGCCAACAATGCTCTATTGCTAGTTTCACATAGGCAAAGAGGCCTTTTGACTGATTTGAGCTTCTTGCATTTTAACAAGTGTTCTAGTGCATAAAGATTCTTCAGTTTCATTGAGGGGAGATTTGAAAGTGCAATATTTGGATCCTTTCATGGGGGCTGTACTGGCTCTGGACCTCGCCCTCCAGCGTCAACATCAGAGGCAACTGAGGCACAGAGAAAGAATGCAAAATGTGGCCAGAGGTAGGAGGGCCAACAGGGCTCTCAACAGGAGGCCTTACCCACCCAGGGTATTCCAGCACCAGTTCTCCTACATGAATTTCACTGAGGACCAGTGTGTTAGAAGGCTCCAGTTCAGCAAGGACGTGGTCACAGAGGTCTGCCACCTCCTGCAGTCAGACCTCGAGCCTCACATCAGGACCACCACAGCTCTCTCAGTGGCAGTCAAGGTCACCGTCACCCTCAATTTCTATGCCAGCGGATCATTCCTGGTCAGCACTCATATAATGAGAGCCATGCTGCCACCAGGAACATCATTGAGCAGACCATCGGAAGGAGCCCTCCAGTACTCGGCTGAGCAGGTGTCACTTTTCGTCATCGTCTGCTGCATGCTGCATAACTTGGCCATTGTGAGGGCGCAGCCATTGCCACCAGGCATAGCTGCACCACTTCAGGAGGAGGAGGGCGAGGAGGATGATAAGGAGGAAGAAGAGGAGCAGGAGGACGAACAGCAGCGACGGAGGAGGCAGCCACTCAATCGGCGTTCTGCAAGGTTGGTCCATGACCGCCTCATCAGACTTCGTTTCCAGTGACTTCGAGTCCTCTTTCTGGTTGCTGAGCACGTCGCCATCATTCCATCATTTTGTGATTCCATACCACACCCCAGAACTGAAATGAGACACAGCACCAAATCTGCAACATTCCAGTAATAAATTTATCAAAAACCATTAACCACATAAATACAACAACAATATTGACTAATCACCCTTGTGCAACGGGAGGAGGAGGCTCCAAGAATATCCCCATCCTCAATGATGGTGGAGCCCAGCACGTGAGTGCAAAAGACAAGGCTGAAGCGTTTGCAACCAACTTCAGCCAGAAGTGCCGAGTGGATGATCCATATCGGCCTACTCCCGAGGTCCCCACCATCACAGAAGCCAGTCCTCAGCCAATTCGATTCACTCCACGTGATATCAAGAAACGGCTGAGCGCACTGGATACAGCAAAGGCTATGGGCCCCGACAACATCCCGGCTATCGTGCTGAAGACTTGTGCTCCAGAACTAGCCGCGCCTCTAGCCAAGCTGTTCCAGTACAGCTACAACACTGGCATCTATCTGACAATATGGAAAACGTCCCAGGTATGTCCTGTCCACAAAAAGCAGGGCAAATCCAACCCGGCCAATTACCATCCCATCAGTCTACTCTCAATCATCAGCAAAGCGATGGAAGGTGTCATTGACAGTGCTATCAAGCGGCACTTACTCACCAATAACCTGCTCACTGATGCCCAGTTTGGGTTCCGCCAAGGCCACTTGGCTCCCGACCTCATTACAGCCTTGGTCTAAAAATGGACAAAGGAGCTGAATTCCAAAGGTGAGGTGAGAGTGACTGCCCTTGACATCAAGGCAGCATTTGACCGAGCCTGGCATCAAGGAACCCTAGTAAAACTGAAGTCAATGGGAATCAGGGGTAAAATGCTCCACTGGCTGGAGTCATACCTAGCACAAAGGAAGATGGTTATGGTGGTTGAAGGTCAATCATCACAGCCCCAGGACATCGCTGCAGGAGTTCCTCAGGGCAGTGTCCTAGGCCCAACCATCTTCAGCTGCTTCATCAATGACCTTCCCTCCAACATAACGTCAGAAATTGGGATGTTCGCTGATGACTGCACAGTATTCAGCGTCATTCACAACTCCACAGATAATGAAGCAGTCCATGCCCGCATGCAACAAGACCTGGATGACGTTCAGGCTTGGGCTGATAAGTGGCAGGTAACATTCGCGCCACAGAAGTGCCAGGCAATGACTATCTCCAACAAGCGAGAGTCTAACCACCTGCCCTTGACATTCAATGGCATTGCCATCGTCGAATCCCCCAGTATCAACATCCTGGGGGTCACCATTAACCAGAAACTTAACTGGACCAGCCACATAAATACTGTGGCAACAAGAGCAGGTCAGAGGCTAGGTATTCTGCAGCGAGTGTCTCACCTCCTGACTCCCCAAAGCCTTTCCACCATCTACAAGTAAGGAGTGTGATGGAATACTCTCCACTTGCCTGGATGAGTGCAACTCCAACAACACTCAAGAAGCTCGACACCATCCAGGACAAAGCAGCCCGCTTGATTGGCACCCCATCCACCACCTTAAACATTCACTCCCTCCACCACCGGCGTACCGTGGCTGCAGTGTGTACCATCTACAAGATGCACTGCAGTAACCCGCCAAGGCTTCTTCGGCAGCACCTCCCAAACCCGCGACCTCTTCCACCTTGGGAACACCACCACCTCCAAGTTCCCCTTCCAAGTCACACACCATCCTGGCTTAGAAGTAAATTGCCGATCCTTCATTGTTGCTGGGTCAAAATTCTGGAATTCCCTACCTAACAGCACTGTGGGAGTACCGTCACCACACGGACTGCAGCGGTTCAAGAAGGCGGCTCACCACCACCTTCTCAAGGGCAACTGGGGATGGGCAATAAACTGGGGATGGGCCTTGCCAGCGACGTCCAGGTCCCATAAACGAATTTTAAAAAACCCTTGCCTCTCCTCTTTACAGTCCCCTTTCCTAATCTAGGATCCTACGTAGTGCCTCCCCAGTGGCTGCAGCAGGGCTGGTGGAAGGCTGCTGAGTGTCGGTGCCAGAGACTACAGATAGCCTTGCAGGACGCCCCCGACCAGCTCTGGGCCTGGAAGGCCCGGCTGTACACTGCACCACCGCAGGCTGGGTGATTGCAGTCTGGGCTGGATGACAGGCACCAACAAGTGCAATGCCGAAGTGGCATTCGTGGGATCAGGAATGCCGTCATCCTGAGAGAGGACAGCAGGTTCCTGCTCCACTGACCCTCTCTCACTCCCCCGGGGCAGCGCCTCAGCATCCCTATCAATCTGCTGCATCACAGATTGCTGGTCTGCTGCGACACCGTGAGATCCCCAGTGGACTGTGGTGGACCCAGCGACGATGGCAGCAGTCAGATCTTTCGTGGCATCAAGCTGAGACTGCATGAGAGCAGTCGGAGACTTGATGGCAGCAACCATTGACTGCATTACAGCACTAAGACGTTGCGTCGCTTCCGCCTGTGCTGCAATGGAAGCTGCCACATCGCCCATGACACACGTCATTAGGTCTGCATCTGCACGGTCTCTCTGGGAGTCCACTATCCTCTGCACAGTGAAAATGATGGGCTCCATGGTGTGCACAGAGCTCTGTGCAATGTTGGAGGTGGATTTCTCCACGCTCCTTACCATTGCCGAGAGGCTCTCGGGCACCCTTGCTATTGCACCTATCAACTCGGTGTGCATGGTCATTACCCTTCTTGTGAATGCTTCCTCATTGAGGCCCTCATCTGAGTCCTGTGCAGCAGAACTCGCACGTGAACTCACCCTCCGGGGAGCTGGCTCCCGAGCTACCCTTTCCCCCTGGTCTTGCTGCAGTCCACTTGTCCCCGGTGCATCACCCAGTGCAGACCCCTCTACCAAACTTGCCTCTAAAGATCGCGCAGTGCCAGTATCTGAGGTGGTGCCTGCGGGTGAGAGATGCAGTGATGCGGTTCTTTGCTCCTCCTCCTCTTCTCCTCACTCTCAGTGGGGGGCTCAGGGATAGGCTGGTCATCTGGTTGCTGATTATCTGAAAGCATAAAGACACAAGACTCATGTTAAGGTGAGGGCAGGGGGCAGGAATGGAGCAAGGAATGTAGACATTATCAGGAGGTGGAAAGTGGGAAAGGTTCGTGGTGTGAGGGGGAAGTGGGATGAGAGGAGAGGGGAATGAACATACCATTGTTGCCCCCAAGGGGGTTGACGTTGCCGACGGCCATGGTGCCCACCACATGCTGCCGAATGAGTCACAGCACTCACTTCTCCAGGTCTGAGAGCTGCTGGGCCACTTCCCTCCACATTGCCCTGAACACCTGAGGCGATATCCTCCTTCCGGTGGCTGGGAACAGCACTGCCCGCCTTCGCTCCACTCCAGCCTCCAATGCCACGTCTGTGAACCGACGAGCTCTCTCCCTGGGAGTGGGAACAGCCGTAGCCATCAGGGGGTTCAGTTGCTCGCAGGTCGCCTCAAAGCCAGCAATGCTGAAAATGAGCATCTGCACAATGATGCAACCTCCCCTTTAAGAGCTGGAAGGAACCAGTTTGAAGGATCATTGCTGAATGTATTGCACCTGAAATTCATTAGCACTCTGCTGGTAGCGCCCCTGTAGCGCCCACTGAGGTCATTAATGCTTGATTTAACACCCCACTTCCTTCCAGGGGCGCTAACACCCAATTTAGTAGAAGTTCAGAATCCTTAGCCCCTGGCACTAAATTCTCAAATGTTAATGCCCCAAATGGGGCGAGACCCAATATCACCTCCTTTATTTTCAACACTTTGCATTCTTGGACAGATCTGTGCACCTTTGGAAGTGGCTTAGTGAGTTGCAGTGAATGGTGAGACATAATGGTACCAATGTCCCCTCTAATTTTTTTTTGTACTGAGCGGGCCATGAACGCCTTTGAGCATGACCTTTTCGGCCCTGGGAAATGTTTTACAACAACAACAACAACTTTACAACAACAACATTCACACCAACAATGGCAGCAACAGCAACCACTTAAAAGCATATATACAGTAATGCCATATTGCCACCCCACTGTCTCAAATCATGAGACAATCAGACAAGGTTCTGTACAAGTTTAACATAACTTCACTGCTTTTGAATTCTAATCCTTTAGAAATGAGCCCCAGTGCTTTATTTGCACTCTTATGGCTTTTTTAACCTGTGTTGCTACTTTTAATGATTTGTGAATCTATAGCCCTAGATTCCTTTGCACCTCTACTCCATTTAGTCTCTTATTTTCCAAGGAGTGGGTCGCCTCCTTATTCCTCCTACAAAAATGCACCACCTCACACTTATCTATATGGAAATTCATTTGTCATTTAAATGCCCATTCTGCAAATTTGTTTACGGTAAAATTAACATCACTTTCCCGTATTTTTTTCCGGCTTTAAACAATTTTCCGAATGAAAAAAAAACTCATCTTTTTGTTTCTGACAAAGGCAACCTTTGTTGCCCCCAGGCAATTTGAATTCTTCAGCAGACAGTTGTGCTAACTGGGTTGGCCTGTCGAGAGTGAGGTGCCTGAACATTTCTAAAAATATAAACCTGACGCCAGAATTCTGATTTTCAAAAGTAAGCTCCAATTTTCCACACTTTTTATGTTATTTAGGTTTTTATGAACTTTCATCAGCAACAAGACTAAAACCATAAATTCACCCCAGTTCAATATTGGATTTATTAAAAAGTAGCAAATAAAAGTAAATTAAACTTATGTTAATCACTCTTCTTCCTTCTGCTAAAATGCTTCCTTGCTTCACCTAATGATTGAAAGCCTGATCTTACAAACCCATCGGTAGTGGGATCATTTTATTTAAAAAAAAACGGATTCACGTACTGCTCAAAATTTGCACAAACTCGTTTCTCATTTCCTCTCCTAAAACATATCACTACTATCTGACAGCAACAAAGTCCCTTCTTACTCACCTGTTGCAGTTAAAACTCAGCAACTCACTCATCTGTAACAGGTTTAATAAGATGAGGTACACGTGGTTATCTACCAATCTTTCCCGCCGATTTTTTAAAGCTTCGACCAGCCCCATAGCAGTGACTGGCTGCACTGAGCTGGCCCGCTAAGGAAGGCCCCTATTCAAAAAAGGTGGTAGAGAGAAAACGGGGAATTACAGACCGGTAAGCCTGACATCGGTAATGGGGAAAATGCTAGAGTCCATTATAAAAGATGTAATAGCAGAGCACTTGGAAAACAGTGACAGGATCGGACAAAAGCAACATGGATTTACAAAGGGTAAATCATGCTTGACTAATCTACTGGAATTTTTTGAGGATGTAACTGGTAGAATAGATAAGGGAGAACCAGTGGATGTGGTGTATTTGGACTTTCAGAAGGCTTTCGATAAGGTCCCGCATAAGAGATTAGTGTGTAAAGTTAAGGCACATGGGATTGGGGGCAAGGTACTGACTTGGATAGAGAACTGGTTGGCAGACAGAAAGCAAAGAGTTGGAATAAACGGGTCTTTTTCCGAGTGGCAGGCAGTGCCTAGTGGGGTACCGCAGGGATCGGTCCTTGGACCCCAGCTATTTACAATATATATTAATGATCTAGACAAGGGAACTAGATGTAATATCACCAAATTTGCAGACAACACAAAGCTGGGTGGGCGTGTGTGGTGTGAGGAGGATGCCGAGAAACTCCAGGATGATTTGGACAGGTTGGGTGATTGGGCAGAAGCATGGCAGATGCAATATAAACGTGGATAAATGTGAGGTTATCCACTTTGGTGGCAAAAACAGGAAGGCAGATTATTATCTGAATGGCAATAGATTGGGAGAAGGGGAAGTGCAACGAGACCTGGGTGTCCTTGTGCACCAATCGCTGAAGGTAAGCATGCAGGTGCAGCAGGTTAAGAAGGCAAATGGTATGTTGGCCTTCGTAGCGAGAGGGTTTGAGTACAGGAACAAGGATGTCTTACTGCAGTTGTACAGGGCCTTGGTGAGACCACATCTTGAGTATTGTGTGCAGTTTTGGTCGCCTTATCTGAGGAAGGATGTTCTTGCCATGGAAGGAGTTCAGCGAAGATTCACCAGGCTGATACCTGGGATGGCAGGAATGACGTATGAGGAGAGATTGGATCGATTGGGCTTGTACTCGCTGGAGTTTAGAAGAATGAGAGGGGATCTCATCGAAACTTATAAAATTCTAACAGGACTAGACAGACTAGATGCTGGAAGGATGTTCCTGATGGTCGGGGAATCCAGAACCAGGGGTCACAGTCTAAGGATAAGGGGTAGGCCATTTAAGACAGAAATGAGGAGGAATTTCTTCACCCAGAGAGTGGTGAACCTGTGGAATTCTCTACCACAGAAGGCAGTAGAGGCCAATTCATTAAATATATTCAAGAAGGAGTTGGATATATTTCTCAAGGCTAAAGGGATCAAGGGGTATGGGGAGAAAGCAGGGACCGGGTACTGAATTTGTATGACAGCCATGATCGCATTGAATGGTGGAGCAGGCTCGAGGGGCCGAATGGCCTACTCCTGCTCCTATCTGCTATGTTTCTATGCCCCGCTCAGAAACGACTGGCCCTGCTCTGAAAGGGCCCGTTCCGATTTGCTCTACCGGGAATGCGGAGTTTGTGTATCACAGGCCCCTGGAACTGTGGCACCAAAGGAGAAGGAGGAAGATGCTGCCCTCATCACCATGGCAACCGGCTGAGCGCGGCTCCTCTACAGCTTCTGCCTGCAGCATCTGGAACTTCCCAGAGGCCGATACAACCAACCCCTCACCCACTCCCTCATGATGTGGCCGCTGCCCCAACTCTTTTATTACTTTCCGATTGGGATCGGCTCTGAGGTCGCAAGACTCGCAAATGACTCTGTCTGCATTGCATGCCATTGTGTATTGGGCCCCTCCCCCGCTTCAGCACCTGTCCAGTTCTCTGCGCGGCATTTAATTTGAAGTGCGCGTGAGCTCTGGGACGTGTGCGCAGCCACGCACCTTAGAAGGAACAGTGAACAGTACCCCCGCAATAGTGATGTGTGAAAGGAATGGCTTGGTCATTGTTGGGATGCTTTATGGTGTTGGTGTGGGGTGGTACCAACCTGGTGCATCATGTGGTGTACAACGTAAAGTTAACTAAATCTGGCCATGATGAGGCCATCCCTGGCGTCCCGGGCAGCAATGTGGGCGGGTGCTAATGTCCTGTGTCCTGTATAGCATCAGGTGATTGCGGAGAAGGTTGGTGTTGTTGTTGGTGCTGCTGGTGTGCTTGGTGCTGCTGGTGTTGGGGCTAATTGTGGTGGGATTCTGAGGACCAAGGTGAGACAGTACAAACAGCACCCATGTTGATAGAATAGATGGCAGGTGAAATACAGATGACAGAAGCATTCTGTCAATGGTGAGACTGGAAGGAGCAGACCTGGAGGGAGCACAGCGAGAGCGGAGCAGTTAAAAGGAGCAGTCCCGAGCGGCAGCAACTCAACAGAGGCAGTTTTCGAAAAAGTGACGTCAGAGTAAAAAAAGTGACGTCGGCACAAGGGAAGTTGATTGGTGAGTAGCTGGAGTGTTTTTTGTTAAGTTTTAAGTTTATTTCTACTGGGTTAGTTCTTAGTCTATTAAATAGAGGCATGGCAGGGTGGCTCAGTCCCATGGAGTGCACATCCTGTGCCATGTGGGAAGTCCTGGACACTTCGCATAGCCTGGACGACCACATGTGCGAGAAGTGTCACCAGCTACACCAACTCGAGCTCCGGGTTTTGGAGCTTGAGCGGCGGCTGGAGTCACTGTGGTGCATCCGTGAGGCTGAGAGTTACGTGAGTAGCACGTTTCTAGAGGTGGTCATCCCGCAGCTTAAGAGTATCCAGGCAGAGAGGGAATGGGTGACCGCCAGGCAGAAGAGGAGGACCAGGTAGGTAGTGCAGGAATCCCCAGAGTGCATCGCGCTCTCCAACTAGTATTCTGTTCTGAGTACTGGTGAGGGCGATGGTTCCTCTGGGGAGTGCAGCCAGAGTCAAGTCCACGGCACCACGGGTGGCTCAGCTGCGCAGGGGGAGGAGGAAAAAGAGTGGAAGAGCAATAGTGGTAGGGGATTTGATAGTTAGGGGAGCAGACAGGCGTTTCTGCAGCCGTAGATGTGACTCCAGGATGGTATGTTGCCTCCCTGGTGCCAGGGTCAAGGATGTCACTGAGCGGCTGCAGGACACTCTGAGGGGGAGGGTGAACAGCCAGAGGTCTTTGTCCATATCAGCATCAACGACATAGGCAGAAAGAGGGATAAGGTCCTGCAGGCAGAGTTTAGGGAGCGAGGAGAGAGATCAAAAAGCAGGACCTCAAAGGTAGTAATCTCCGGATTACTCCCAGTGCCACGCGTGAGTGATTACAGGAATAGGAGGATAGAACAGATGAATGCGTGGCTGGAGAGATGGTGCAGAAAGGAGGGCTTTAGATTCCTGAGGCATTGGGGCCGTTTCTGGGGAAGGTGGGACCTGTACAAGCCGGACGGGTTACACCTTATAGAGCCGGGACCAAGATTCTCGCGGGGAGGTTTGTTAATGCTGTTAGGGAGGGTTTAAACTAGCTTGGCAGGGGGATGGGCACCAGCATATAGGAGTAGAAAAGAGGAATAAGGTGCATAAAAGAGTGAGTGTGTTGGATAGTGCTAGAGAAAATAGTACTAAAGGTGGTAGTAGTACCATATTAGATAGGAGCAGACTAAGAAAGACTATGAAAAATTCAAAAATGGGTTTAGAATGCATGTATGTAAACACACAAAGTGTGGTGAATAAGGTTGGTGAGCTGCAAGCACAATTAGCCGTGTGACAATATGATGTTGTGGCAATAACGGAAATGTAGCTTAAAAACGGTGAGGACTGGGCACTTCATATTCAAGGGTACAAGGTGTTCAGAAAAGATAGAGAAGGAAAAAAGGGAGGTGGGGTGGCAGTGCTGATTAAGGAAAACATTGTTGTGTTGGAAGGGGAGGATGTTCTTGAGGGGACAAGGACAGAATCCATTTGGTTTGAGTTGAGGAGCAAAAAGGGTATGATCACGCTATTCGGGGTATTCTATAGGCCTCCAAATAGTGAGAGGGAGGTAGAGGAGCAAATCTGCAGGGAAATCACAGAGATATGGAAGAGCTATAGAGTGGTGATATCGGGGGACTTTAATTACCCAAACATCGATTGGGATAATGCTAGGGTAAAGGGAAAGGAGGGGAATGAATTTCTGAAATGTGTTCAGGAGAATTTCCTTGAGCAGTATGTTCTTGGCCCAACTAGGAAGGAGGTATTGCTGGATCTGGTGCTGGGGAAATGAGATGGGCCAGGTCGACCAAGGGAGAACACTTGGGCTGCGATTTTCCCAGCCCCGAGGAGGCGGGTTTGGAGGCGGGGCAGTTGGGAAAATTGCAAAAAGTGAGCGCGGGTTCGAAACCTACCTCCAACCCACCTCCGCACAATTTTGCTGGAGGTGGATTTGATGGGTGCGATTCAGTCCCGCCTCCATCAGTCGGGAGAGGTAGTTAAGACCCTTAAATAGTCATTAAGGGCCTCTATAATCCTATTTTGACAGGCCTTCGTTATTTTGCCACATTTTGCGCATGTAGCACGACCCTCCTAAACCACGCCCGCTAATCCTGGCGGGTTGACAAGTGGGTGGCCTCCTCACAGCTGCAGCTCCACCAGTAAAACGGAGCTTTCATCAGGGAGCAGTTGCAAATGGCAGAACTTTTGTTCCACAGGTCTTTCAGCACTTTTAGCAGGCCTACCAAAGTCGGAGGTGCTGTAGCTTCTATCTCTCAACTGTGGGACCTCCTTGGAAAACCCTCTCCCCGCTTGGACTGAGTGCTTCCCCAACAGAGGTGTCTGCCAGCAGCATGGGAACCATTTATTTCCTTTCATCATGGACCTCAGATTCGGATGAGGAGCAGCCATGGCAGCAGCAGAACCAGGCAGCTCAGCAGCAACAGCAGCAGGAGCGCCAACCTCCTGCTCACCCACCTGATGCTGCACAGGCAGAAGGCACTAGCGCATGGCAGCATGTCACCGCAGGAGCTACCCCCTTCTCAGGGTTTTGAGGATGAGCTACCTCAACATGAGTGATCAGCAGTGCCAAAGGAGGCTGAGAATTTCGCTAGAGGTTGTCGGAGTCATCTGCGCACTGCTGCTCCAACACCTGGAGCCCAAAGGAGCGGGTGGACACCCCTTACCGGTGGCTGTCAAAGTCACCACCGCATTCAACCTTTTTGCCTCAGGCTCCTTCCAGGGATCATCAGCAGACATCAGCGGCATCTTCCAGTCGGCCGCGCACAGTTGCATCACGCAGGTTACCGATGCCCTTTTCGCAAAGGCGCACAATTACATCCACTTCTCAAGGGATCAAGCAAGTGTAACTGCGCGTTCAGTTGGCTTTGCAAATATGGCAGGCTTGCCAATGGTACAGGGCGTCATAGACTGCACACGTGGCCCTTAGGGCACACCATTACAACCCAGCTATCTTTGTCAACCGTAGGGGCTTCCACTCCCTCAACGTACAGCTGGTGTGTAACCACAAGGAGATTTTGCATGTTTGCGCCAAGTTTTGTGGTAGTTGCCATGACTTGTTCATCCTGCGGAACTCTAGTGTTCCTCCGCTCTTCAATCCGCCAAACCAACTTAACAGATAGCTCCTTGGTGACAAGGGCTACCCCCTGAAGTGGCTAATGATGCCAATCAGGAGGCCAGTTAACGAGGCTGAAGAGCGCTACAACACCAGCCACATTTCGACCAGGTCCATCATCGAGAAAACCATTGGCTTGCTGAAGTTGCGATTCCAATGCCTTGACAGATCAGTTGGAGTCCTGCAGTATTCAGCAGCCAGGGTCTCCAGAATGGTCGTGGTCTGCTCTGCACTGCACAACATGGCACAGCATCGTGGCTTGCAGCTTCCTGATGAACAAGTGGCTCAGTTCATAGCCTCCTCAGATGAGGAGGAGGAGGAGGATGAGGATGAGGAGGACCGAGCGGCGGCGCATCTACTAGCAGCAGCGGCAGCATGCGAACACATGGCTGCCCACGATGCAAGGGATGCACTCATCCTGGCCAGATTTGCATAGGTTGCCCATTGTGGCACATGTGCTTGGTTCCTTCTTAACACATGATAGACAATGGACATGACTCTCTGGCCTCCTTTCACTCTGACCACCAACCTGACCACGCAAGTGTCGCAGAGCCCACAATGTGGAGCTGCTTAAGCCGAAATAACAGATGCCATCACGCCAACAGTTTGCCATCACCTAATTTTATTACATTCACACAGGGATGGTATTTCATCAATAAACAGAAACAATCACCCAAGTGCCTACCCCTGTGACTAATGGTGCTTTATTTTTCTCTTACGCATGCTCCTATGTGGTGCTCCCCCTGTGGCTTCAGCAGAAGTGGAGGCCCCTTGCTCACTTTCATGCTGCTCCTGCTTCAACACCTTTGGCGGGCATCCTCTGGGTTTCTGAGCCTGTGAGGACTCGCCAAACGTCTGCTCATCCTGCGGCAGTGCAGGGGCTGAGACGTCCATCTCAGTTGGGTGCAGACTCTGGTGGGGCTCTGACCAAGGGCTACGCAGTGGCATGGACGTGTGAGCGTTTGGAGAGGAGCTCCCACATCCTTGTTCTCTGCCACCAACTTCTCTCTCATGGGTCAGGTACACCTCAGCGCTTACAAGTGGCTTGAAAGCACCTTGCTGCACATCAGGGGGGCCATGGGGATCTGTATCTGCACTGGCAGTCCTACTCAAAAGGACTTCCATGAAGCTCTGGTTTCTCTGCTCAATAGCTGCCCATCGCTCCTCCAGAGATGTCAGTCTATTCTGAACATTCACCATGTTTTCCAGACTCTGGCGACTTAGGTCCTCCATGGCCATAGCCATCCTCTCCGCTACCGTAGACACCCTTTCCAGAGAGGTAGACACCCTTTCCAGAGAGGTAGCCATCCTTTCCACAGAGGTTGCCATCCTTTCCGTGGTGCTGCTTTCATGCGCCATTGCCTCCACAAAGGCACTGCTCATGTTAGAGTTGGACTCCTCCATCCTCTCCACACTTGCAGTGACCCTGGAGACAAAACCTGTCAGAGACTCCTGCACTTGCTCCTGGAGTTCCAGCACCGCTCTCCTTCTGGATGGACCCAGAGGCACAGGGTCCACATGCAGCGGAGCAAAGCTAGGAGAGTCCTGCGACCTCCAACGAGGACTCCCCACTGCTGTCCCTGTCTCCACCACCTGCTGATGCTCACCTGTGAGATGTGATACACACGCTGACAACACTACTCTATGTCCCGAAGGTCCTACCTCTGCGCTGGTGCTGGGTGCGCTTACATCTGCTGACGCTGCGTTCTCAGAGGTTGCAGGTACCCCTGAGGAGTCTTGCTGCTCAGCCTCTTCCTCGTCGACAGCTGGGGGGGGGGGGGGCTCTGTGGATGGCCCTGTGGGGGAGTAAAGGCATAGGTTAGACATTTCACGGAAGTGTGGCATGCACATGCAATAGTGCAGATGATCAAGTAGCATTCTAATAATGTACACCAGCAGCTATTTCAGTCACTCAAGCAGTGTAAATGAGAGAAACGCAAAACAATTCTGTCACCAGCTTGGTCTGCATCGCCCATCTGTCCGTCCCCTACCTCTGTGCCATCGATGTCCAGGGCCACCTCTTCAGCCTGCGTGAGAAGGGCTATGGAAGGTGGCCCTCCTCCTGTCTTCGCCCTTTCCCTTCTATTGTGGGTTCTCTTTTCCTGCAGTGAGGAAGACAAGTGGAGTTGGAATGAGAATGATGGAGTGAGTGTAGAGAGTCCAGAGCATAGATGCTTAGAAGGAGCCAAAGATGGAGTGAGGTTCCATGTCCAAGGGCCCTCCCTGTGCGTTGTTAGTCGTTGTTATTGCATAGCATTGAAAGGGAGTGTGAGGGCAGCATAGTCGAATAGTGATGTGATTGGATTTAGAGAGAGGGATGGTGAAGGGTGCAAGGGTTGTAAGGGTAAAGTGGGATGTGGAGGAGGAGGTTGACAATGCAGAGTGCTGGTGATGAGAGGAGAAGGGGAGCAGCAGGAGGGTCAAGCTGATGGTATACTCACTTTGCCTGATCTTACAAGGTCATTGAACCTTTTACGGCACTGCAGCCATGTCCTGCTGCACACAGATCTGGAGGTTATATCCCTTGCCAGCTGGACACACACAGCCTTGGTTTCTTTGGGAGGCCTCTTCCTCCCAGATGAGGGGAAGAGCACCTCCCTGCTAGCTCTCGCTCCCTTAACCAGGATACCCAGCGCCTCATCCGAGAACCTCGGGGAGGCCCTTGCCTTGGAGCTGGCCATTCTTCAAGGAGATAAAAGTTCGGAGGTGGTGCAGCATCGACCAAAAACCAGTGGAATGAGCCAAGGCAGCAAGCAGCCCTTAAATGAAGCTGGATAAGTGACATCAGCAGAGGCGAGTTTCGGTCCCAAAAGACTAATTGGCCCAGGGGAACCCACACCTCTGAAATTAACTGACCAATTAGGGGAAAATCGCAAATTTTTCCCACCTGACAGTGGAGGCGGGTTTGGAACCTGCCCAAACTGAAACCCGCCTCCAATGGGAAAATCACTCCCAGAGGTACAAGTGATCATCGTATCATAAGATTTAGATTAACAATGGAGATGAGCAAGGAACAATCTAGAGTGGAACTTCTAAACTGGAATAGGGCTAGCTTCAATGGGATGCGAAAGGATCTAGCCAGGGTAAAATGGAACCAAAGACTGACAGGAAAAACTATAATGGAACAATGAGTGATCTTTAAGGAGGAGATGTTCCAAGTACAGGCTAGGTACATTCCAACAAGAGGGAAGGGTAAGGGAACCAAAGCAAGAGCTCCTTGGATGACAAGGGAGATAGAGAAGATGAAGAAACAAAAAAAGAGGGTGTATGATGCATGTCAGGTGAATTCTTCAAGGGAGAACCAGACCAAATACAGTAAGTTGAGAGGGGATGTGAAAATGATAAGATTGGCAAAGAGAGAATATGAGAGTAGAATGGCGGTTAACATAAAAGGGAACACAAAAATCTTCTACTGACATGTAAACAGTAAGCGGGTAGTAAGAGGCAGGGTGGGGCTCATTAGAGTCAAAGAAGGTGACCAAAGAAGGCGACTATAGAGCACATATACCAGAAATGCTGTTTACGGCGGTCATGGTCCATCATCAAAGACCCTACCCACCCCAGCCACAGTCTGTTCGCCCTCCTGCCATCTGGGAGATGCTACAGATGCATTCGCACCCGTACAACCAGATTTAGGAACAGCTTCTTTCCCAGGGCTGTCATCCTACTGAACTCCACAAATAAACTCTAAAGCCTGCGCATCTGCCAATGCACTTTATTATGGTTATGTTTATGTTAATGTATTACAAGCCAAATGTATGTTGAATGTTTAAATGTCTTAATCTAAATGTACACTCTCGGGAGCCGCAAGCCTACATTTCGTTGTACTGCACTTGTGCACTAACAATGACAATAAAGTTGATTATTATATACTTAGAGGCACAGGGCAAGGCTGCAATACTCAATGAGTACTTTGTAGAAAGCATAATCAAGGAAAAAATTAACGTTACTTGGAGAGGTTTAAGCTAATTAAGGAGTGCCAACACGGATTTGTAAAAGGCAGATCGTGTTTGACTAATCTAATTGAATTTTTTGGTGAAGTAACAGAGAGGATTGATGAAGGGAATGCAATGGATGTTGTCTACATGCATTTTCGGAAGGCATTTGACAAAGCACCACATGGAAGGCTGGTTAACAAAATTGAGGCTCACTGAATGGTGGGTCAGTGGCAGCTTGGACAAGGAATTGGCTTAAAGATGGAAAACAGCGAGTTGTGGTAAATGGCTGGTTTTCAGACTGGAGGATGGTAGACAATGGTGTTCCCCAAAGGTCAGTGCTGGGGCCACTGCTTTTTTTGATATATATAAATGACCTGGATATTGGAATACAGAGTAGAATTTCTAAATTTGCTGATGACACCAAACTTGGTGGTGTGGCAGACAGTGATGATGATACCAATCAACTGCAGCAGGACATAGAAAGGCTAGCAGAATGGGCAGACAAGTGGCAGATGGAATTTAATACATAGAAGTGTGAGGTGATGCATTTTGGCAGAAGGAACAGGGAGAGGCAATATACGCTTAATGGCATAATTTTAAAGAGTGTGCAGGGAGAGAGGGACCTGGGAGTTAATGTGCATAGGTCCCTGAAGGTGGCAGGACATATTGAGAGAGTGGTTAACAAAGCATATGGGATCTTGGGCTTCATAAATAGAGGTATTGAGTACAAAAGTAGAGATGTTATGTTGAACCTCTATAAAGCACTGGTTAGGCCACAACTGGAGTATTGCATCTAGTTCTGGTCAACACACTTTAGGAAGGATGTGAAGGCCCTTGAGAGGGTGCAGAGGAGATTTACCAGAATGATTCCGGGAAGGGGGGATCTTAGTTAGAAGGACAGATTGGAGAAGCTGTCTGCAGCCGCGAAAGGGTGTCCCAAAGACCGTGTTGGCTGCTCGGTGCCAGGGTTAAGGATATCTCTTTGCAGCTGGAGAAGAACTTGGAGAGGGAGGGGGTGGATCCAGTTGTTGTGGTCCATGTAGGAACCAACGACATAGGTAGAACTGAGAATGAGGTTCTGCTGAGGGAGTTTGAGGAGCTAGGGTCTATATTAGTAAGCAGAACCAGAAGGTTAATAATCTCTGGATTACTACCTGAGCCATGCACAAATTGGCATAGTGTCAAGCCGATCAGAGTTAAATGCGTGGCTCAAAGAGTGGTGTGGGAAAAAGGGATTTCAATTCATGGGGCACTGGCACCAGTACTGGGGAAAGAGGGAACTGTTCCGTCGAGATGGGCTCCTGTTAAACCAGGCTGGGACCAGCTGCCTGGCGAATTGAATAACTAGGGTTGTAGACAGGGCTTTAAAGTATAAAAGCGGGGGGGGGGGGTGGGGGCGGGTGGCGGGTGGTCAGGTGAGGGGAAAATTAGAAATCTAAAAAGAAAGGTCAAGGCAATAGAGCAGTGTGGCGATTTGGGTAAAAATAAGCAGAGTGTGACAGGAAGGGAGAGTGTTTAACGGTAGCAGTGCAGCAGAGAATAAGGTAAAAGCAGGGAATAATGGTAAAAATGTTAAATTAAAGACTCTTTATCTGAATGCTCAAAGCATTTATAACAAGATAGATGAACTAATGGCACAAATAAAGATAAATGGCTTTGATCTAATAGCCATTACAGAGACATGGTTGCAAGGTGACCAAGGTTGGGAACTAAATGTTCCAGGGTACTTGACATGTTGAAAAGACAGGCAGAATGGAAAAGGAGAGGGAATAGCCCTGATAATAAAGGGTGGCACAAGGACATTAGCTAGAAAGGATCTCAGCTCAGAAGATCAGGAAGTAGAATCAGTATGGGTGGAGATAAGGAATAACAGGGGGCAGAAAACACTGGTAGGAGTAGTATATAGACCCCCTAGCAGTAGCTGTACCGATGGACAGAATATTAATCAAGAAATAGTATGAGCTTGCAACAAAGGTAATGCAATAATCTAGGTGGACTTTAATCTTCAAGTAGACTGGACAAATCAAATTGGCAAAGGTAGACTGGAGGACGTGTTCATGGAATGCATTCAGTACAGTTTCCTAGAACAATATGTCATGGAACCAACCAGGGAACAGGCTATTTTAGATTGTGTGTTGTGTAATGAGACAGGGTTAATTAGCAATCTCATAGAAAAGGATCCTCTGGGGTAGAGTGATCATAATATGATAGAATTTCACATTAATTTTGAGAGTGATTTGCCTAAGTCCAGAACTAGAGTCTTAAATGTAAATAAAGCCAATTATATAGTTATGAGGGGCGAGTTGGCTAAGGTAGATTGGGAAAGTAAATTAAAAGGTATGGTGGTAGATAAGCAGTGGCTAGCATTTAAAGAAATATTTCCGAATTCTCAACAAAAATACATTCCATTGAGAAATAAAACCTCTATGGGAAAAGTGATCCAACCATGGCTAACTAAAGAAGTTAAGGATAGCATTAGATTGAAAGAAGAAGCTTATAATGTTGCAAAGAATAATAGTAAGCCTGAGGATTGGGAGAGTTTCAGAAACCAGCAAAGGTTGACAAAAAAATTGATAAAAAGGGAAAAAATAGAATATGAGAGAAAACTAGCAAGAAATATAAAAGCAGATTGTAACAAGGAAGAGAGTAGCAAAAGTAAACGTTGGTCCCTTAGAGGCTGAGACAGGAGAAATTATTATGGGGAATAAGGAAATGGCAGAAACGTTAAACAAATATTTTGTATCTGTCTTCACAGTAGAAGACTCAAAAAGCATACCAAAAATGGTGGGGAACCAAAGGTCTAATGAGGGTGAAGAACTTAACGTAATTAATATAAGTAGAGAAAAAGTACTAGAGAAACTAATAGGACTAAAAGACGACAAATCCCCTGGACCTGACGGCCTACATCCTAGGGTTCTAAAAGAGGTGGCTGAAGAGATAGTGTCTGCATTGGTTTTGATCTTCCAAAATCCCCTAGATTCTGGAATGGTCCTAGCGGATTGGAAAGTCGCAAATGTAACACCGCTGTTCAAGAAAGGAGGCAGAGAAAAAACAGGGAACTACAGGCCCGTTAGCCTGACATCAGTCGTCGGGAAAATGCTGGAATCCATTATTAAGGAAGTGGTATCAGGCCACTTAGAAAATCATAACATGATTAGGCAGAGTCAACATGGTTTTATGAAAGGGAAATCGTGTTTGACAAATTTATTAGAGTTTTTTGAGGATGTAACTAGCAGGGTAGATAAAGGGGAACCAGTGGGTGTAGTATATTTGGATTTCCAAAAGGCATTCAATAAGGTGTCACATAAAAGGTTATTACACAAGATTAGATCTCATGGGGTTGAGGGTAATATAATAGCATGGATAGATGATTGGTTAACGGACAGAAAACAGAGTGTAGGGATAAACGGATCTTTTTCAGGTGGGCAGGCTGTAACTAGTGGGGTGCCACAAGGATCAGTGTTGGGGCCTTAGCTATTTACAATCTATATTAATGACCTAGATGAAGGGACTGAGTGTAATGTATCCAAGTTTGCTGATGATACAGAGCTAGGTGGGGCAGTAAGCTGTGAGAAGAACACAAAGAGTCTGCAAAGGGATATAGATAGACTAAGTGAGTGGGCAGTAAGGTGGCAGATGGAGTATAATCTTGGGAAATGTGAGGTTATTCAGTTTGGTAGGAAGAGTAGAAAAACAGAATATTTTTTAAATGGTGAGAAACTTTCAAATGTTGGTGTTCAGAGAGATTTGGGTGTCCTCGTGCAAGAAACACAGAAAGTTAGCGTGCAGATACAGCAAGCAATAAGGATGGCAAATGGTATGTTGGCCTTTATTGCAAGGGGGTTGGAGTATAAGAGTAAGGAAGTCTTGCTACAATTGTACATGGCCTTGGTGAGACCACACCTGGTGTACTGTGCACAGTTTTGGTCTCCTTATCTAAGGAAGGATATACTTGCCTTAGAGGCCATGCAGCGAAGGTTCACTAGATTGATTCCTGGGATGAGAGGGCTGTCCTATGATGAGAGATTGTGTAGAATGGACCTATACTCTCTGGAGTTTAGAAGAATGAGAGGTGATCTCATTGAAACATACAAGATTCTGAAGGGGATTGACAGGGTAAGTGCCGAGAGGTTGTTATCCCTGGCTGGAGTATCTAGAATTAGGGGGCATAGTCTCAGGATAAGGGGTCGGCCATTTAAGACCGAGATGAGGAGGAATTTCTTCACTCAGAGGGTTGTGAATCTTTGGAATTCTCTGCCCCAGAGGGCTGTGAATGCTGAGTCTTTGAGTATATTCAAGGCTGAGATCGATAAGATTTTTGGACTCTAATGGAATCAAATGATATGGAGATCGGGCGGCAAAGTGGATTTGAAGTCGAAAATCAGCCATGATCTTATTGAATGGTGGAGCAGGCTTGAGGGGCCGTATGGCCTACTCCTGCTACTATTTCTTATGTTTTCATTAGAGCAAAGGAGGTTGAGGGGTGATTTGATAGAGGTGTACAAGATTATGACGGGTTTGGATAGGCTAGACGGGGAAAGGCTGTTCCCACTAGCTGATGGTACAAGGACTAGGGGACACAGATTTAAGGTTTTGGGCAAGAGATACAGGGGGGATGTGAGGAAAAACTTTTTTACGCAGCGAGTGGTGATGACCTGGAACTGACTGCTGATGGAAGTGGTGGAAGTGGAGACACTCAATGTTTTCAAGGGGAGACTGGATAGGCACTTGAGGGAAATAAACTTGCAGGGCTACAGGGATAGAGCGGGGGAATGGGACTGACTGGATTGCTCTACAGAGAGCTGGCACGGACTCGATGGGCCAAATGGCCTCCTTCTGTGCTGTTATGACTCTATGAGAGAGTTCTTCCAATGAGATGACACTGGATGGAGACTTTGCTGGAAACACTTGCAGCCTGCAGAATTTGTGCTGGAAATGCACTGAGCAACAGCTTCTGCCTGAGGAAAGTGATCATCTGTCAAATTGGAGCTTTTACTGTACATTTGATGCTGTCAAGTAATCAGCTGGAGGAATGGCCATGGAACTCCCGTCTCAGGTTGGCAGACGTGGTCCCCGAGCTGCGTGAATCCCACGGCCATCCAGGGAAATTTTAAAAATCAGTGGAAAAAGGCTCTTAAATGCTTGTAAACTACCTGATAATCATCTCAATTGGGTTGCCCGCCGCTGCCGGTCAAGTCGTCGTCTCCGTGATGACAGCCGCACCTGGGGGAAAAGCGCATGGGAACGTGATGACAGCGGGTTCCCGACCTGCTGTCAAAAATAACTTTCCCACCCGACCCGCCCCGATCGCGCCTGCTACCGCCCTAGAAAATTCTGGCCAAACTCTCAGGAAGAGGGTGGAAATTGGTTATGGCCCATTTTAAAGTCCATAACTAGCAGTATGCTGACAGCGGGTCTCATTATTATTATTTGTGCAGGCTGCCGGCGCATACCGCACCGTCACAGGCAGCTTGCGCATTTTACTAAGCTGAGTATTGGGCCTCTTGCCTTGCCAGCAGTGACCAAAACACAAGGTGGGGCAGTTGGTGCGGCAACGGGCAGAACAGGAATGTTTAGCTCAGGTCTGCACTACTCATTGGGAATGGTTTTCCCAGAGGGGTCCTTAAACAGGCTTGAGGCCTCTCATTAACATATGCAAGGAGCCAAACGCCTGCTTTGGTGGACCCTTGGTGTAATGTATATACCTTTATTATGGGGGGAACTATCTTTTACAGCTCATGTATACTGCAGTACCGGCAGTGACCACACCTGTATATAGCACTGAGTAGTAATCTGTACAGATCAGTTCCAGTGTGAGCCACGTTGAGTAAACACCTGTTGTACCATTCTCCTGCAGTCTGTGTCTTATTATACACAGACACAACATTGGCGACAAGGCAAGTTCGAACCTACCTGTAACTCTGCATCACCTCCCGGGGATTCGTTCCTGGAGATCAGTGGATTGGAGGTCAAGGCCAGAGACTCGGGCATCGACCACGGGCAACCGCCCAGTCATCCAGCAGAGGCTTGAGAATTGCGGGGGAGGCTGTCGAGAGCCAGGCTTGGCTTTCCAGTCGAGGTGGTCCAGCGAAACGGGATGGCAAAAGGTAGTGCGCAGACCCTTCCCGGACAGCGGCGGGCTAGAGCCCGACCGAGCGGCACAGCAAAGGGCCGAGCAGCGTCGACGGGGGAGAGGGCAGAGCGCACAGGGCGCAGCCGGTGTTCAGGGGCCGAGCAGCATCGAAGAGAGGGAGAGACGCGCAGAAACCCGTGAGGCGCCACCATTGCCACAAGGACCGCCGAGAGCGGCGTTGGCAGCAGCACAGGAGAAGCGCGCGAAACCTACAGGGCGCTGCCATTGCCACGAGAACCGCCGGGAGCGGCGTTGGCAGCAGCGGGGGAGGAAGGAAAGCGCGGGAGACGCCATTTTAAGCCATTGGGAGACGCCATTTTAAACCACACCCAAAATGCCGAAATGTGGCAGTATCACCGCATTTGACAATGAAGTCGAAGATTGGACTACATATGTCGAACGAATAGAGGTATACTGCAAGGCAAATGAGGTGTCAGATGACAAGAAAGCATCGGTATTGTTAAATTTAATGGGTGCAAAGACGTATGGTTTATTACGAACTCTAGTAACCCCAACGAAGCCAATGGAAAAGAGTTTTGAAGACATAGTAATGATACTACAGGAACATTTAAACCCCACACCGCTGCTGATAGCAGATTCAAGTTTCACAAACGGAACCAGCATAAGGATGAAAGCAATGCTGATTATTTAACAGAACTGCGCAAACTATCGAAACGCTGCCAGTTTGGAGCTGGACTGGCAGATACCTTAAGGGACAAGTTTGTGTGTGGGCTTCAAAGTGAAGGAACCCAGAAACGGCTTTTATCTGAAAAGGACCTTACGCTGGAAAAGGCTTTCAGCATTGCGGTATCATATGAAGCAGCAGCACGGGGCGCTGCAGAGATACAACAGAGACCGCAAGAATATGGCACAAACGAAATGTCATATAGAACAGAGAAGTGCTATCGCTGCGGCAGAACAACACACGACCAGAATGATTGCTGGTTTAAAGACAAAGTGTGCAGACAGTGTGGAAAAGTAAGACACATAGCACGAGTCTGCAGGTCGGGAAAGAAAACCAGCAGTAAGAAACCTACCAAAGAAAAGTGCAAGAAGGTACATAAGATGACGGAGAATAGTTCAGACGAACAAAAGAGTGATAACGACTCCGAAAACAGGGAACTGAGTTGTCTGAAACTACATAATGTGATCACAACGGAGGATCACCGAAACATTTGGGTCACTCTCAAGATAGCAGGAGTCCAGGTAAAGATGGAATTGGACACAGGGTTAGCCCTAACAGTCATAAACTGACGGGACTACGAGCGGCTATTCTCACACATACCCTTGAGACACAAAAATTATTTTGAAGACGTACACGGGGCAAAAAGTCTACCCCAACGGAAAAATAAGGGTGACCATTATATATAACGGTAAGGAAACACCAAAACTAGACCTGTATGTATTGCAAGATGGAGGACCACCATTACTGGGACATGAATGGATCCGGAAAATACAACTGGATTGGCATTCCATACAGGCACTGACTGTGGCTGACAAAAAGGATGACGACGTCACACCTGGGCGACTGTCAAAGATCCTAACTGACGTGAAAGAAGTGTTCCAGCAAGGACTCGGAACACTAAAAGGCATGACAGCGACGATTAAAATTGAAGAAAACGCAAGCCCAAAATTTTTTAGGGCCAGACCTTATGCGATCCGCCCAGCCGTCGAAGCAGAGCTGGAGAGTCTGGAACGTTCAGGTGTACTGTCCAACGTAGGCTGGAGTGAGTGGGCTACACCCATCGTCCTTGTGATGAAAAAGTTGTTGAGCAGCACGCCTGGGGAACCAAGGAAGGTTCACATCTGTGGGGACTTTAAGGTAACAGTGAACCCGGTCCTTCACACCGTACAATATCCACTTCCGCGGATTGAAGATATTTTCGCCTCATTATCTGGAGGGAAACGCTTCACTAAGATTGATCTGGCCCAGGCGTATCTGCAAATGGAGGTAGAAGAAGCATCAAAAAAATACCTCACAATCAACACCCATAAAGGTCTCTACCAATACAACCGGCTGGTATTCGGGGTAGCATCAGCTCCAGCGATTTGGCAGAGGGCAATGGAACAAGTCCTGCAAGGGATCCCAGGGACCCAGTGTTATTTGGACGACATCCTGGTCACGGGCGAAAATGACAGTGATCACCTTGCCAACCTGGAGCAGGTGCTCACTAGATTGAAGGAATATGGGCTCCGAGCTAACCGCCCCAAATGCAAGTTTATTAGAAAACAGATCTCGTATTGTGGCCACGTTATCGATAAAGAGGGATTACATAAGTCCCCAGAGAAGATTGAGGCAATAGTCAAGGCTCCAGCACCGGAAAATGTGTCACAACTGAGGTCGTTCCTCGGGCTGGTAAACTACTACCATAAGTTCTTGCCAAATTTGTCTACAATACTACACCCACTGAACACCCTACTGCAAACTGGGGTGCCATGGAAGTGGAGTGACGAATGTAGACGAGCTTTCCAGAAGAGCAAAACACTAATCACATCGAAAGAGGTATTGGCCCATTACAACCCGGCATTACCAATTCGGTTGGCATGTGATGCGTCACCCTACGGCATTGGAGCGGTGCTGTCGCACAAATTCTCAGACGGCTCAGAGAGGCCAATAGCCTTTGCGTCATGATCACTAACCTCAGCCGAGCGTAACTACGCCCAGATTGACAGGGAGGCCCTCAGCCTAGTGTGGGGAGTGAAAAAGTTCAATCACTATCTGCACGGGCAAAAATTCACCTTGCTGACTGATCACCAGCCTCTTGTCTCCATTTGTAATCCGAAGAAGGGCGTTCCGGTGATGACCGCGCAATGACTACAAAGATGGTCACTTTTTCTAGGGGTGCACCACTATGAGATTAAATATAAGGGCACGAAACAGCATGGAAATGCTGACGGGCTATCACGCCTGCCACTGCCTACTGCGGAGGAAGCACCAGCAGTGGATCCTGTCGAAATATTCCATTCGACTATAGTTGAATACCTACCGGTAACTAACGCTTGTATCGAAAAGGAAACCCGAAATGACCCGACACTGTCTCGGGTATATGATTTGACGGTGAAGGGATGGCCAGCACATGGCGACTCACTGTTGCCAGCATTCTCGATAAGGAGAGAACAGCTGTCAGTGTGCCGGGGGACCTTGATGTGTGGATCCCGAGTGGTAATTCAACCCAAGTTAAGGGATAGAGTGCTCAATGAGCTTTATGAGGGTCATCTGGGAGGGGTAAAAATGAAAAGCCTAGCCAGGGCTTATGTGTGGTGGCCGGGAATCGATAAACAAATCGAGGACCTGACCAAGAGCTGCTCAGGATGCCAGAAAGTCCAAAATGCACCACCACAAGCCCCTCTACACCCATGGGAGTGGCCCTCATCTCCATGGCAACGGGTGCATATTGATTTTGCTGGTCCATTCATGGACTCAATGTTTTTAATAGATGTGGATGCGCACTCGAAATGGCCTGAGGTCATCAAAATGTCCTCCACCACCACGGAGAAAACTATTGCAGTCCTACGGACCATTTTTGCCAGGAATGGCTTGCCAGAACAGATTTGTTCCGACAACGGACCACAGTTTGTGTCCGAAGAGTTCCGGAGGTTCTTGAAAAAGAATGGGGTAAGGCATTACACATCCGCCCCGTATCATCCAGCCACAAATGGATTGGCTGAGAGGTTCGTACAAACCTTTAAGGCGGCAATAAAGGCTATGTACAATGACAACATTCCGCTGCAGCACAAGTTGGACAATTTCCTGTTCGCCTACCGGAATGCGACACATGCAGTCACCAACCAGGCCCCAGCCATGGTGTTCTTTAACCGAAGGTTAAGATCTCGCCTGGATTTGCTCAGACCAAACGTACGAAGAGATGTTGAGAGTAAGCAATTCCAGCACATCCATGAGAAGCCAACAAGGAACTTCAATGTCGGGCAACCAGTCTTGGCCCGCGACTACCGAACAGAAAAATGGCAGCCAGGAACGATATGCACACGGCAGGGCCCACTAATGTACACAGTGGACGTTGGGGAGAGCATCATGAGATGCCATGCTGACCAGATCCTAGAGTCACAGGAACAAGTCAACCCCGTGCCTCGCCCATACGTACCTGGTGATGAACCCGACGTACAGGTAGCATCTACCCCAGAAACAGTAGCATCGGAAGCTGATGAACCAACCGACGACAGGGGGCCAGAATCGCCTCCGCACCAAGAGCAAGACACTCGGGAAAGGCGCTATCCAGAAAGGATCCGGAAGCCTCCCCAAAGACTGAATTTATAAATAGACTATTTTCAGCTAATGTTGCATGTTAAAAGTGTTAATTGTAATTAGTTTGATATTTAATTGTTAAATGAGTGTTATGGTACTGTTAATCTAAAAGGGGAGGAATTGTAATGTATGTACCTTTAAGGGGGGAACTACTTTGTACAGCTCATGTATACTGTAGTACCGGCAGTGACCACACCTGTATATAATGCTGAGTAGTGATCTGTACAGATCAGTTGCAGTTTGAACCACGTTGAGTAAACACCTGTTGTACCGTTCTCCGCAGTCCGTTTCTTATTATACACGGACGTAACAGTTTGGCTAGTCACTTCCCTGAGGAACTCCTGCAGAATTGTCCTGGGGCTGTGAAGATTGGCCTCCAACAACCATGACCGTCTCCCCTTTGCGTCAGTTTTGACACCAGCCACTAAGGGTTTTTTTTACCCTCATTGCTTTCAGTTTGCTATGTTGCCTTACTCGGTCAAATGCTGCATTGATGTCACGGGCAGCTATTCTCTCCTCTCCATTGACATTCAGCTCCTGCATCTATGTCTGGATTAAGACCGTGTTGAGATCTGGAGCTGAGGTGACTCTGGCAGAACCTGAACTGAGCATCGGTGAGCAGGTATCATAGAATGACGCAGCAAAGATGGAGGCCATTAGGCCTATCGTGCCTGTGCCGGCTCTTTGAAGGAGCTATCCAATTAGTCCCATTCCCCTGCCCTTTCCCAGTAACCCCTCTATCCAAACCCCTCATAGCTTTGAACACCTGTATTAAATCTCCCCTTAACCTTCACTGCTCTATGGACAACAACTGCAGCTTCTCTATTCTCTCCACATAACTGGAGTCCTGCATCCCTGGTACCATTCTAGTAAATCTCCTCTGCACCCGTTCTAAGGCCTTGACAACCTTCCTAAAGTGTGGTGCCAACTTTAGGAAGGATGTCAAGGCCTTAGAATGGGTGCTGAAGCCTAACCAGTGTTTAATAAAGGTTTAGCATAACTTCCTTGCTTTTGTACTCTATGCCTCTGTTTTTAAAGCTGAAGATCCTATATACTTTTTTTTAACAGCCTTCTCAGCTTGTCCTGCCACCTTCAAAGATTTGGGTACATACACCCCCAGGTTTCTCTGTTCCTGCACCCCCTTTAATATTGTACCATTTAGTTTATATTGCCTCTCATTCTTCCTACCAAAATGCATCATTTCACACTTATTTGCGTTAAATTGCATCTGCCATGTGTCTTCCTATTTCACCAGTCTGTTCGTATCCACCTGAAGTCTGTTACTATCCTCCTCGCTGTTTACTACTTTTCCGAATTTTGTGCCATCAACAAACTTTGAAATTATGCTCTGTATACCCAAGTTATTAATATCTGTCAAAAGGAGCAGTGGTCCCAATACAGATCCCTGGGGGACACCAAGTTATTAGTGAGTCGATGTCGCTTGGTAGCGCTATTGATGACTCCTTCCATCACTTCACTGGAGTAAGCTGGCTGATAGGGTGGTAATTGGCAAGGTTAGATTTATCCTATTTGTGGTGAGGACAGTCATTCACTTTGTCAAGCAGATACTAGTGTTATAGCTGTACTGGAAGAGATTGGCTAGGGAGTAGCGAGCTCTGGTGCACAGATCATGGGCACTAAAGCCGGGATGTTGTCAGCGTCCATAGCATTTGCTTTGTCAAGTGCACTCAGCCGCTTCTTAATGTTCCATGGAATGAACTGAATTGACTGGACACTGGCATCTATGATGGTGGGTGCTTCGAGGAAGATGAATAGGCACGTTCGGATGAAGAATCTTGCAAAAACTTTAGCCTTGTCGCTTGTTGGCTAAAATGAACTGGGAAAATAGATTAAAAGGTAAGATGGCAGATAAGCAGTGGCAGACTTTTAAGGAGATATTTCATAACTCTCAACAAAGACATATTCCAGTGAGAAGGAAAGACTTTACGAGAGGATGAACCATCCGTGGCTTACTAAGAAAGTTAAGGAGGGTATCAAATTGAAAGAAAAGGCATACAATGTTGCGAAGATTAGTGGTAGGCCAGAAGATTGGGAAATTTTTAGAAACTTGCAAAGGATCACTAAAAAAATAATAAAGAGGAAGAAAATAGATTGAGAGTAAGCGAGCAAGAAATATAAAAACAGACAGTAAGACCTTCTACAAGTATATAAAAAGTAAGAGAGTAGCGAAAGTAAACGTTGGTCCCTTAGAGGATGAGACTGGGGAATTAATAATGGGAAACATGTAAACGGCAGAGACTTTGAAACAAATATTTTGTATCTGTACACCTGTATATAGCACTGAGTAGTAATTTGTACAGATCAGTTCCAGTGTGAGCCATGTTGAGTAAACACCTGTTGTACCGTTCTCCTGCAGTCTGTGTCTTATTATACACAGACACACTTGGGACACCTAAAAAAGGGGCCCGACGAATTTAGCTGTGCCCTGAATGCGTATGCAGATTGGGCGCGGGCCGTACCACTGCTAAATTTGCCATAGTTGAGCCCAATTTACGCTCAGAAAGCAGGTGTAACACATACGAATTTCTACACTAAAGTCTTTAATGATTCAAAATGAATCAGATCCACAAATCCATCACTTATATATTTCTAAGTCAGGATGGTGTGTGACTTGGAGGGAAATTTGGAGGTGGTGGTGTTCCCATGCACCTGCTGCCCTTGTCCTTCTAGGTGGAAGAGGTCGCAGTTTGGGAGGTGCTGCCGAAGAAGCCACATCCACTGGCTCACCTTTGTCCACCCTGCTTGTTATATCCTCAAAGAACTCCAGCAAATTTGTCAAACATGATTTCCCTTTCATAAAACCATGTGGACTCTGCTTGACTGCATTATGATTTTCCAAATGCCCTGCTACGGCTTCCTTAATGAAGGACTCCAGCATTTTCCCAACGACAGATGTTAGGCTAACTGGTCTATAGTTTCCTGCTTTCTGTGTCCCTCCTTTCTTAAATAGGGGTGTTACATTTGTAGTTTTCCAATCTGCTGGGACCTCTCCAGAGTTCAGGGAATTTTGGTATATTGCAATAAATGCATCCACTATCTCTGCAGCCACTTATTTTAAGACCCTGGAATGCAGGCCATCTGGTCATGGGGACTTGTCGTCTTTTTGTCCCATTATTTCACCAAGTACTTTTTCCTTAGTGATAGTGGTTATCTTTAGTTCCCCCCTCCCTGTGGCCCCTTGATTATCCATTATTGGGATGTTGTTAGTGTCTTCTACCGTGAAGACAGATACAAAATATTCGTTTAGAGTCTCTGCCATTTCCCCGTTCCCCATTATTAATTCCCCAGTCTCATCCTCTAAGGGACCAACATTTACTTTAGCTACCCTCTTCCTTTTTATATACCTATGGAAGCTCTTACTATCTGTTTTAATATTTCTTGCCAGTTTACTCTCATAATTCATCTTCTCTCTATTATTTTTTTTGGTCATCCTCTGCTGGCTCTTAAAAATTTCCCAATCCTCTGGCCTCCCACCAATCTTGGCAACATTTTGTATGCCTTCATTTTCAATTTGATACCATCCTTTACTTCGGTTCTCCCTTCTCTTAAAATCTTTCTTTCTTACCGTCTCTCTCTCGCTCTCCATCCAGTACTTGCCCTATGGGTGAGATTGGGAACCTATTGCCTAGGGTTCATTGGCCATGGACTTGTGCCAAAACAATTCAGTGGCACCTCTGTACCCCAGTGCACACTCCGTACCCCAGACACATGGTGTCACTCTCCATGCTCCATTTGGTAATGCTTCACCAGTAATGCCAACTCTTGCGAATTAATCGTGAGACATGCGACTTTAATGAAAATTTACCACAACTCCTGAAGGGTGTTGATAATGGGTAGGATTTAGAATCATAGAATGGTTACAGCACAGGAGGCCATTCGGCCCATGCCGGCTATCTGCAAGAGCACTTCAGCTAGTCCCACTCCCCCACCCTTTCCCCACAGCCCTGCAAATTTATTTCCTTCAGGTACTTATCCAATTATCCTTTGAAAGCCACGATTGAATCTGCCCCCACCACCCTTTCAGGCAGTGCATTGCAGATCCTAACCACTCGCTGCGTAGAAAAGTTTTTCCTCATGTTGCCTTTGATTTTTCTGCCAATCATCTTAATTCTGTGTCCTCTGGTTTGCGACCCTTCCACCAATGGGAATAGTTTCTCTCTATCTATTTAAAAAAAGTTTTTGGTAAAGCATTTTCAGATGCAGTAATAAAGAGCTGTGACGTGTTAAGAGATTAAATAAAGCCACAAATGAGGTTTACAAACCAAAAAATAGCAACTCATGGGCCTAGAAATTGAAATTGGTCTGTGACATGAAAGTTGCCGGTGTCACCGTAGCCTCTAGTTAGCGGGCGCTGAAAATGGTCGCACTGATAGGAGAGATAAATTCGCGCTGGGGACTAAAGATTTGTAGTCCAGTGCTAAACTCACCATCTAATGCCCTCCTGGTGGCGTTACTCCAGACATCAGTGCCGAAATGGCGTTGCATCTTCCAACAGGCTCTGGAAGCGAGGCTATGAGTTTGCTAGGCTAGGTTTGTGGGATATTCAAAGGGCAATGCAGTGTCAGTTGCTTAAAAGGGCAATGCCTTCAAAACTGATAAAAATAAAATTTAAGTAAAAAAATGCAGTTTTCAGCCCTTACAGCTCTACTGCCTTTTAACAAAAATTAACATTTGAAAAAACATTCCCAAATGGGAGTCTTCAGCTCTTAAAGCTGAATTCCCTTCCGCACCTCAAAGAAAATGGGAAAAGTGCTTCAGCACTAACACAAATGGCTTAGCAAGCCAGGGAAGGGGAACCCAGGGTCTCGCTTGCAGCAGTCCAGCTTTCTGCAGGGGGGTCAGCACTGTAAGAGAGGTCCTCTACCCACAGGGCCCGGGAGACCCGCCAGAAAGAATGACGTGGGACCAGATCATCGAAGCCGTCACTGCCAGCAGTGTCGCCCCCACGACTTAGCTCCAGTGCTCAAAGAAGCTTCATGACCTCAGACCAGTGGTCATGGTCAGTGAATGCATCTTCAAAAGCCATCTCCTACCAAATGCATCACTAACCTCACACACTTCTCAATGCACGACACCCCCCCGCCCCCCCCAATCACTCACCTACCAACAATCTGTACCAATCACGAGGCATACCTCCCATTCCTAGTTTCACCTCATCACCTTGGAGGAGACGGTGCTGGCCATTCTTGGCAGGGAAATGTCTGAGTCCTTGGTCAGCGACGGGGCTGAAAGGATACAAGACGCTGGTATCCTCATATGTTATCCTCCTTCTCACATGCACCTCTTGCTTTCCCACCCTCCCCTCACCACAACTCCACCCTAGTGCCTGCCGCATTTCACACACCCAAGAATTGCAGCCTGCCCAGCCAGTCGTTGACCAAGAGGGAGAGGAAATTGAAGAAGAAGAAACACCGTCACTCGATTTCACACTCCCAGCCACCAGCTCCTTAAGGTCGACCAGCAAGGCCATTTGCAGTGTCCCCCACTGAAAGTCAGCAGCCTTCCACCAGCTATGCTGCAGCCACTGGGGTAGCACTGCGTGACATCAGTAGGATAGGCAAAGGCACACTCAAGACAGTCACTAAGGGAATGCATAAGGGTGATGAGTTGATTTCTTGATGTCATATTGGAAGGATAGATGTATAAAGTTGGATTGGAAAGTTTGCTTTGTGGTGGCTTTTATTTAAGCATTGTGGCCAAGAGGACGCTGTAATGGTCTTCAACTTCTTCCTCAGGAAGTGATGCAGTTGGTAGGAGATCCCCAGAGCCTGATAATCTAGAGTACTTAAGGAAGTGGCCCTAGAAATAGTAGATGCATTGCTGGTCATCTTCCAAAATTCTACAGACTCTAGAACAGTTCCCATGGATTGGAGGGTAGCTAATGTTACCCCACTATTCAAAAAAGGTGGTAGAGAGAAAACAGAGAATTATAGACTGGTAAGCCTGACATCGGTAGTGGGGAAAATGCTAGAGTCCATTATAAAAGATGTAATAGCAGAGCACTTGGAAAACAGTGACAGGATCGGACAAAATCAACATGGATTTACAAAAGGTAAATTGTGCTTGACTAATCTACTGGAATTTTTTGAGGATGTAACTGGTAGAATAGATAAGGGAGAACCAGTGGATGTGGTGTATTTGGATTTTTAGAAGGCTTTTGATAAGGTCCCGCTTAAGAGATTAGTGTGTAAAGTTAAGGCACATGGGATTGGGGACAAGGTACTGACTTGGATAGAGAACTGGTTGACAGACAGGAAGCAAAGAGTTGGAATAAATGGGTCTTTTTCCAAGTGGCAGGCAGTGACTAGTGGGGTACCGCAGGGATCGGTCCTAGGACCCCAGCTATTCACAATATATATTAATGATCTAGTCTAGGGAACTAGATGTAATATCTCCAAGTTTGCAGACGACACAAAGCTGGGTGGGCGTGTGTACTGTGAGGAGGATGTAGAGAAACTCCAGTACGATTTGGACAGGTTGGGTGATTGGGCAGATGCATGGCAGATGCAGTATAATGTGGATAAATGTGAGGTTATCCACCTTGGTGGCAAAAACAGGAAGGCAGATTATTATCTGAACGGCAATAGATTGGGAGAAGGGGAAGTGCAACGCGACCTGGGTGTCCTTGTGCACCAGTTGCTGAAGGTAAGCATGCAGGTGCAGCAGGCGGTTAAGAAGGCAAATGGTATGTTGGCCTTCGTAGCGAGAGGGTTCGAGTACAGGAACAAGGATGTCTTGCTGCAGTTGTACAAGGCCTTGGTGAGACCACACCTTGAGTATTGTGTGCAGTTTTGGTCGCCTTATCTGAGGATGTTCTTGCCATGGAGGGAGTGCAACGAAGATTCACCAGACTGATACCTGGGATGGCAGGAATGACGTATGAGGAGAGATTGGGTCGATTGGGCCTATACTTGCTGGAGTTTAGAAGAATGAGAGGGGATCTCATTGAATCTTATAAAATTCTAACAGGACTAGACAGACTAGATGCAGGAAGGATGTTCCCAATGGCCGGGAGTCCAGAACCAGGGGTCAGAGTCTAAGGATAAGGGGAAAGCCATTTAGGACAGAGATGAGGAGGAATTTCTTCACCCAGAGTGGTGAACCTGTGGAATTCTCTACCACAGAAGGCAGTTGAGGCCAATTCATTAAATATATTCAAAAAGGAGTTAGATATATTTCTTAAGGCTAAAGGGATCAAGGGATATGGGGAGAAGGCAGGGACAGGCTACTGAGTTTGGATGATCAGCCATGATCTCATTGAATGGCGGAGTAGGCTCTAGGGGCCGAATGGCCTACTCCTGCTCCTATCTTCTATGTTTATGTTTCCTCTTCTGCTTCCTCCTCTTCTCTGCTTCCTCTTCTGCGTCTTCCTCTTCCCTCTGTGAGCAGATGCTGTAAATCTGAAATAAAAGCATAAAATGCTGGAAATACTCAGGTCAGGCAGCATCTCAACCCGAGACGTGAACTGTTTCTCTCTCCACGGATGCTGCCTGACCTGCTGCGTATTTGCAACATTTTCTGTCTTCTCAGCGGCCTTCCTCTACCATCCTAGGCCTTGCAAGCGTCCAGCAGCACTCCCTGCACACTTAAAACATCTTTCAACATGTACGGCAGCAAGCCACTACTTCAATAAAATAAAAATAAAGTTCAAAAGCTTAAATGCAAACTTATCTGAAAGATGTGTTTGTCCCTTTAAGAGGAGCTGACAGTGGCTCTGAGTCTGCTGAATGATGGATTTTCATGGTGAGCTTAGGACCTAGTGCTGAACTCAACGCTAAGGTCCAAGTTTGCCAAGGTGATGTTTGATGTCACCTCTCCCACATTACAACAGTGACTCCACTTTAAAAGTACTTCATTGGGTGTAAAGCGCTTTGAGACGTCCGGTGGTCGTGAAAGACACTATATAAATGTAAGTCAGTCTTTCTTATTAAATTTGCAGGGCCATCGCTCTTACCGGGAGCGCTGCTGGACCTCGGAAAATGGCGGACACCGCGGGACCTGCCACCAGCTGGCGAAAGAGCGGCGGCCACCGTCTTTTCGCTACAATTTGATGGTAACGGGTGGCGTAAAGCACCTAAATTTTTAGCCATGATTTCTTACCAAATCTCATGATTTTTAAGAGTTTGTCTCATGATTTATGAGACAGTGGGTTGGCATTACTAGTAGTGTTATCAGCTTCTTGCTACCATGCTCCTTTGTTTTCTTTCCACGCAGTGTTGTTTTCCAGCCAGAAATGGAGCTGCTGGTGGCCGTTCACAAGACCCATGATCAGTGCGTCTTTGCTGCCAGCAAAATAAGTAAATGCATTCTATATTCAGCCATGCCATCTATTGCATGACGCTCTTGCACTGCAACGATCTAAAAGTGCCTAAAAATAATCAGAGCAGATATTAAGCATACATTTTTAAATTAAAATAATGAATTATTAAATTAATTATATATTTATTCACTTTGAAACAGTGAGCGCAGTTCAAATCCCTGTGTGATGATGCCAAGCGGAAACTTCCAGTGACATGAGAATGAGTCATATTTGAGTAGGAAGAAGCTTGTGAAATATCCAAACAGATTAAATCACATTTGGGGTCTAAAAAATGTGCATTAATTAGTGTGGTGTGAAGAGTGGAGTTAAGTTGCTGGTGATGAGTGGGTTGGTGTTCGTTGCATTGTGCCTATCTGAGTGAGCGAGCGAGCGGCTCTTTGCCCTGCCCCTACTGTCGGAGCTCGCTTGCTCAGACTGATTACGTGTGTTTTTTTCTGACCGGGGTACTCACTCACTCACTTAGTCAGTCAGTCACCCAGTATCACTCCCGAGGCTGCAGCTCAGAACAAGGCAGCTGGAAGTTTCCGTAAAAGAAAATAAGACGAGGTTCTTGGTTATTTGCCCGTTAAGTTTCTTGACAGAATTCAATCGGGACTTAATTTGTTTAACTCTGAGGATTTATGTGAATTTGTGAGTAAGACAACAACTTGCTGGAAAGACACAGAGCGCGAGAGGAGAAATCACTGAACGACAGGGAAAAGTGCAGCCGACCAGGGAAAACCCCGCGCAGCCGCCACTCGAGTGAGGGGGAGCGGAGAGCCGGAGAGGGAGAGCGGAGAGGGAGTGAGGGGGAGCAGAGGGAGTGAGGGGGAGCGGAGAGCCTGAGGGGGAGTGAGGAGGAGCGGGAGCGGAGAGGGAGTGAGGTTGAGCGGAGAGCCGGAGAGGGAGTGAGGGGGAGCGGAGAGGGAGTGAGGGGGAGCGGAGAGCCGGAGAGGGAATTCGGGAGTTGGGGAGTTAAGGAGAGCCGGAAGCCGGAAAGCGAGTGAGGGGGAGCGGAGAGCCGGTGAGGGAGAGTCGGAGAGGGAGAGTCGGAGAGGGAGTGAGGGAGAGTCGGAGAGGGAGTGAGGGAGAGTCGGAGAGGGAGTGAGGGGGGAGCGGAGAGGGGGAATTGGGGAGTGAGGCGGGTTTACGGAGGGATTACCGAGCTGAGCTGAGCCGGGCCAGGTGGCGGGACGATGGCACTCCAGGCTCGGGCTCTCTACGATTTCCAGAGCGAGAATGTGGGTGAGATCTCGGTGCGGGAGGACGAGGTGCTGACCGTCTACAGCGAGCACGACATCGAAGGCTGGCTGGAGGGGGCCAACAGCCGCGGCCAGAGGGGCCTCTTCCCCGCCTCGTACGTGCAGATCCTGCGGGCTGGGGGCGATGCTGTGCCCGGTGCCGTCGAGACCCCACCCGCCGCCTCCCGCTATGCCAACGTGCCGGGCGGCGGCTACGACAGCCCGGCGGTGCCGGTGCCCAAGCCCCAGCCCCCCAGCGGCTACCCCCTGCCGGCCTGCCCCGCCGTCAGCACCTTCTGCCCCCCGCCTGTTGGCCCGGCGGGCGGCGGCCTGGGGGGGCAGCAGCACCAGGCGTCGGGCAGCGGCGACGACGACGACTGGGATGATGACTGGGACGATAACTCGACGGTAGCGGACGAGCCGCTGTCCGTGAGCGGCGGCTATTCGGATTTCGACGGGGCGGCCCGTTATAAAGTGAGCACGGGGGCCGGCGGCCGTGTCGGGGGCTCGGTTTCCTCCTCTTCCTCCGCCGCCGCCGGTTCTTCCTCCAAGAGCACGGCCACGGTCAGCAGGAACCTCAACCGCTTCTCCACCTTCGTCAAGTCGGGCGGCGAGGCGTTCATCCTGGGCGAGGCGGCCGGCTTCGTCAAGGACGGCGACAAGATCTGCGTGGTGGCGGGCCCGCACGGCCCCGAGTGGCAGGAGAACCCCTACCCGTTCGCCTGCTCCATCGACGAGCCCACCAAACAGACCAAGTTCAAGGGCATCAAGAGCTACATCTCGTACCGCCTGGTTCCCAGCCACACCCAGAGCCAGGTCAACCGCCGCTACAAGCACTTCGACTGGCTGTACGGCCGGCTGGTGGAGAAGTTCCCCGTCATCTCGGTGCCCCACATCCCCGAGAAACAAGCCACCGGCCGCTTCGAGGAGGACTTCATCTCCAAGCGGAAGAAAGGGCTGATCCTCTGGATGAACCACATGACGAGCCACCCGGTGCTGGCCCGCTGCGACGCCTTCCAGCACTTCCTCACCTGCAACGACGAGAAGGCTTGGAAACAGGGCAAGAGGAAAGCCGAGAAGGACGACATGGTGGGGGGCAACTTCTTCCTGACGCTCAGCACCCCGCAGAGCCCCCTCGACCTGCAGGAGGTGGAGAGCAAGGTCGACGGATTCAAAACTTTCACCAAGAGGATGGACGAGAGCGTTTTCCAGCTCAGCCACACCGCCAACGAGTTCGCGAGGAAGCAGGTGGTGGGCTTCAAGAAGGAGTACCAGAAAGTCGGCACTTCTTTCCGATTGCTGAGCCAAGCTTTTGAGATGGACCAGCAGTCCTTCTCGGTTGGACTCAATCGTGCCATTGCATTTACTGGAGACGCATACGATGCTATAGGAGAACTCTTCGCAGAACAGCCCAAACAAGATATAGACCCTATAGTGGACTTATTGGCACTTTACCAGGGGCACTTGACCAATTTTCCTGATATTATCCACGTCCAGAAAGGTACCTGTACAGTTTTTTCCATATTCTCTATACACCTGTGTGCAAGCGGTCATGACCAATGTGCCTTATGTTGTGGAACAAATTGTGATTTTATAACCTTCAGATTTGTTTGTGGTATAGTGTATTAATTCAAAACAACTCCAGGCAAGTAAATGTTATAAATGTATTTTAAATAATACAGTATTTGAAACCTGCAGCAGCTTCTATCCTTGGGGACTGGACTAAATCGTACACTTAATGGTGCCAACAATACCTTTTTTAAAAAACTTGAGTCATCAAAAAAATCTTTTGTCAGCCTTGATTCCGGTTGTACCCTTGCCTCGGAGTCAGAAGGTCGTGGGTTCAAGCCCCAACCAGAAACTTGAGCACATAATATGGGCTGACACTTCAGTACTGAACTGTCTGAGGAGCCATCTTCTGGATGAGACCTTGAACCAAGATGCCCTCTGCCCTCAGGTGGATGTAACACGTCCTATGGCACTCATCAAAGATGATGAGGGGAGTTCTCCCTGGTGTCCTGGCCAATATGTATCCCTCAACCAACATCACTAAAACAGAATATCTGGTTGTTATGTCATTGCGGTTTCTGGCACCTTGCTATGCACAAATTGGCTGCTGGGGTTCCTACATTACAATAGTGACTACATTTTAAAAAGTACTTATTTGGCTGTAATGCATTTTGGGACATCTTGAGGTCATGAAAGTCATTACATGAATATATAAGTCCTTTCCTTTTTCAACATTTACAGGCAGGTATGATTAATTTCAGTTTTTAAGGCAGCAGTATTAGATTTTTTAGAAGACCTTGCAGCTTTCATTGCAGTAATCTGTCTACTTCAATGCCTATTTTCAAAAAGTGCTACTGGAATGCAACTTTAAGAAGGTTAAATGCGTGGCTTAAAGAGTGGTGTGGGAGGCAGGGGTTTTGCTTCATGGGGCACTGGCACCAGTACTGGGGGGGGGAAAAGGGAGCTCTTCCGTTGGGACGGGCTCCACTTAAACCAGGCTGGAACTGATAGAACGGATTCTTTTACCCTCAGTCTGGTTCAGCAAACACTGAGTCGAACAACTGGAGAATTCGAACGATTTATTATCCGCTGAGTCTTACTCTGATATATCGACACCGACTCCTGCAAGAGTCTGCGAATCCAACAGAGCAAGCAGTTTGTCCTACAGTGTGTTACATTATTATACTTGCATTTGAGAAGACATTAACACATCGTACAGTCTGCACCAATCCCGAGCTGTGCACGTATACAGTTAATTTGATTTCCTGGCCTGGCAGTTTGAAATAAAGAAGTCACATTTTACTGAATGGGTTACAGTTAAGTAAATATCCTGGTAATGGGTTCCTGATCACCTAAACATTATGGTAATGCGTTTGCAATCACGGTAATGTGTTTTCTGATCGCCTATTGTCTGTATAACTTCTGCACTCTGCCTTACATTGTTTCTAACAGCAAGGTGTAACATTGTGGGCGCCAGCCATATTAGCAGCCAAAGATCAGTTTAGCCTTTTTATTTTACTTCTTGCTGCCTTCACAGTTTCTTGTTTCTATTTCCTTGACCTTGGTATTCTCAGAACCAGTGCCCATGCGAATCGAATAACTAGGGCAGTAGATAGGGCGTTAAACTAATGAAGCGGGGAGTGGTGCAAGGATTCAGGAAAGAGTAAATTTAAAAGCAGCAAATTTAAAAGCAGCAAGAGAAATGTCAAGGCTCTAGAGCAGAGTTTTGGGTAAAAATAAGCAGAGTGGGACAGAGAGTGACAAAGGTAATAGGGCATAGATGACATCAGGGAAAAATAGAATAAAGTCAAAGCTAAAGGCTCTATACTTGAATGCGCGATGCATTCGCACCCAAATAGATGAATTAATAGTGGATATAGAAATTAAAAGGTTTGATCCAGTAGCCATTACAGAGATGTGGTTGCAAAGTGACCAAGGTTGGGAACTAAATATTCTAGGATACTTAACTTTTTTAGAAGAGATAGGTAAAATGGAAAAGGAGGAGGGGTAGCCTTGATAAAGGATGGGATAAAGACAGTAGAGAGAAAGGATCTTAGCTCTGAAAATCAAGTAGAAGAATCAGTTTGGGTGGAGCTAAGATACAGCAAGGGGCAGAAAACATTGGCGGGAGTTGTTTATAGCCCCCCCCAAACAGTAGTTGTAATGTAGGGCAAAGTATAAATCATGAAATTAGAGGTGCATGTAACAAGGGTAATATAGTAATCATGGGGGACTTTAATTTACATATTTACTGGGCAAACCAAATTTGCAGTAATAGTGTGGAGAATGAATTAATGCAATGCATACAAGATAGTTTTCTAGAGCAGTATGTTGAGGAACCAACTAGAACAGGCTATTTTAGATCCAGTATTGTGCAATGAGAAAGGGTTAATTAATAATCTTGTAGTAAAGGGGCCTTTAGGGAAGAGTGATCATACTATGGTAGAATTTTATATTGAGTTTGAAAGTGATTTAGTTAAATCTGAAACTAGGGTCTTGAATCTAAACAAAGTAAAATATGTAGGTATGAGGGGCGAGTTGGCTAAGGTAGATTGGGAAACTACATTAAAAGGTATGACAGTAGACAAGCAATTGCTAGCATTTAAAGAATTAATACATAATGTACAACAAATATACAGTTTAAGGCACAAACCTCACAGGAAAAGTGGTCCAACCGTGGCTAACAAGAGAAGTTAAAGATAGTATTAGATCAAAGGAAGAGGCTTATAATGTTGCCAAAAGGAGGAGTAAGCCTGAGGATTGGGAGGATTTTAGAATTCAGCAAAAGAGGACAAAGAAATTGATAAAGAAAGGGAAAATAGAATGAGAGAGTAAACTAGCGAGAGACATAAAAACAGACTGTAAAAGCTTTAGGTACGTAAAAAGGAAAAGATTAGCGAAAGTAAATGTGGGTCCCTTACAGGCTGAGACAGGAGAAATTATAATGGAGAATTAGGAACTGGCAGCGAAAATAAACAAATACTTTGTGTCTGTCTTCATGGAAAACGCAAAAAACCTCCTGGAAATAGTGGAGAACCAAGGGTCTGTCGAGAATGAGGAACTGAGAAATTAGTATTAGAACAAAAAAGTACTGGAGAAATTAATGGGACTGAAAGCCGATTAAATCCCCATGACCTGATGGCCTACATCCTAGGGTTTTGAAAGAGGTGACTATAGAGATAGTGGATGCATTGGTTGCCATTTTCCAAAATTCCATTGATTCTAGGATGGTTCCTGCGAATTGGAAGGTAGCAAATGTAACCCCACTATTTAAGAAAGGAGGGAGAGAGAAAACTGGGAACTACAGACCAGTTAGCCTGACATCAGTTGTAGGGAAAATGCTAGAATCTATTATTAAGGACGTGGTAACAGGGCACTTAGAAAATAATAAAAGGATTGGGCAGAGTCAACATGGATTTATGAAAGGGAAATCATGTTTGATGAATCTGTTAGTTTTTTGAGGTTGTAACTAGCAGAATAGATGAGGGGAAACCAGTGGATGTGGTGTATTTTGATTTTCAGAAGGCATTCGATAAGGTGCTACGCATGAGGTCATTAAACCCAATTAGGGCTCATGGGATTGGGGGTAATAGAGCATGGATTGAGGATTGGTTAACGGACAGAATACAGATAGTAGGAATAAACGGGTCACTTTCGGGTTGGCAGGCTGTAACTAGTGGGGTACCACAAGGATCAGTGCTTGGGCCTCAGCTATTCACAATCTACATCAATTATTTGGGTGAGGGGACCAAATGTAATATATCCAAATATGCTGATTTATATAAAGCTAGGTGGGAATGTAAGTTGTGAGGAGGCTTCAAGGGGATATAGACAGGCTAAGTGAGTGGGCAAGAACATGGCAAATGGAATATAATGTGGCGAAATGTGAAGTTATCCACTTTGGTAGGAAAAATAGAAAAACAGTTTTTTAAAATGGTGAGAGATTGGGAAATGTTGCTGTTCAGAGGGACCTGGGTGTCCTTGTACATGAATCACTGAAAGTTAACATGCAAGTACAGCAAGCAATTAAGAAAGCAAATGGTATGTTGACCTTTATTACAAGAGGATTTGAGTAGAAGAGTAAAGATGTCTTACTGCAATTATATAGGGCCCTGGTGAGACCACACCTGGAGTATTGTGTACAGTTTTGGTCTCTTCCTCTAAGGAAGGATATACTTGCCATAGAGGGAGTGCAACAAAGGTTCACCAGACTGGTTCCTGGGATGGGGGGATTGTCCTATGAGGAGAGATTGAGTAGATTAGGCCTATATTCTCTGACGTTTAGAAGAATGAGAGGTGATCTCATTGAAACATACAAAATTCTTGCAGGGCTTGACAGGGTAGATGTAGGGAGGATGTTTCCCCTGGCTGGCGAGTCTAGAAACAGGGGTCACAGTCTCAGAATAAGGGGTCGGCCATTTAGGACTGAGATGAGGAGAAATTTCTTCACTCAGAAGGTGGTGAATCTTTGGAATTCTCTACCCCAGTGGGCTGTGGAGGCTCAGTCATTGAGTATATTCAAGACCGAGATCGATTAGGTTTTTGGATATTAAGGGAATTGAGGAATATGGGGATAGTGCAGGAAAGTGGTGATGAGGTGGAAGATCAGCCATGATCTTATTGAATGGCGGAGCAGGCTCAAGGGGCCGATGGCCTACTCCTGCTCCTATTTCTTATGTTCTTTTAACACGAGCACAGTATGATGTACATTTACAGTACTGAAACTGCTTGTTTCAAGCGGCCATCTAGTGCTTGTATGTATACAATGTGGTTATTTTCTTATGATCACACTGAGATGTTCATTTATTAAGGAATGCTTCTATAATAACTTGATGACTTATTAGAGGTGGGTGGAATGAAGAGTAGCGACAAATGCTTTTAACTGTGATCCCATGGTGTTAACTCAAAAAATGAGTTCTCCTGTGCCCTGCTCAACATGGTCCCTGACTGATGGTTGACCTCAGCCAATATATAGTGCCTTTAATGTAATAAAATGTCCCAATGCGCTTATATAATAAATCATAACATAGCAGCACCTTAGTATGTTAAAATGCGCCACAGCGCTTCACATAATGGTATAAATTGTGCCCCTGTCTTTTAAAGGCAAAATTATAAAAAAGAAATTTACACTCTGGATTGATTGGGATTTTTCAGTGTATTGAATGTCCCAATCCTCCATTACCCCTGGCTGCTGATTTACACAGGAACTGGTTATAAAACCAGTGCAGAGATGTTCTTTTGGAGGTCAGGTTGCAGGATTGTTGACCATGTTCTAAGTGCCTCTTCTATTACCAGGAGGCCAGTGTAGCTGATGCTCATTGATTGCAGTGAAGCAGAGACCATGTCAACGTTTGTGAATAGTTTTGATGGGTGTTTGAAGGAAAGAGAAAAAAGTGATATGGGAACAGGACGGGCACATGGGATTAGGACTACTGCTCGTGTGGAGGATAAACACGGTTTGGTTGGGTCAAACTGCCTGTATCTGTGTTGTAATTCCTCCCTCAACTAATAACTACCCTCTTTTCTAAATAAAATGAGTGGATTTGTTATGATGTTTGTGGGATGTTGCCGCCGAATGGATGCCACATTTGCTCATATTAGTGGCTATGCTTTAAAAGTAATACATTGTGAAGCGCTGCGGCGCATTTCACCATACTAAGGTGCTGCTATGTTATGATTTATTATATAAGTGCATTGGCACATTTTATTACATTAAAGACACTACTGTATATAAAGGCAACTTGCTGTTTAGCAAAAGTTGAGGGTTCAGCTGCAATATGATTTGCTTATATTAGCAGAAGAATTAGGAGCAGGAGTAGGCCATACGACCCTTTGAGCCTGCTCTGCCATTCAATAAGATCACGGCTGATCTTCGACCTCAACTCCATTTTCTCATATCCCTTGATTCCTCTAGAGTCCAAAAATTTATCTGTCTCTGCCTTGAATATACTCAACGACACTGCCTCCACAGCCCCTTGGGGTAGAGAATTCCAAAGATTCACAACCCACTGAGTGAAGAAATAATTCAGATGTTATAAGAATCTGATTTATTCCTTGTGGCAAAACCGAAGCCATTGTTTTCGGTCCCCGCCACAATCTCCGTTCTCTAGCTACTGACTCCATCCCTCTCACTAACATCTGTCTGAGGCTGAACCACACTGTTTGCAACCTTGGTGTCATATTTGACCCTGAAATGAACTTTCGACCACATATCCGCAGCATAACAAAGACCGCCTATTTCCCCCTCCGTAACATCGCCCGTCTCCGCCCTTGCCTCAGCTCATCCGCTGCTGAAACCCTCATCCATGCCTTTGTTACCTCTAGACTTGACTATTCCAATGCACTCCTGGCTGGCCTCCCACATTCCACCCTATGTAAACTTGAGGTCATCCAGAACTCGGCTGCCCGTGTCCTAACTCGCACCAAGTCACGTTCGCCCATCACCCCTGTGCTCGCTGACTTACATTGGCTCCCGGTTAAGCAGCGCCTCGATTTCAAAATTCTCATCCTTGTTTTCAAATCCCTCCATGGCCTCGCCCCTTCATATCTCTGTAATCTCCTTCAGCCCCCCCTCCCCCCGAGATATCTGCGCTCCTCTAATTCTGCCCTCTTGAGGATCCCTGATTATAATCGCTCAACCTTTGGTGGCCGTGCCTTCTGTTGCCTAGGCCCTAAGCTCTGGAATTCCCTGCCTAAACCTGTCTGCCTCGCTACACCTCTTTCCTCCTTTTATGACGCTCCTTAAAACCTACATCTTTGACCAAGCTGTTGGTTACCTGCCCTAATTTATCCTTATGTGGATTGGTGTCAAATTTTTTGTCTTAAAATACTCCTGTGAAGTGCCTTGGGACGTTTTACTGCGTTAAAGGCGCTATATAAATACTGTACAAGTTGTTGTTGTTTGCTTTTTGATAGGTAGTGTATCAAACCCCAGTATATTCAAATGTTAGGAACTGCTAAAAATGCAGTTGATTTCTATTTCCCAACCCAGCCCCCAACCGCTTTCTTTTCCATGGCAACCATTTTTAAAATCCTTCACAAAAAGTGATGTGATGTTACAGTATTAGAGAGTCATGAAAAGTGCATCTTTTACTTCAGGTCATGCAGCAATTTAATTACATTTTTGATGCCCAGTCACACACAATCTCAACATTGGGGCTGTTTACATTAAATTACTCCATGATCTATCTTTCCTGTTTCTTGTCTTCCTTACTGTTTCTTTTAGATCACAATCACAAGTCAATTAAATCTCAGCGTTTTAAAATCTGATTTGTTGAATTTCTAAAGTATTTTGAAGTATTTTCCATTGTAACAGACCTTGGATAAGTATCAAACCCTTTAATTCCTTTCCCAAATACTTTAAAGAGGAGGAAAAATGGGTTCTGCCTTTTTTCCATGCACTTGATTTCATTGTTCTATATCAGTAATAGTGATGTATAGTAAAAATCTGACACTGAAAGAGGGATGAAGCCAAGATACCTTATTGCTAATAGTTCATCCCTTTTTTCTACTGTTTATTACACTGAGATGAGTAGTGGGGTGCTGAAATGGTCCTTTTTTATAAAATGTTTTTAGTCCAACAAGGAAGTAGGTAGTGCTAGATCCAGTTCTACGAGATGAGATGGGACAAGTCGGTAAATCAAGTTTCGGAACATCCATGAAACAGAAAATATAATATAATTAGTGAATATAAAAATTTGAAAAGCGAAGCGAACAGTCTTAAGCTATTTGATTGTTCTAAAAGAAATTTTTCTAGAAATCTAGGGAAAGGAGTAGGCCATTCAGCCCCTTGAGTCTGTTCCATTATTCATTAAGATCATGGCTGTTCTGTACCTCAACTCCATTTACCTGCCCGCCCTTCATATTTCTTGATACCCTTACCTAACTAAAATCTATCGATCTGAGTCTTGAAAATTTCAGTTGACCTCCGCATTCACAGACTTTTGGGGGAAGAGCGTTCCAGATTTCCACTTACCTTTTGTAAATTTGAATAGTAAAAAATGTTTAGTGAGATTAAAAAAAAGATTGATCCAAGATAAATTGAAGAGGCAAAAAAATATTAGTATGGCTAACAGGCTGTTTTTGGGGGGAAAAAACTGGCAAGTCACAGAAGAAAATAGTGAAGGGTCTTATAAACTGATAAGTAAAAGAATAGTGGTAGGGCAAGGATAATTGGAGAGAAAAAAAGAAATCTAATGGAGGATGAAGGAGAATGTCAGAGGTACAAAATGAGTATCCAATTTCCAATTAAAATGCTTTATTGGCATGAAAGTTTACAGAGAACCATATTGCCAAAGCTTACATAGCAAAAAGGTACAGTTTTCCAACATTCTGTAGGTGTCAATCGATTTGACATTTGTTGGGTACATACAATATTACTTTTAAACAATATTAATTTTAAACAGTCTTTGTACTTCATTTGGTACGTTCAATATTAATTTTAAACAGTCTTAATTTTAAACAGTCCTCAGGTTGTGACATGTTGTTACATATTTGGCCCCAAGGTATGGTCTGTCTCCTTCTCCTAGGACTAATCTCAATTTTGACAGATCATCCAATTCCTTGAAATCTGGGGTTGTTTGGCTTAGCTTGTTGAATAATATGTTTCTTGATGTGTTGAATTTTTCGCATTTTAGGAGGAAATGCATTTCTGTTTCAACCTCGCCAGCCAGACATTGATCGCATATTCTATTCTCTCTAGGCTGCCAGGATTTCTTGTATCTGCCTTTTTCAATTTCCAGTTGGTGGTCGCTTAGTCTGTACCTGGTGAGGGTCTGTCTCTGTTTTGTGTCTCTGATGGTCGTGAGGTAGTCTGCCAGTTTATATTCTCTTTTTAGGGCCCGGTAACATTCTAATCTGCTTTGGCTTTCGGTTATTTTGTTCCAATGTTCCAGGTAGGTTTCTTTGCATTTTTTAATGATTTGGTTCACTCGGATTGGTGTTTGGGCGGCTGTGTTGGTCTGGGGCTGGTCAGGGTCCGGCTGAGTACTTAGTTTCCGTAGCAGTTGACTCAGGGGACTCTTTTCTGGGTTTAGCTCTTGGGTCTGAAAGGCTTTGAAATGAAGGGTGTCTGGGGAGCTAGATTTGAGGTGATTTAGGAAGTTTAGTGCTCGTTTTTGGATGTTTATTATCAGTGGGTATCTGCCTAGTTCGGCTCTGCATGCATTTGTTGGCGTTTTCCTTTGGGTGCGAAGGATGCTTCGGCAGAATTCTGCATGTAGGGCTTCTATTGTATGTTTTTCCCATACATTGATCGCAATGTAATTTGCTTTGGTTTACATAAGTGTGTGATAACGGCAATGGAAGGGTACAAGAGGAAGAGGTGACTCAAGTAGATAGGATAACTTTCATAGATAAGAAAGTAGTACTGAAAAAAACTGGTGGAACTTGCTGGAAGAGGCACCAGATGCTAATGGCATACATGCAAGAATGCTGAGATAAGTCAGAGGAAATAAGAGACTGACCACAATCTTTCAAATATCCTTGAATATGGAAGTTGTTCAGAAAATCAGAAGGTTGCCAAAGTAACTCCTCTTTTCAGAAAGCGAGAAAGGAATAAATCAGGTAACTATAGAGCAGTCAGTCTAATAGTACTGGATGAGCTTCTAGAAGCTATAATATAAGGGATAAAATTAATACTCGCTTGGAAAGATGTAGGCTAATACAGATAAGTTAAAAGCAAATCCTGTCCGACACATGTGAGTTCTTTTCAGGAAAAGTGTATTGATAACGGAAATGCAGTGGATATTGTCTAAACAAATTTTCAAAAGGTACTTAATCAGATGTTGCATGGAAGGCATGTTGGTCAAATATAAGGCACAGTAGTGAAGGGATTGGACCGTGTAATAGTTAATGGATCTTTTACTGGACTGGAGGGATGTAAGCCCAGGGGACAATGTGAGGCCCATTCATATATAATTTAAAAAATGATCTGGACAGGTAAAATTTGCAGACAGCATACAAATAGGGAGCGTGGTTAACCGGAGGACTGTAAGCAACTTCAGGAGCTTGAAGGTTATTAGATTGGGCAAATAGATGTTAAATGAAATTTAATGCAGACAAATGTGAGGAGCTTCTTTTTAGGAAGAAGAATGAGGAGAGGACACAGACACTAATTGAAAATTCTTTAAAAGGAATAGAAGAGCAGAGAGACTTGGGGCTCAATACACAAGTCTGAAAGTGGGAGATCAGGTTGATAAAGCTGTTTATTAAAATAATAAAGCAAATGGAATCCTAGGTTTTGTAAATAAAGGCATAGAGTACAAATAGAAGTAATGCTGAACCTATACAAATCATTGGTTGGGCTGCAGTTTGAATAATGTGTGGCTGATTCTTGATCGCGGGAAGGAGCTGACCATGCTTTTGTGCAATTGGAGTGGCTTCTGAAGCACAGCATATTTGGCGAGATCAGTTCATTAAAATGACTAACTTTCTGTGCCTTGGCCTCACGCACAAGGAGCAGCTGGTAGACGGGGCATAAGAGTGCAGCAGCTTTATAGGGCTGATGTACCGTTTTAACTGGGGAATGATGGCTATGCCCAAGAAGAGGTTCACAGGCGCTGTGAGGACTGCTCCCTTCACAGAACCAACCCTGGAGATGGGCAACAGAGTCTCCTGCATCATGGCCAAGAGTGCAAATAAGGAAGAAGTTCTCTTAGAATGAGGAAGAGTACCAAGGTGGGACTGGCTTTAAAAAGAGTGCATGCTCAAAGGAGAAGAATGCAATTAACTGTCTGTACTAAGCAGGCACACCATAGCATGTTGCCATATCGGTAATGGGGAGCCTACAAAGCATTGACTCTGCCTCAGATATCCCTCTCCTAGATATAACATCTTTAAAGCTGCAGTTCCAGCTTGGTGGCTGCCAAAGGGAAAGACTTTGTTTCACCAAACGACTATTATAAGCTTTGTCACTAAATTACACTACCTCCTAAAGCTACTTGCATGCCTTGTGCTTGTCCTTTCACACAGGCTAGAATATAGGCTGGTCATTGCGATGCATTCATTTTGCATCCTGCTGAAAGCGTCTGTTTTGTTTCAGCACTTTAGGAAGGATGTCAAGGCCCTGGAGAAGGTATAGAGGAGGCTTACCAGGATGATAACAGGGATGAGGGACTTCAGTTATGTGGAGATATTGAAGAAGCTGGGGTTGTTCTCCTTAGAGCAGTGAAGGTTAAGGGTAGACCTAATTTCTTTTAATAAATTCATTTATGGGATGTGGGCGTCGCTGGCATGGCCAGCATTTATTGCTCATCCTCAATTGCCCTTGAGAAGGTGGTGGTGAGCCGCTGCCTTGAACCGCTGCAGCCCGTGTGGCGAAGGTACTCCCACAGTGCTGTTAGGTAGGGCGTTCCAGGAATTTTGACCTAGCGACGATGAAGGATCGACGATATACTTCTAAGTCAGGATGGTGTGTGATTTGGAGGGGAGCTTAGAGGTGGTGGTGTTCCAGTGCGCCTGCTGCCCTTGTCCTTCTAGGTGGAAGAGGTTGCGGGTTTGGGAGGTGTTGCTGCAGTGCATCTTGTAGATGGTACACACTGCAGCCACAGTACGCCGGTGGTGGAGGGAGTGAATGTTTAAGGTAGTGGATGGGGTGCCAATCAAGCGGGCTGCTTTGTCCTGGATGGTGTCGAGCTTCGAGTGTTGTTGGAGCTGCACTCGTCCAGGCAAGTGGAGAGTATTCCATCACACTCCTTACTTGTGCCTTGTAGATGGTGGAAAGGCTTTGGGGAGTCGGGAGGTGAGACACTCGCCGCAGACTACCTAGCCTCTGACCTGCTCTTGTTGCCACAGTATTTATATGGCTGGTCCAGTTAAGTTTCTGGTCAATGGTGACCCCCAGGATGTTGATGGTGGGGGATTTGGCGATGGTAATGCCGTTGAATGTCAAGAGGTGGTGATTAGACGCTCGCTTGTTGGAGATAGTCATTGCCTGACACTTCTGTGGCGCGAATGTTACCTGCCACTTATCAGCCCAAGCCTGAACGTCGTCCGGGTCTTGTTGCGCGCGGGCATGAACTGCTTCATTATCTGAGGAGTTGTGAATGGTGCTGAACACTGCAGTCATCAGTGAACATCCCCATTTATGATCTTATGTTGGAAGGAAGGTCATTGATGAAGCAGCTGAAGATGGTTGGGCCTAGGGCACTGCCCTGAGGAACTCCTACAGCAATGTCCTGGGGCTGTGATGATTGACCTTCAACCACCACATCTTCCTTTGTGCTAGGTATGATTCCAGCCAGTGGAGCGTTTCCCCCCGATTCCCATTGACTTCAGTTTTATTAGGGCTCCTTGATGCTACACTTGGTCAAATGCTGCCTTGATGTCAAGGGCAGTCACTCTTGCTTCACCTCTGGATTTCAACTCTGGAATCGAGGTATTCAAAATTGAGAGGTTTTGATGGAGCAAGTAGGGAGGAGCTGTTTCCTCTGGTTGGTAATCAGAAGTCATAGATTTAAAATAATTGGCAAAAGAACTGGAGGTGAAATGAGGAGTAATTTCTTGTTAAGATTTGGAATGCAATATCTGAAAGGGTGGTGGAATCAGATTCCAGGAACTTTCAACAGGCAATTGGACATGTACTTGAAGAGGACTAATTTGCAGGGCTATGGGGAAAAAGCTGGGGTGTGGGACTAAATTGGATAGTTCTTTCAAAGACCCAGCACAGGCACGATGGGCCAAATGGCTGCCTCATGTGCTGTAAGAGTCTATTATATAATTCTATGTTTTTAAAGGAGAAGACATGCCTTGACTATTGAGTACTCCATTTGGTGGTGGCCCAGCCAAACTGCACTGCCCCCCTTACCATGAGGAGCTGGTCCTTAATTATTTGCATGGTGGCTGTAGAGGAGTGCAAGAGAGAGGCTGGTGGCTGTGTAAGTGTTCTCTTCACCCTCTTGTTGACCCATCAAAGTTACTAGGTGAGCCATCCACAATCTCATGCTGATCAGTATCCTGAAGTTATAATGGCCTCGTACTGCCATTTGCTGCATTCACAACTAACGTGTTCCCTTTTTATTTATGTAGGTTAGACCCAAATTGTAGCATCTACCACTAGGAGCAAGCAGCTGGTCTTTTCACTTTAGCACCCATCGAGCATTCTTCAGCCCACAGGCAGCAGTACAGAAATATTAGTTGAATCAGAGTATTGAGAGCACAGGCGGTGAAGCAGCCAGCACTAATGAGCAGCAGACAAGCAGCAAGAGGAAGGGATAGCTAGGAACTGCAGTATAACTTCTGTAGGACTGATGGATTTGTATACAGGGGCTGCATACAAAGCCCAGCTTATTAATATGCAGGAACGTTTCATGCAGTATTTTGAGAACCTTCAGAGCTCCCAGAAAATAACAGAAAATGTACAGCATTAATGCTGCAACATCTATGTAGGCATGAGCGAGGGCTCCAATTTGCAGGATGATTCCTTTATGGCCTTAAAAGACCAGCAAATCAGCTTGAGAGTCCTTGATAAGCTTCATGTTCCTTATTGGCTGACTCCGCACTCCTGATCATCTTGAGGGTTACCCAGCAGCTGTGGCCTGGCAGGAAATTACATAGAAATGACCCATCTACCCAACCCACCTGGTCCTATCTGAGGACTAGAGAAGAGGCGGGTAGAGGACAGGAAATGTTGCCAGCCTAGTGGCCAAGATGCTGGCAGTCATGGCATAGAACATAGAAAATAGAAAAATAGGAGCAGGAGTAGGCCAATCGGCCCTTCGAGCCTGCTCCACCATTCAATATGATCATGGCTGATCCTCTATCTCAATACCATATTCCCGCTCTCTCCCTATACCCCTTGATGCCTTTTGCATCTAGAAATCTATCTATCTATCTCCTCAAATATATTCAGTGACTTGGCCTCCACAGCCTTCTGTGGTAGAGAATTCCACAGGTTCACCACCCTCTGAGTGAAGAAATTTCTCCTCATCTCAGTCCTAAATGTCTTACCCCATATCCTGAGACTGTGATCCCTCGTTCTAGAGCCTCCAGCCAGAGGAAACATTCTCCCTGCATCCAGTCTGTCTAGCCCTGTCAGAATTTTATACATTTCAATGAGATCCCCTCTCATTCTTCTAAACTCTAGTGAATACAGGCCTAGTCGACCCAATCTCTCCTCATACGACAGTCCTGCCATCCCAGGAATCAGTCTGGTGAACCTTCGCTGCACTCCCTCTATGGCAAGTATATCCTTTCTTAGGTAAGAAGACCAAAACTGCACACAGTACTGCAGGTGTGGTCTCACCAAGGCCCTGTATAACTGTAGTAAGACATCCTTGCTCCTGTACTCTCATCCTCTTGCAATGAAGGCCAACATACCATTTGCCTTCCTAACTCTGCTGCACCTGCATGTTTGCTTTCAGTTACTGGTGTACAAGGACACCCAGGTCCCTTTGTACATTAGCATTTCCCAGTCTATCACCATTTAAATAATACTCTGCCTTTCTGTTTTTCCCTACCAAAGTGGATGACTTCACATTTATCCGCGTTGTACTGCATCTGCCATGTATTTGCCCACTCACTCAACTTGTCTAAATCACCTTGAAGCCTCTTTGCATCTTCCTCACAACTCACAATCCCATCTAGTTTCGTGTCATCAGCAAACTTGGAAATATTACATTTGGTTCCCTCACCCAAATCATTGATATATATTGTGAATAACTGGGGCCGAAGCACTGATCCCTGCAGTACCCCACTAGTCACCGCCTGCCACCCCGAAAAAGGCCCATTTATTCCTACTCTGTTTCCTGCCTGTTAACCAATTTTCAATCCATGCCAGTATATTACCCCAATCCCATGTGTTTTAATTCTGCACACTAGCCTCTTATGTGGGACTTTATCAAAGGCCTTCTGAAAATCCAAATACACCACATCCACTGGTTCTCCCTTATTTATTCTACCAGTTACATCCTCAAAAAAAACTGCAGTAGGTTTGTCAAATACAATTTCCCTTTCATAAATCCATGTTGACTTTGTCTAATCCTGTTGATTTTTTCTAAGTGTCCTGTTATCACATCCTTTATTATAATAGACTGTAGCATTTTCCCTACTACTGTGTAATCATGAGATGGCGGGGCCATTTCATGATTACACAAAGAGGCGAATCGCCAATGCTGGATCACCCCATTGTGGAGCAGCAGAATGCCACCATGCTCACGGCTCCCACTGAGGAGGCACTTGGAAGGAGCACAAGACAAGGAAATAGACAATGCACACTCTATACTCACCAACAACTAACACGAGGGAATTAAACATTAAAGCAGATAAAGTGCCTGGTTAGGGAAATAAATGGGTTGCACCTTTTCTTTTTGAATGTACTGTGTAGATTTATCATCAGAGGGGACATGAATATTGAAGATAACAAAAACCGGCAGGGCAGTAGGGATTAGGTGCATTATGTTCATGATGGGGCTAGTGTAGGATCGAGAGGATCATATAACCACAAGTGTAGCTTTTAAGTAAAAGTCAGATCAATTGATGTTTGATGCACCAGTCATCCTGGCCAGGTTCTTCCATCCCCATCTCCACCACCACTATTGCAGGCTGACCTTTGAAATGATTTCTATAGAATGGTGAGTGCCAGCACCTTGGCCCTTATGCTGGCAGTCTACCCTGTGAATGGGTTCCCCTTTCTGAATAATGAAAGCCGATGCAGATAATTTTGAAGACTTTCTCGGATGCAGAGCAGAACCCCACCTGATCTGTGCTTCAGCCCTGACTGATAACCTCAAGGGCTCCAGGGTGTAGCCCTGGTTCCCCAGCAACCAAACCATCTGTCAAGTCTGCCTGCTCCTTCAAGTTGTGCTGATTATTGTGGACCGGTGTAATGTGAAAGCATAATGGCTGTTGCCAGGGTATTACGCATTCATGTGAGTTATTCTGTTCTTATAGTCTGACACTATCTATACCTTTGATGGAATGAAAGTCTTTCCCATCCATGTTTGCCATGAGGTGTTTGTTAGCCTTGATGGCTGCATGGGTTCCATCAATGCACTTTAGAGAAACCATTCACTTGATTAAAGTGTTGTGCCATTGCCTTATTTTTCCAGAGAAAGCGACTATTGTTCACCAGGCAAATCAAGCTTCTCTGGTGCATTGGTGGATCAAAGTCTGACCATCACTGGAGTAGCTACAAAGCTTGGAATAGCATGAATCATCTTCAACAATTTATAGGTAGACAATATTTTACAGGCTTTCTGTTGTAACTGTCTCTGCTTTTTCTATCCATTTCTTTCCTGTTTGCTATTCTCTATACTATTAGATTTACCCCATTCTAGCTTTATTTTAAAAACATTTTAATTTTATTGCCTATTTTGCATTCTCCCTTCATAAGGCCATACGGCCGCTTGAGCCTGCTCCGCCATTCAATAAGATAATACTGTAGCTGATCTACGACCTCAACACCACTTTCCTGCCCTATCCCCATATCCCTTGATTCTGCTAGAGCCCAAAAATCTATCTGTCTTGAATGTGAATATACTCAGTGAGCATCCACAGCTTTTTGGGGCAGAGAATTCTAAAGATTCACAACCCACTGAGTGAAGAAGTTCCTCTTCGTCTCAGTCTTAAATGGCTGACCCCTTATCCTAGTTCTGGACTCTCCAGCCATGGGAAACAATCTCTCCGCATCTATCCTATCAATACCCCCTCAGAAATTTATGTTTCAATGAGATCTCCCCTCATTCTTGTAAACTCCAAAGAATTTAGACCTAATCTACTCAATCTCTCCTCCTAGAACAACCCTCTCATCCCAGGGATTAGTCTAGTGAACCTTCATTGAACCGCCTCTGCGGCAAGTATATCCTTCCATAGATGAGACCAAAACTGTACGCAGTACTCCAGGTGTGGTCTCACCAAAGCCCTGTACAAATGTCGCAAGACTTCCTAACTCTTGTACTCTAACCCCCTAGGAATAAAGGCCAGCATGCCATTTGCGTTCCTGATTGCTTACTGTACCTGCCTACATGCTAACTCTGTTTCCTGTATGAGGACACCTAAATCTCTGAACACCAACATTTCAAAGTTTCTCACTATTTAAGACGTTTCCTGATTTTTCTATTCTCCCTACCAAAGTAAATAATCTCACATTTCCCCACATTATACTCTATCTGCCACCTTATTGCCCACTCACTTAACCTGTCTGTACCCCTTTGCAGGCTCTGTGTCTTCTTCACAGCTTACTTTCCCACCTAGCTTTGTATCAGCAGCAAACTTGGATACATTGCACTCTGTCCCTTCATCTAAGTCATTAATATAGATTGTAAATAGTTGAGGCCCAAGCACTGATCCTTGAGACACCCCACTAGTTACAGCCTGCCAATCTGAAAATGACTTGTTTATCCCAACTCTCTGCTTTCTGTCCATTAACCAATCCTCTATCCATCCATGCTAATACATTACCTCCAATCACATGAGCCCTTATCTTGTGTAACAACCTTTTTATGTGGCACCTTATCGAATGCCTTTTAGAAATCCAAATATACAGGTTGAGCGTCCTGAACCCAGCAACCTTGGGACCGAGGCCGAGCCGGTTTTCGTGTTTTTCCGGACTTCGGAACGTGTTTCTGATGTCCGAAGTCCAGAAATATTGCAACCTGGGCTCGGGCTTTTCCGGACTTCGGACATCAGAAACAAGTTCCGAGTCTGGAAATGCCTGGGCCGCTCTGTGTAGCACTGACGCTTTTCTCTGCCCCTCCCCTTCTGTTAAAGGGGAGGGACGCTGCAAGCTCTGCAGAGCATCCGATGGCCCACACTGGGCCACCAGGGTGGCGTGGTGCCGTGGCCGCAGCCTGGCGGAAGCACTTAGTGGAGCTGTGCAGATTAAGGAGGATAAAACACAACACTAAAGTTTTATCGCATCACACGCATTTTTCATAGGATTTTTCAAAAAAAGACAACAAAAGTTCATGGCTTTTTGAAGTACAGGTTGAGCGTCCAAAATCCGGAGTTCTGGATTCCGGAACATTTTATGGATTCCGGACGACCTTGCCACCAATCGTCCTGGATTCCGGAACATTCCAGATTCCGAAACTCCAGATTTTGGACGCTCAACTTGTACTACGTCCACTGGTTCCTTTTTATCTATCTTGCTAGTCACATCCTCAAAAAAACTTAACAGATTTGTCAAACACAATTTCTCTTTCATAAAACTATGCTGCCTCTGCCTGATCATAGTGCCCTGTTACCACTTCCTTAATAATAGATTTCAGCATTTTCCCGATGACTGATGTCAGGCGAACTGGCCAGTAGTTCCCTGTTTTCTCTCTCCTTTCTTGAATAGCGCAGTTACATTAGCTACCTTCTAATCCATTGGGGCCTTTCCAGAATATAGGGAATTTTGGAATTTTAGATGATCACAGCCATCCTCCTATTCAGGATTGGATTGTGATGCAAGTATATGTATCTAAAAGTCCTTGATTGCCTTAAGAACTGGTCAAAAAGGCTGCACTTCTCAGCCAGTCAAACTGAACACTATACTTTGATCTGGTCATACCCTTGGAATGACAAATTAAGCAATTTCATAAAAATTACTCTGAAAAATTACCAGTGGCACAAGTAGTTGAGTGGTGTTAGAACAAGCCATCGTCAGTGGATCTTTGTAAAATTTCAGTGAAATGAATTTGGATAGTCAACCTGGTTCCTAGTGGATTTAAGGCCACAACACACTACAATTTGACACAAATTGTCTGTTTCACTTGAGCTGCAAGAACAGCTGGTTTGGGAAAAGGAAAATTTCACATTAAAGCCGTAGTCACTAGTTATTGAGGCACTTTGTAGGGGCAGAGTGTAAATGCAGTGTTACTCTGCTGTAAGTTACCCAGGAATACTTGATGCTGTAACAAGGTGACCAAAGTGGAAAAGTGTTCCATTTTTGCACTTTTCATCTTTATCATAAAAGTTGACGACAATATTTAAAAAGCAAGAGAGTTTATTTCACATTATCTGCTTTTTACAAAATTGACCATGTGAACCAGAACTGCAATCAGCTGATCCTATAGCTGTAAGCTGCTGAGTCAGACTACAGGCATAATGTCTTCTAAATGCTCACATTGTTTTTCCAATTTGGATAACTGAGCTGCTGTTCTAAAATGGTGAAAGTGTTGAGTGATGTAAAATGTGGTGTGCCTCCAATTATCGCATAAATCTTTGAATATGTAGTTTTTCTTTTTAATCTTTAGCATGCAGAGGGAAACTCATTTTTTACAAAGCCAAAGAACCTCTTGTAAGTGAAGCATAGTATGGCTCTCTAATAAACTGCCCTGTTTTATAGTGGGCTCTAATAGTTTGCATAATAATTGAAGAAATATATAATCTGTGTTGACCTAATGTTATGGGCAAGAAAGTGTTTGCACAGCTTTTGGGGAAATATGAACTGCATTCCGTTCATTGTCTTGAGGGCTTTAGTTTGGAAAAAAGTCAATTATACCAGATGGGATGACATTGCCACAAAATAAAAATGAGATAGAAATGACATCATAGTTGGGAACAGATGGTAGTGTGGTGGGGGGAGGGGAATCTCGCCATAACGCCATGGGAGTTGAATGTGCATCAGTTAATTATTTAATTGTGAACTTAAATAAAAATCTTGCATTCTGTAACTAATGCAAACATCAGTATGGCAATAATTTATATCCCACTGCTGGATCTTACTAACTTGAGTGACGTTAATTGTCAGATTGGCCCACTTGTGGGATATGAAGCGTAATCAATCATATTCTCTACATCCATTCTTTTTTTAAATTCTCATGCCTTTTTAGATGTGCATGTTTCACATGCAGTTAGAATCTTGAGATAAGTCGCTGATTCAGGTAGAGCACTGCAAAACATAGACCAGCCACAGTGATGGGATGTTTTGCTGTTTCCAATGACTTTTTTGTGCATTTTTCAGAGAGAATTTGTATTCCAGGAAATGGGATTTTCTTCTTGTGCTCCCCATACCACCGCTTTTCTAATTACAGAAAATCAATGAATGATATTTGCATGTGGATTACAGTGTTGGCTAGTTGATTTTTTAAAAATGAACACTCAACGCTATAATCATTCGGAATACAAACAATCACTTCTGACTTTTTGCTACAGGGAGATAAAGGAAAGGAGAATTTTTTTGCACAACGTTCCGGACAGCTCAAATTGTGTACACTTGTATCACTCGATGTTGCAGTAATAACGATGTTTAATGTTTTGTAGATAAGGCTTGAACTTTGTGGTGATTTTATAGAGAGCTTGATATAATCGCCTATAAGGGCCAGGTACAAATGTGAGCACACATTATTATGCTTCAACACATTATATCTGGTCTCTAGTGAAGACAGCCGATACAAAACCTTAGGCAGTTGTAGAGCAGAAATTGACTAACTCTCAATTCTAGGTTTCTTGCACTGACATTTCAGCTATATCTGGGCCATACACTGCAAATTAAGAGTTTTCTTTATCTAAGGTACCTGCCCTGAAGATAGATTTGCTTTACCAAATTATTATTACAACTTAGTTAGTTGCAGGACATTGTCACTAAAGATCAGTAAACACAGAGTGTAGTTTGTCTACAACAAGAGTTAAAATTATCGAAGCCCAGAGGTTAATGCCATACTGGCATAGAAATAGACAACTGTACCGTGGCAGCAAAAAAACCTGACTGTTAAAAGAATTACAAGTACAGCCCATCTTCAGTCACACATTAGAGGAACTGAACCGTATAGTAGCTTGGGAAATCTGATTTTCTGCTCCTTGGAGATTTCAGGCTAGTTTTAAGCAGATCTAAATTGATTTAACCTCTACACATTTATCTTTCAGATTGATTTATGTAATTAAATCTGAAATAAATGCAAACCTCAAATTGATAATGCAGTTGAAATTGCTTTAATTTGGTATTGCCCATGCAGAGGAGCCGTACAATATGACACTGGTACAGTGCTTAATGTGGTAAATGTCCAGTTGATGCTGCAGTGACTAATCAGTCTGCATTTAAGTAGCCGTCCTTCTTGACTAATTGGGGTCAACTTGCGTACCAGAGAATACCTAGAGAATTGACTGCTACACACATTATCAAGAAGATGACAGTTGGCAACTCTGTTGTCTATATTTTGTGTGGGTGTGGTGTTTTGGGGAGCGGGAGAATGGAAGGAAATTAGTTTTGCCCGTTAGATGTGCTTGGATTTTGTACCTGAATAAGGTATATTATTTCAATGTTTTCTTTAAGTAGTTATTGTCTTTCAGATTTTGCAAAACAACATTTAAAATACTCTTTTTTTTCCCCCCTATCCTCATTCACACATTTCATCTGACTCAAGACACTGACTTCTCTGACAGTAAATGATCGAAGATTAGGTGACAAAAATGAGGTTTGCGCTATATTCAAAAGCTATTTACTGAATCAGGATTGCGAGAACATCGATTAAACTATCCAGCTGAGTCCGCATCCACTACTCTCTGCAGTTTCTCCCCATCTCTCCTTCAGTGCTCAAACTTGGATGAGAGGGTGTGCTATCACCTACTTGCTCGGTGTCTATCTTTTCCTCCTGCTTCTGACAATCCAGCCTTGCCTCTTGTGTCCCATACTAGGCAAAAACCATTAACCAGTCTTTATCTTGCATGAAAATCTGATGGGCCAAAGTGTCCTCCAGATCCTCTGACTCCTGCCAGTACCTATGTGTTACTTGCTTTGAGGTGTGGAACATTGGAGTACTGTCCAACCGGAGCTCAGTTTCTCTCCCAAATCTGCTCCATTACCAGGATAACTTTGTTCCTGCTCTGTAACATTGGCCATCTTAGCCCATTCCTCTTCCTCACCATTGCTGAAACTTGTGTCTTCTCTAATATTTTCCTCCCTGGCTTTCCCAATTCAACTGTCTACAAGTTACAACTCATTGAAAGCACTGCAGCTCGCCTTCTCAGTTCAGGGTATGATAGTGTGGTGGTCATGTTACTGAACTAAAAATCCAGTGGCCTGGACTAATAATCCAGAGAACCTGAGTTCAAATCCTACCATGTCTGTTTGAAAATTTGAATTCAGCTTTAAAAAATCTAGAAATAAAAAGCTGGTATTGATCAGTGACCATGAAGCTGTCGGATTGTCGTTACAAACCGAACTGGTTCATTAATGTCCTTTTTAGGGAAGGAAACCTGCCATGCTTACCTGGTCTGTGACTCCAGTCCCACACCAATGTGGTTGACTCTTAACTGCTGTCAGACCAATACCTTCTCAGGGCAACTAGGCATAGGCAATAAATTACGGCCGCACCAGCAATGCCCACATTCAGAGAATGAAGCTTTTTTTAAATCTCCAAGTCCTGCCCTTCCATCACCCACATTCTCCAAGCACCACCAGCTGGTTGTGCCCCAGTGAATTGACTTCAAAAATGTTTTGTCCTTGCTTTCAATTCCTTCCATGGCCTCTCCCCTTCCTAGTTTAGTGATCTCATCCAGCCTTGTGTCCCTGCACATGCCATCCTGTACTCTAACTTCAGGGGACTCCTCATCACCCACACTCTGCTCCACAATTGGCAGCAGTTCATTCAGCTGCTACATTTCTGTTCTTCAGAACTTTCGTCCCTGCTTTCAAAAACCTCATCAGGACCTTTTTCTTCCACCCTGCTTTTTGCCCTTTCACCTTTACTCTCTCCATTTTTTGTTTTTCAGTGTCCAGTATCTTTACTTCTGTGCGTAGCACAATGAGATGTCTTGATGCAGTTGAGTGCTATAAAAATACAATTTGTTGTTGCAATCTAATCCATGCCTTGCTCTTGTACCCCAGTACAGTTTCTCAAATTGTTTAGGTGTGCAGTCAGAGATACCTGTCTTTCAGTTGTGTTTTTTTGTTTTCTATGGTAGCAGTGCTTCATCTAGGATTATAATAAAACTCCTCAGTTGAGGCTCGGATTTGAACATGGAGGTTTGTAAGTTATGGTAGTGTAGTGATTCTGGTACTGGACTAGCAACCCAGAGGTAGAGAGTTTAGATCCATCAAGGCAAGTTGTGAAATTGAATTCAATAATTTTGGTAATTTGTGGGCCATTGAAAGTTGTTTTGTTATTTAAAAACGCAACTGGATTACTAATGTCTTTCTGAGAAGGGAACTTGCCACCTCTACCTAGTCTGGTCTACACGTTCTGCGTTCCCACACTACTTAACTGTTGATGCCCTCTGCGGTGACTTAGCAAGCCACTCGCTTGTTCAGGACAACCAAGGATAGGCAATAAATGCAGCCTTGCTTGAATCACACATCCAAAGAACAAATTTTAAAATAAAATCAGACTGCATTCTATTCCCCTACTCGATATTCTGTTAGTTGGTCTAAACAGTGGCTGTGGGCCACACCAGAAGAAAAAAATGTCAAAGCAATGTATACTCGTATTGGTAGAATCCAATGGTTTCCTTAACTCTTCAGCCTATGTACTTTAAGGAAAATATTATGAGATAGGAAGAAAGAGTAAGGAAATGGAAATAGAATAGGTAGTTCTGATGTGCACCTAGCACAGGCATGTTGAATGAATGCTGAAATTTGTATAATTCTATTAACTTAAAAAAAAAAAGTGACCTTTCAGAACTTCAGTGAGCTATCGAAAAAGAATAACAACTTGCATTTATTAAAATAGAACAATGTCCCAAGGCCTTTCAGATGCAAGGGAAGCAAAATACATTGCAAATGCCATTTTTCAGAAGTTGCTAATGCTTTCTGGAAATAATCATGTTTCGAAATGGTGTCAAATTTTTGTCTTCTAACACTCCTGTGAAGCGCCTTGGGCGGTTTTACTACGTTAAAGGCGCTATATAAATAAAAGTTGTTGTTGAAATACAGTAATAATCGGGAAATATTTCAGTATGGTATTGGCAGTTGTGGTGCCTTAAACATGACCGTGCAACAAAGTACCACATCAGTTCAGATGGTCAAATCTACAGCCATCATAGGTCAGATTGTTCAAACATTTATTCAGCTGAAGAATTTAAGTTGTGAGAATTTAAAAATGGCAGTAAGTTATAAAGTATGTTCCAAGTGCAATTTGAAGAAATCATGTGGCTGGTGAGGAACTTCACCCATCAGGAGCACAGTGGCATGTATGTCCAAATATGGTGTCTCCTATTGGGGTGCAGTTCCATGGTTGTGAGCAGCTCTCTGGTACCACACCCAAGTGGCCCTTCTTCATGTATGTATTTAAAAAAAAATTGTTCTCTGAATGTGGGCAGGGATGCATTTATTGCCCATCCCTAGTTGCCCGGAGAAGGCGGTGGGACTGCTTCTTGAACCTCTGCAGTGTGGTGTTCCCATGATTTGTTTTAGGGAGGGAATTTCAGGATTTTGATCCAGCGATGCAGAAGAAATGGTGATATATGTCCAAGTCAGGATGGTGTGCGACATAGAGCAGAACTTGGAGCTAATGTTCCCATGATCTTGTTGCTTTTGTCCTTCTCGGTGGTAGAGGTTGCATGGCTGGGAGGGGCTGTCTAAGTAAGCTTGTCAAGTTGCTGCAGTCCGTCCTATAGATAGTACATAATGCAGCCACAGTATGCTGGTAGTGGAGGGACTGGATATTGAGTCCAGTGGCAGGGGCACTGATTAAGTGCACTGCTTTATTCCAGATGTGTTGACAAGTTGTTTTTCAAGGGAAATCATGTTTAAGTCGGTCCTTGACTGACATCTGCATGTGTCTTTCTAACCGAGTCACTGGATATCTTTTTCCCTCCCTTGTGGGTGCTGAGACACATTATGTACCCACTGTTGCCCTGTCTGAGATTAGTTTAATTACCATAGGCCAGCGATCACACACAAAGACCTTCCTGATCTGTGTGGCTCAGTACCAATTCTCTGTATTTACCTGCTTGTCTGAGAGTAGATTTCATCAGTTACAGGAGGTTGAATTTCAAATGTAACCCGTCCAGCCGTGTGTGGAAAATGCATTGTGGTGAAACAATGACCTTTTTCTTGTAAATGTTACCATAGAAAAACAATTCTGCTAACACTGACCAAGGTTATGCAAGCTGATGCAAAAAAAAATGCCTGACATTGGCATTTTAAGACCACTGGTCAAACTAAAATACTGAACTGATTACAGTTTATTCTAAATAACAACAGAAAATGCTGGAAAAACTCAGCAAGTCAGCAAGTCTACATCGGTGGGGGGGGGGGTGCATGTGGGGGCAGTGTATTAACTGCATTATAAAAAAATATAGAGAAGATAACTTGTTTGGACCAAAACACGATCAGATTTATGAAGAATTATAATTAATAAGCATATCTTTCTATAAAATGTAATTGGGGGTTTTCCATGTAAGGTTTAAACTGAAAAGAAAAACCTGAACAGAGAATTCTGACATCTGTTTAACTTCGACACTTAAAAGAAATGGGGAAAAGGCAAACTCAGTTACACATTTTGCACATCAAATGTCTGGTATATAGCATAAGAAATAGAGCAGGAGTAGTCCAGATGGCCCCTCAAGCCTGTTCCGCCATTCAATAAGATCATGGCTGATCTTCAACTTCAACTCCTTATCCCACCCGATACCAAAGGCCTTCTCCTTAATTGAACTTAACTTTTTTTTTTCAATTTTGGGGACCTTCCCAAATTGGTTATGCAAATGAAATGCCAGTGTAGATAAGAACATAAGAAATAGGAGCAGGAGTAGGCCATTTGGCCCTTCGAGCCTGCTCCGCCATTCAATAAGATCATGGCTGATCTGCCTCATCTCCACTTTCCTGCACTATCCTCATATCCCTTGATTCCCTTTAATATTCAAAAATCTATTGATCTCTGTCTTGAATATACTCAACGACTGAGCCTCCCCAGCCCTCTCGGGTAGAGAATTCCAAAGATTCACCACCCCGAGTGAAGAAATTTCTCCTCACCTCAGTCCTAAATGGCCGACCCCTTATTCTGAGACTGTGACCCCTGGTTTGAGACTCCCCAGCCAGGGGAAACATCCTCCCTGCGTTTACCCTGTCGAGCCCTGTAAGAATTTAGTATGTTTCAATGAGATCACCTCTCCTCCTTCTAAACTCTAGAGAATAAAGGCCTCATCTAGTCAAGTAATACCAAGAGGCGCAGTTATTGGACTGCAGTTAAATTTAATCACTATATCAGAAGGTTGGACAAAATATCCTTAAAACAGCACTTTAAAAGCCCTGTTTTGCAAGTCTGAGCTACGGCCAGGGAGCCTTGCGAATATGGTCGGCCTTGCGGGCCTGTACGCTCATGGTGCAGCGGCTGCATTTTGCAATGAAGAAATATTGGGCTTTGGGAGAGGCTGTGCTGCAGATCAGCATAAGCCTCATTAGAGGACCATGAATTATGAAAATGGTACAGTCACTGGGTTTTATTTATTTTTATCTGCTCCATCTCTGCTGCTGAGCTTACCCCTATAAAATGGGCACATGACTCTTCCTTTGACCTGGAGTCTTGATTTACTGTCTTAAACAAAAAAACACTTGATTTGCAAATTTGTTTAGGTAAAATTGTTATTTGGTTTCATTTTGCTTCCCACATTAGTGTTTGCTATTGGGAAGTGAGACATTTTTGGATTTTATTTGAGTACATTCCTACGGTTTTCTTCTTTGCTATTGCAATTGAAATAACACCAAACAAGTGGTGAGGAAAGGGATTCCTTTGAGGTTCCAATAGTGCTGCATGATTTAGAATGAGTTCATGAGAGCGCGATTAAATGCAGCTATATTGACACGAAGAATTGTGTTCAAGTCGTCATCACCCCAGGATCTGTGTTTACTGAACCAGACAATCATTCCTCTGCATGTCATTGGCGTCTGTGATTTGGAAAGAAGCTGCTGCAAAGCCATTCCAGCAAGTGAAGGCTGACCCGCAGGCAACTTGTGCCACAAGGATGGCTCTTCCTGTAGGCGTGCATTAAAGAAAAGAACTTGCATTTATATAGCGCCTTTCACGACCACCGGGCATCCGAAACGCTTTACGGCCAATAAAGTACCTTTTTGAAGTGTCGTCCCTATTGTAATGTAGGAAGCGCGGCAGCCAATTTGCACACAGCAAGGTCTTACAAACAGATAATGTGATAATGACCAGATAATCTGCCTTTGATATCTCTAGACTTGACTATTCCAATGCACTCCTGGCCGGCCTCTCGCCTTCCACCCTACATACTTAAGGAACGTCTTAAAAGGAGAGAGAGAGTTGGAGAGGTTTAAGGAGGGAATTCCAGTGCTTGGGGGCCTTGCCAGCTGAAGGCACGGCCGCCAGTGGTGGAGCGATTAAAATCGAGGATGTGCAAGAGGCCAGAATTGGAGGAGTGCAGAGATCTCGGGATCTCTGTAGGACTCCACACTTAAGCTCATCCAAAACTCTGCTGCCCATATCCTAACTCTCACCAAGTCCAGTTCACCTATCACTCCTGTGCTTGCCTACCTACTTTGGCTCCCAGTTAAGCAATGCCTCTTTTTTAAATTCTCATCCTTGTTTTCAAATCCCTCCATGGCCTTGCCCCTCCCTATCTCTAACTTCCTTCAGCTCTACAAGCCTCCCAAGATCTCTGCGCTCCTCCAATTCTGGCCTTTTGCACATCCCTGATTTTAATCGCTCCACCATTGGCAGCCGTGCCTTCAGCTGTCGAGGCCCTAAGCTCTGGAATTCCCTCCCTAAACCTCTCTACCTCTCTTTCTTCTTTTAAGACGCTTCTTAAAACCTACCTCTTTCATCTGCCATAGTATTCCCTTTTGTGGCTCGGTGTCAAATTATTTTTGATAACACTCCTGGGATGTTTTACTACGTTAAAGGCGCTGTATAAATGAAAAATGGTGGTGTTGGTTAAGCGATAAATATTAGCCAGGACACTGGGGAAAACTCCCCTGCTCTTCTTTGAAATAGTGCCATGGGATCTTTTATGTCCACCTGAGAGGGCAGGCAGGGCCTCGTTTAACGTCTCATTCGAAAGACAGTGCACTTCACTACTGTATTTAACTTTGTGCTAAAGTCTCTGGAGTGGGACTTGAACCCACAACCTCTTACTGCGAGGCATGAGTGCTACCACTGGTAACGTATGTCAATTCCATCAATTGGCTGTTCATAGATGCATCAAGCAAGTGGCCAAGGCCTTGTTTGTGGGAAGCAACGCATTCATCACTTGCCCTGTGGAATGGAAGCAACTTGACAGGGACAGAACTTTTCCTGGGTGCCAGAGTTTCCAACGGTATAGGGCATAATGGGTGACATCTATGTGCTGTACATACAGTGGAGCCTGGTCACCACTTCCTGATGGCTATGTGCACTGCTGTGTTTTGGGTATGGCCTTGAGGTGTGGTACAGAGCAGCACTCCTCACAGCCACCTCATTTCAGAAGCATATCTACTTTGACAGCCAACAAATGGGGTTGGGTACTGTACCTCTTGCCTACAGACTGTAGTTCTATATTGGGTTACCTTTTCATTTCATTTTTGACTGGAACTGTTTTTTCTCCTAACACAGCTTTGAAAAAGGCTGAAAATATTTAAAATTCATTTTGATGTATTATAAAGGCTAGATTAATATGTGCAGAGCTTACCTTTTCAGTGTGCCCATCTCCATAAACTGAAGCTGCTGACCAGACTTGTGCATGCTCCTTTAGGCTAGTTGCCAGCACAAAGCCCAAAGCTGGCCTAGGAATGTAAGCTAATTATGCAAATGAACTGATGCTGCAAAACTGGGCAGTCACCTCTGCTAGCTTGGGTCAGGCAGGCACAGGTTTTGCTGGTTTTGAAAAATTGGAGCCCAGATTTTGCAGTGTCTCTCTAAGGCTTATTCTTTAGTCACCGGATCTAATTTAAATACAAAGTCAGGGTACTTGGCAAAATTCTGAATTATTGGCATGCCTATTAACTTTTGAGGATCTTCTCCACAAGGAAATTGAGTTCTAAACAGTGTGATTGATTCATAAGATCAGGGTGGTGCCATTTGGTAGATATTACTGTAATATCATAGTACCAGAAGAGGCTTGGAAAAGAGAAAGACGAACTTTAGAAACTTGAATGTCTTAAAGAGAGAAGTGCAAGATTGTTGCTTCTCTTGAGAATTGGGCATAATGGTTAGCGTGCTACCCTTTAGACTTTGGGATCTGAGTGAACTGCAAGGAGGCAACATGAGACGAGGATAGTCTTGACCTGGTTCCTGGGGATGTAAATCAGGAACATAAAACTATTTTCAATTTGACACCATTAGTTGGCTGATGGGAGAAAGGGAACAGCGAGAGAGAATTGCACCAATCCAGGTCATCTACCTACCGTTGTATATACCCAGAAGTTTTGATTTGTTTCTTCAGGATTTTGCATCTGATATTCTTTGCCACACTGATAGAAACATAGAAGATAGGAGCAGGAGTAGGCCATTCGGCCCCTCGAGCCTGTTCCGCCATTTAATGAGATCATGGCTGATCATCCAAATTCATTACTCTGTCCCTGCTTTCTCCCCATATCCCTTGATCCCTTTAGCCTTAAGAAATATATCTAACTCCTTCTTGAATATATTTAATGAATTGGCCTCAACTGCCTTCTGTGGTAGAGAATTCCACAGGTTCACCACTCTGGGTGAAGAAATTCCTCCTCATCTCAGTCCTAAATGGCTTACCCCTTATCCTTAGGCTGTGACCCCTGGTTCTGGACTCCCCCGCCATCGGGAACATCCTTCCTGCATCTGGTCCATCTAGTCCTGTTAGAATTTTATAAGTTTCAACGCGATCCCCTCTCATTCTTCTAAACTCTAGCGAATACAAACCCTATCGACCCAATCTCTCCTCGTACGTCATTCCTGCCATCCCAGGTATCAGTCTGGTGAATCTTCGCTGCATTCCCTCCATGGCAAGAAAGGCAACCAAAACTGCACACAATACTCGAGGTGTGGTCTCACCAAGGCCCTGTACAACTGCAGCAAGACATCCTTGCTCCTGTACTCAAACCCTCTTGCTACGAAGGCCAACATACCATTTGCCTTCTTAACCGCCTGCTGCACCTGAATGCTTACCTTCAGCGACTGGTGCACAAGGACACCAAGGTCTCGTTGCACTTCCCCTTTTCCCAATCTATTGCCATTCAGATAATAATCTGTCTTTTTTGCCACCAAAGTGGATAACCTCGCATTTATCCACATTTGGCAGATGCAGTATAATCACCCAACCTGTCCAAATCATACTGGAGTTTCTCTGCATCCTCCTCACAGCACACACGCCCAGTACAGTAAAGGCACAAATGCAACATTGTCAAAATGCTAAACTGGATAGAGTACAGCTTATTGCACAAGTGGTTTTGAATGCATATTCTTTCCAACAGATTTATTTTTGTACTTCCTGTACAGATAGATGAAATAAAGTTCATCAAAATATTACACAGACTGGTGATTGAACGTTGGAGCTTTCTGGCCAGTATATGGAAACCATTTTGATGAGTAAGCTAAGTTTTGATATCAACTGGACAAGAAAAAGTTTTACATGTAGGCAGTGATTAGTGAAAGGCAGAAATCCATAGCCAAATTTTTGTAAAGTTATATATTTCAATATTGGACAGCCTAGTGTTGCAACAATATCTTACACCAGAGTACCAGCATGCGGGCTTGTGTAAACAATTTGCCACATGGTCATTGCAGAGTTCCCACAGTAATGTTACAACCACAAGCACATCAAAAAGTTATCCACAGGGAGCTCCTGGCTATCAGTTTATCAGTATAGGGAAGGCTCCTCCAATGGTTAAGCTGCTAAAGGCAGTGATTAGGCGAGTCATGTACAGATCAGAAAGTTCCCAAGTTTGATTATGACTATGCGGAGTTGGGTGATCTCAGCTGTGCCTGCTACAGGGGTACGACAATTGGCCCGCCTCCCTGGGTTAGAAGGCAGGGGGACATCAGCTGGGGCTCCTATCAGCTCGATCACTGCTGCTAGAAAGTGCACCTCCCAATTGTTATCCAGCAATACACACTGGAACTATGCACGTATGGATATTAAGAAGGAAGATAATCTGGCTCAGTTGTGATGCTCCACACTGTCAAAGAGCCTGCAGACACCAACTGTCTAGGTTAATGGGAAGAAAAGTCCCATATGAACTACCCAAGGTACAGTACCCCAAACAAGGGTTCAATGCTTTCCAGAGATGAACGAGGGAGAAAACTAGAAAAGTAGAGTAGCTTTGAAGCATGTTACAGGTTTGCCTCTTTGGTGGGGAGTTGTACATGGGAAAGGGTGAAATAAAACATGGCTCTAGATTAGGTGTGCAATGCGCTGGCAGAATGAGAGATAGCTGCCATGTGGGAGAGAAAAAAGGGGAAGGGCCAAAACAAAGGTGTGGATAAAAAATATGTAAAATGTAACGGGGGCCGAGGTTATGATCTGAAATTGAACTCGATATTGAGTCCGGAAGGCTGCAAAGTGCCTAATCAGAAGATTCGGTGCTGTTCCTCGAGCTCACGCTGAGCTTCTGTGGAACAATACAAGAGCCCGAGTACGGTGAGGTCCGAGTGGGAATGGGGCGGTGAATTAAAATGACAGGCGACCGGAAACTCGGGGTCATCCTTACGGACTGAACGGAGGTGTTCCGCAAAGCGGTCACCCAATCTGCGTTTGGTCTCCCAGATATCTGGGCAAAAGTGTCTGGGGTTTACAGATTGAATAGCTATCATGCAAGATGGTCTGTAGCTGTTGTATAAAAATAGTTGTTTATTACTTTGCAGCCTTAGGGAGCTTTAGCTAACAGCCTCACAAGTTTAATGTAATGTAGTGCAGTCAGCTTAGTTCCACTTTACTAAATGTGCCAAATATAAGCTTCCTCTTTTTCTCTTTCCTCCTTTCTCTTGAGCCGTCTGTCATCAGGTCAATCCTGATGCAGCTGTTGATAAGCAGCCAGAAGATATGCAAGAGTGGCCTTGTGAAGAACCTCCCTTCCAAATTTCCCTTCTGTTGGAAAGACCTTGCCCTTCCTGTAATATTGCGGTTGAGATGAGCGCAGCAGAATTGGGCAAAGCCTGTAATGCTCCACTGTGCATAAACGCTACAACACTAACAGGCCATCCAGCTCATCAAGCCTGCACCAGTGTGTGTTTTTTTGAGCTACCTAATTTAATTCCACTGCTGCTTGCTCCCCACATCCTTTGATGTTCCTCTTTCCCCTTATGGACTCCGCATCAACAATTGTTCAGCATAAAATGACACATTATAACCATCATCAGTGTTTAAGCATATGTAAGCAGGTATTCTCAGTTTAGTTCAGTTGATAGCACTTAGTCAGAAGGTTGTGGGTGCAGGCCCTGCCCCAGGACTCGAGCACATAATCTAGGCTGGCACTCCGTGCAGCACTGAGGGAGTGCTGCATTGTTGGCGATGTCATCTTTTGATGAGATGTTACATAGAATTATATAGAATATACAGCACAGAAACGGGGCATTCGGCCCAACTAGCCTGTGCTGGTGTTTATACTCCACACCCTGTTACCTGTTTTGGATGAACACAAAAGATCTTATGGCATTATTGAAGAAGATCCAGTGTTCTGGCCAATATTTATCCCATAATCAACGCCACTAAAACAGATTAACTACTCATTTAACTCATTGCTGTTTGTCGAACTTTGTGTGCAAACTGGCTACTGTACACAATATAATTAAATCCATTTATTGGCTGTGAAGCAATTTGGAACATCCTGCACATGTAGAAGATGCAAGTAAAGAATGTTTTTCTAACCCCCTTCAGTTCCTTTGTAACCTGTAACCATCTTAAATTTGTGCCCACTCATTTACTTTTCCTTGACCAGTAGAAATGACTGTTGCTACTTAACTTGTTCCCCTTCATAATCTTGCTTTCCTGTCAGGTCATTCCTTAACCTTCTCCATTCTAGTGGGGAAAAAAAGCCATGGCCCATCAATTCTCAATATCTTGGTGAATCTATGCTGCACTTTTTCAATTCTTTTTACACCCTTCCTTTAATGGAGTGCCCAAAACTGTAGGCAATATTCTAACTAGGCCGAAATAAGGTCTTGTGCAAGTTCAACTTTGCATCCTTGTTTTTGTATTTTATGCTGTAGATACAAAATCAAGGATTCTATTTGCCTTTTTCTATAACCTTATTAAGTTGTACTGTCAATGTCGTGTATCTGCGCACCATGTATTTCTTTTCCTGTTCTTGCTTCCAAAATTAACTTTTTTTTAATATTAAACTGTACCTACCACTATGTGACTACCTACTACTAATCTATGTCCTGCAGTCTTTCACAACTTTTGTTGTAATTTGCTATCCCCTAGTTTGGTGTCAACTGCAAATGTTGATCTTGTTCCCTGAATTCCTAAATCCAGATCATTTCTGTCTATAGTAATAAGAACAGCCCCAACACCGATCTCTGGACCACTACTCACCAATCTTTCCTGTCAGAGAAGTTTCCTTTTAACCATACACTTGATGTTTCCCTTCCAAACCTCTTGTGTGGTACTTTACCAAAATCTTTATGAAGATCCATATAAACCACACAGGAACAGGAGTAGGCCATTCAGCTCCTCAAGCCTGTTCAGCCATTCAATTAGATCCTGGCTGATCTGTACCTCAACTCCATTTATCTGCTGTTCCATATCCCTTGACACCCTTACCGAACAAAAAATCTATCCATCTCAGTCTTGCAAATTCCAATTGATCCAGCATCCACAACCTTTTAGGAGAGCGAGTTTCAAATTCCACTACCCTTTGCGTGGGAAAAAGTACTTCCAATTTTAAGATTATGCCCACTTCTAGATTTTCCCCCACCAGAGGAAATAGCTTCTCCATATCTACTCTATTGAATGGCTTAATCATTTTAAGAATCTCGATTAGAACACTCTTCATCCATCTAAACTCGGGACTACAAACCACGTTTATGCAACCTATTCTCATCATTTAACCCTTAACGCGTGATGTTGTCCTGGTGAATCCGTGCTATACCCTTTCCAGTGCCAATATATCTTCCCTAGGTTTGGTGTCCAAAATTGAATGCAGTACTCAGATGGAGTCTGACCAAGGCTCTGTGCAACTGAAGCATAACTTTGACACTTTAGAATTTCAATTTCCATGCGATAAAGGCCAACATTCCATTAGCCATTTCGTACCTGTGTACTAGTTTGTATGATTTGTGTACATGAACATCTAAATCCTTTCCTTCACAGCCCTTGTCGCTCACCATAAAGAGAATATTCTGATTTTTCTTTATCCAATCCAAAGTGGATAACCTCACACTTCCCCACATTGAACTCCATCTCATAGAATGGTTACAGCACAGAAGGAGGCCATTTGGCCTGTCAAGCTTGTGCCGGCTCCCTGCAAGAGCACTTCAGCTAGTCCCACTCCACCGCCCTTTCCCTGTAGCCCCTCCAGGTACTTATCCAGTTCCCTTTTTGAACGCCACAATTCTGCCTCCACCACCCTTTCAGGCAGTGCATGTGTAAAAAAAAAAAAAAAAAGTTTTTTTTTTCTCATGTTGCTTTTGGTTCTTCTGCCAACCACATTAAATCTATGTCCTCTGGTTCTCGACCCTTCAGCCAATTGGAGCAGTTTCTCTCTATCTACTCTGTCTAGACCCCTCATGATTTTGAACACCTCTATCAAATCTCCTCTCGACCTTCTCTGCTCTAAGGAGGACAACCCCAGCTTCTGCAGTCTATCCATGTAACTGAAGTCCTTCATCCCTGGAACCATTCTTGTACCCTCTCTAAGACCTTCACATCCTTCCTGAAGTGCGGTGCCCAGAATTGGACGCAATACTCCAGTTGAGGCCGAACCAGTGTTTTATAAAGGTTCTTCATAACTTCTTTGCTTTTGTACTCTATGCCTATTTATGAAGCCCAGGATCCAGTATGCTTTTTTTTTTAAACTACTTTCTCAACCTGCCCTGCCACCTTCAACAATTTGTTCACATATACCCCCAGGTCTGTCTGTTCATGCACCCCCTTTAGAATTGTACCCTTCAGTTTATATTGCCTCTCCTCGTTCTTCCTACCAAAATGTATCACTTCGCACTTTCTGCGTTAAATTTCATCTGCCACGTGTCCGCCCATTCCACCAGCTAGTCTATGTCCTCTTGACGTCTATCACTCTCCTCCTTACTGTTCACTATACTTCCAAGTTTTGTGTCATCTGCAAATTTTGAAATTGTGCCCTGTGCACCCAAGTCTAAGTCATTAATATATATCAAGAAAGGCAAGGTCCTAGTACCGACCCCTGGGGAACACCACTGTATACCTTCCTCCAGTCTGGAAAAACAACTGTTCACTGCTCTCTGTTTCCTGTCACTTAGCCAATTTTGTATCCATGCTGCCACTGTCCCTTTTATTCCATGGGCTTCAACTTTGCTGGCAAGCCTATTATGTGACACTTTATCAAAAGCCTTTTGGAAGTCCATGTACACCACATCAACCGCTTTGCCCTCATCAACCCTCTGTTACCTCATCAAAAAACTCAATCAAGTTAGATAAACAGGATTTACTTTTAGCAAATCCGTGCTGGCTTTCCTTAATTAATCCGTCCAAGTGACTGTTAATTTTGTCCCTGATTATCGTTTCTAAAAGCTTCCCCACTACCGAGGTTAAACTGACTGCCTGTAGTTGCTGGATTTATCCTTGCACCCTTTTTTGAACGAGGGTGTAATATTTGCAATTCTCCAGTCCTCTGGCACCAGTCCTGTATCCAAGGAGGATTGGAAGATTATGGCCAGTACCTCTGCAATTTCCACCTTTAATTCCCTCAGCATCCTAAGATGCATCCCATCCGGTCCTGGTGACTTATCTACTTTTATAAGTACAGCCAGCCTTTCTAGTACCTCTTCCTTATCAATTTTTATCCCATCCAGTGTCTCGGCTACCTCCTCTTTCACTATTACCTTGTCCATGCTTGACTTGGAAGCCGTGAGATTTCGTGAGGTCCGGAGTCAATGTTGAGAACTCCCAGGGCCACTCCCTCCTGTCTGTATACCACTGTGCTGCCTCCTCTGGTGGGTCTGTCCTGCCGGTGGCACAGGACATACCCAGGGATGGTGATGGAGGAGTCTGGGATGTTGGCTGAAAGGTATGATTCTGAGGGTATAACTGTCAGGCTGTTGCTTAACTAGTCTGTGGGACAGTTCTCTCAAGTCCCCAGATGTTAGTGAGGGGGAGCTTTGCAGGGTTAACTGGGCTGGGTGTGCCTTTGTTGTGTCCGATGCCAGGTGGTCCCTCTGGTTTTATTATTGTTTTCTGTACCGGTTTGGTACAACTGAGTGGCTTGCTAGGTCATTTCAGAAGGCAGTTAAGAGTCAATCTCATTGCTGTGGGCCGAGTCGCATATAGGCCAGACCGGGTAAGGACGGCAGATTTCCTTCCCTAAAGCACATTAGTGAACCAGATGAGTTTTTACGATAATCTGGTAGTTTCATGGTCACCATTACTGATGCTAGCTTTTTATTCCAGATTTATTTAATTAACTGAATTTAAATTCCCAGCTGCCGTGGTGGGATTTCAACCCAATAATGTACTGTTGCTATGCAGAAAAGGGAATGGAATATATTTAAAGATCAGATAATGTTTAATATTTAAAGTGATAGTTTTGAGTCAGGTGTCATGTGCAAAATATATGCAGCATTTAAATTTATAATGAACAGTTATAAGGAAAAATGTCACTGGGGGGGGGGGGGAAATAAATTTAATACACCGATTTGGTGAACAGGTTGGTTGCCTGACCACCGAGATGGACTAAATAAGAAGTGGTTGACTACTGAGACTGTTTCTTCTTTACGGGTTGTCTGAGCATGTATGCAAGATATAGTTCAGGATCAATGCACTCAAATAACAGTATTGTAACTTTCATATATAGGGCCAGATTTTGCGCTCAGCGGTGAACGAATAGCGCCAGCCGTTCATTAAACTTGCACACCATCTTTCTATGGGATTTGCAATGGAATTTGCTGTAAATTAGAGAGCCAAAACGGGCGACACCCTCTACAGGTGACCTGAGAGCTGAGAGAACCGGGCAAGCAACTGTGTATCTCCTTAACCAATCAGATTGAAGAATAGTTAATGAGCTGCATGAGTCTGAACCAGGAATTGTCAGTTAGAATATTAAATTCAGTGTCAAATTGGGTACAGAAAGCGAAATTAAGAAAATGGGTTTGAGAGAGATAACTGCACAGTTTTGGTCTCCTTATCTGAAAAAGGACATGCATGTCTTGGAGGCGGTGCAACGAAGATTCACTAGATTGATTCCTGGGATGAGAGGGTTGTCCTATGAGGAGAGCTTTTTGACTCTAGGGGAATCGAGGGATATGGAGATCGGGTGGGAAAGTGGAGTTGAGGTCAAAGATCAGTCATGATCTTCGTGAATGTGGCAGAGCAGGCTTGAAGGGCCATATGGCCTGCTCCTGCTCCTAATTCTTATTTGTTCTTATAAAAGAGATGGGATGAAAAAGCAAAAATAAAATTTTTTGTTTTTGTTTTTTTAGACTCTCCAACAAAAATTAAATTCTGAAGAATGAGACTTAACACTTGCTAAAGTTAATTTTCAGTGCCAGAGAGGTTGTTTGGCAGTAATTAAGACTTATCATGCCGTTAAAATTAATTTGCACTGGAATGGACAAGCCCTAACTTTTTCTGGTGAGTTTACGTAGAATTACATACAATATACAGCAGAGAAACAGGCCATTTGGGCCAACCAGTCCATGTCGACGTATTTGCTCCACTCGAGCCTCCTCCCATCCTTCCTCATCGAACTCTTATCCGCATTACCCTCTCTTCCCTTCTCCTTCATATGCTTATCTAGCCTCCCCTTAAATGCGTCTATACTATTCGCCTCAATTGCTCCCTGTTTAATGGGTATCTATCATGCAAGTACAGTAACTTCATGCCGTATTACAATGCGGAGTCTCTTGGCGAGATACCAGTATAGTCCAGCTTCTGGACGAGCAGGGCAACTTGGACAGCAACTTCCTGATTTCCGCGTTTAACTGCACGTTTGCTGTCGCCGGAAGTTGCTGTGCGGTTTACACTTTTTAATAATGATGAGTGCAGTTAGCCCCTCTCTTATTTTTACACCCAAATCTGGCCCATTGAGTTTGTGTAGCTTAAATCTCAAAGGAACATTCAACATCCAACAAAAAAGGAACTAGGAAGGAGCGAAGGAAGGATTTCATTAAACTGTAGCTACTTGAGTACAGGGTCCCTGCTCTCTGGTTTGAAAGATTGCATTTGACCTATAAAATGCATTTCTTGTGCCTACAACTTCATTTTGCCTTTTTCTCTTTTTCTCTTCCCCTCTCCCCCTCCACTCTTTCCCCCCCCCCCCCCCCCCCCCCAACCACCAAACAAAAATTCCTGGAGTTAATGCAGATTTTTGAGTCGGTACGACCTGATGTTTGGTTTTTGTAGGTCCAGTTCCTGTTGTAAACTTGGCAATACCAGATATAATCTTTGTTACTGCATTGGTCTGTCTACTATATAAGGTATCTAAATGGAACTTGTTTTCATTGGTTATTAAAACCAAATCTAGACGCTGTCTACTTGGTGACACTGCTTAATGCTGTATCCTTCCTTCTCTGCCAAAAGCCAAAGTCAGGAAAAGCCAACTTTTGGCCAATGGCATCAAGGTGTTCTAGAGGTGCACTAAATGCCTTTTAAAGGGGATTTGTAAAATTCTGATGTTGAACCCTCTTCCTCAAGTGTTTGGTGGAGAATCTCTTATTTCATGCTGATCACTGTACATAATTAGAATGTGAAGCACAGTTTGGTCCAGAAGACTTTAGTAGGTATGATGTCACCTTAGTTAAAGGTTTACTACATGGGAAAGCTGTTGCATAAAGTAAAATCTGTGCCAAGATAGTAGTGTTTCTCGTTTCTAGCCATAAGGAAGATTATCTATTGTCACTGCTTGGGAGAAGTCCCATTCTGCTATTTGATGTGTCTGCAAATTACCTCACCCATAGTACAAATACAGAAAATAGTGGGTAAAATAAACTCCTGCTGACACTCATGAAGTGAGGCAAAGCTGCGCTTGTTATTTTCAGGTTTTGTAATTTAGATACAACTATAAATATAGTGTACTGTAACTGGCAGCAACCTTTTAGATGAGAACAGGGATCTTGGTATAAAAGATTTTTTTTTTTTAATTTTAAGTTGCTGTACAGTCTATGTTGCCCTTGACACATTAATTGGACACAGCACAATCACAGAAACTGCAGAACAGGAAGAGGACATTTGGCCCACCATTGAGAAGGAATTGCAGATAGATTTTGGTTAAGCAAGAAAGATTTCTACTATGTACAGATGATGTGCCTACAGATTTGTTTTCCTTGTACATGGCTTTTAACTGATGCTAAATTTACATTCTGACTGCATCAGAAGGTAAGTGGCTGCATCAGAATATTGGAGCATGTTTTATAAGGGGTGAGTGTCTAGATCTTTTAACATCTGTTTCTGTTTAAGTACAACTTATCAGCCCGTATTGTAATTGATCAAATGCGTCATGCTTCAGTCAAGCAAGTGTGGCATACGGTAATTTATCTCTGCTCTTGTCCGACTTTACTATTAATAGCAGAATTGTGGGCCGTCTTTCTTGTGGTTGTTGATCCAGTGAAATTTTGCACCTGTGGGCTGATATATTAATTCGATATTTATTGTAACATTAAGGTAGCAAGTGTAACAATCTTTTGATGCAAGGTATGTGGAGCAAGTGGGAGTAGGTTTGTGACCAGGATGTGTTTTCTGATACAAAAGTAAAATACTGTGGATGCTGGAAATCGGAAATAAAAACAGAAAATGCTGGAAATACTCATCAGGTCAGGCAGCATCTAACATTAATTCTGTTTCCCTCTCCACAGATGCTGCCTGACCCGCTGAGTATTTCCAGCATTTTCTGTTTGTTTTTTTCAGATTTCCAGCATCCACAGTACTTTTTATTATGTGTTTTCTAATCTCTTTTTTACTATAGAATAGCTTCAGGGGATAGGACAGAAAGACACCTCAAATTATTAAGTTAAAAATAATAAATTAGAATGAATAAATAGAAAAAATTCAATAAACAATAAATTGAAAATAATTTCTATTGGGTTAAATAGATAAACGGGTATGGCAGGATCAGAGTCCAGAGTGATGCATGATGTGGACCTGCCTGGACTCTCGTACTTTCCAAGGTGAATACACATGTGAAGTGTGTGTAGATTGTACTCCTTGAGCAGAAAGTTGCACAGCTGGACACACTCCGTAGCATTTGGGAGGAAGAACTTTTTCTGGAGCAGACTCTACACGTTGCTAGGAAGAGAGTCTGGTAAGGGAAACTGGGTGACCATCGGCAGACAAGGCAGGAAGCAACAAGTGAGGTTAGAAAGGGGAGTATCTATAGAGTTGATCTAATAGGTATAGTGATATAGAAATAAATGATGACACAGAAGAGGGTAACTGAGTGACTACAAAGGACAGAGGAGCAAGTGGTTACCCATGGAGAAAACCGTACAGATAGTAAGAATAGGCGAATGGTGACTGGCGGATTCTGTAGTCAGGTAGATAGCTCCTTTTTGTAGACATGATCCACAGTCCTGAATTGCTTTCCAGTTGTGAGGATTCGGAACATCAGAGCGGTTACAAATGGTTTTGGAATGGGCATGTGAGCAGCCAGAGGTTGGGGTTCATATGGGAACCAGTGACATAAATAGGAATAGGTTTGAGGTTCTGCAAAGGGATTTCAGGGAGTTAAATTCTAGATTTGGACCTCCTCTGGATTATTTCCAGTGCCATGTGCTGGACCAGACAGGGCGAGAAAGATTAGGATTGTCGACACGTAGCTGGAAGATTGAAGTATAGGGGAGGATTTCAGATTTCTTGGAAATTGGGACCACTTTTGGGACTCCAAGATATCTACGCTCCTCCAATTCTGGCATTGCGTCCCCGATTTTAATTGCCCCACCATTGGCAACCGTGCCTTCAGCTGCCATGGCCCTAAGCTTTGGAATTCCCTCCCTAAACCTGTTTGCCTCGCTACCTCTCTTTCCTCCTTTAAGGCGCTCCTTAAATCCTACCTCTTAGGGCAGATGGTCAAATATCTCAAGTGGGGTAAAAATGAGGAAGTGGTGTTTTGGATGAATTGTAAAATGTGGAGTTTGGGACGCCAGCAAAGCGCGCATTGGAGAAATTAAACATTACATAAGAAATAGGAGCTGCAGTAGGGCATTTGGCCCTTCGAGCCTGCTCCGCCATTCATCAAGATCATGACTGATCTTCTACCTCCACTCCACCTTCCCGCACTATCCCCATATCCCTTAATTCCCTTCGTTCCCAAAAATTTATCGACCTCTGTTTTGAATGTACTCAACGACTGAGCATCCACAGCTCTGAGGTAGAGAATTCCAAAGATTCACAACTCTTTGAGTGAAGAAATTTCTCCTCATCTCAGTCCTGAACGGCCTACTCCTTATTCTGTGACTGACCTCATGTTCTAGATTCCCCAGCCAGGAGAAACATTTTCCCAGCATTAACCCTGTCAAGCCCCTTAGAATTTTATGTTTCAATTAGATCACCTCTCATTCTTCTAAACTCTAAGGAATATTGGCCTAGTCTAATCAATCTCTCCTCATAGGGCAACCCCCTCATCCCAGGAACCAGTCTAGTGAACCTTCGCTGCTCTCCCTTTTAGGCAAGTATGTGTTTCCTCGGGTAAGGAGACCAGAACAGTACACAGTACTCCAGGTGTGGCCTCACCAATGCCCTGTATAATTGTAGTAAGACTTCTCTACTCTTGTACTCTAATCCCTTTGTAACAAAAGCTAACATTGTGAAGGAATAAGCCATATTCAGAAAAATACACCATTCTATGAAATAATTCTGGCCTTATTGTAACATGACAAACTGGGCTTGAAAATCTAAAAGCCTCAACAATCTAAAGCTGTAAACAGCATACAGTCTATTGAGATAAGATAAGTTGTTGACACTGAATCAATAGCCTTATTGAAACAGGAGGTTGGAGGTTCCTGATAGTCTACAGCTTTGGAAAGAACACAATGGTACACCCTGTTAAGGTGTCCTAAATTACATTTCGGAAAGAATCACAGAAAATTAAGAAACATATGCCTTTGTAAAAATGACATCAAATGAAACACGGGAGACAGGAGTCTGTGTTATAACCAGCTGAGGTAACTAAGAAGATAATGGTACACCCGGTTGAGGTGTTTTTAATTTACACATCGTAAAAAGACACAAATGGAAGACCTTGGTAAGAATGACATCAAATAGATGCACCTGCTCCACACTTTTTTATGATAAGCTTCAAACACCTAGGGTAGAGACATAATTCTTAATGCTACCAGCTGATCTAACTGTAAAAATAGCAGGGGTCAGCAGAAAAATGACGAGATAATTAGCTTACATCAGAAAACTTCAAAGGAAATACCACTGCAAAAGGGTATAAAAATTGAACTTTCAAATGGGATGATAGATTCGTTGTAAAGGGGCAAAGCGATTCTCTGCTTCAGAGCTAGCTCTAAGTCTTCAACTCTTTGTATCTCGGGGATCAAGGTATTGTATTTGATTTTGGTGGATATCTTGGAATAAACTGAGAACTGTAAAACTAGCGAAGTTAAGATTTGAGAATAAGGATTTCTGATAATAGAATTGTAAGCTTTTTGTATTTGGAACTGTTAATGTTGTGATTGAAACACCTACTGTAATTACATGTCAGTTCTTTAATAAATCTATATATTTTTAGAATTGTCTCACGGCACTTCTGTATCAAACTCGCAAACTCAATCTCTGTATGCTCTTTGGTGAGGAGTTGCAGAATTCTGGGGGAGTTTTCCAGACCCCCTCAATATCCGGAATGTTACAGTCTAGCTAAACTTATTAAAAGTGCTATCTGGCGAATGGTAACAGCTTTAGGTTGTTTTCCTTTAGGAAGAGATAGTCTGGACCTTTAGACCCAATTAAGCGTCTTTAGGATTCGGCTACCTCAAACTTTAGTTGAAAGTGAACGTCTGGGGAATACGCCTGATCTGGGGTAGCCCTAAAGGGGCTAGGACTAGTAATTATTCCTTCAACATATCATTTGCTTTCCTAATTGCTTGCTGTACCTTCATGTTAACTTTTTGTGATTCATGTACAAGGACTCCCAGGTCCCTCTGCGTGCAAACATTTCCCAGTCTCTCTCCATTCAAAAAATATTTTGCTTTTTTTTTCCTACCAAGGTGGATAACTCCACACTTCCCCACATTGTATTCCATTTGCCATGTTCTTGCCCACTCAGTCAACCTGTCTATATCTCTCTGCTGCCTCTTTGCGTCCTCCTCACCGCTTACTTTCCGACCTAACTTTGTATCATTCACAAACTTGGATACATTACACTCAGTCCCTTTCATCTAAGTCATTAATATAGATTTTAAATAGCGGAGGCCCAAGTACTGATCCTTGCAGCACCCCGGTAGTTACAGCCTGCCAACCCGAAAAAGTCCTGTTTATTCCTACTCTCTTTTCTGTCCGTTAACCAACCCTCAAGCCATGCTAATATATTACCCACAATACCATGAGTCCTAATTCTTGTGTAGCACCTTATTGAATGCTTTTTGAAAATCCAAATACACTAAATCACTGGTTTCCCCCCTTATCCATCCTACTAGTTACATCTTAAAAAAAATTCTAACAAATTTGTCAAACACATTTTCCCTTTCATAAAACCATGTTGACTCTGCCTAATCATATTATGATTTTCTAAGTACCCTGTTACCAAGTCCCTAATAATAGATTCTAGCATTTTGCCTACTGCTGAGGTCAGGCTAACTGGCCTATAGTCCTTGGGGACTGTTCTAGAATCTAGGGAATTCTGGAAGATTAATACCAGTGCATCCACTATCTCTGCAACTATCACTTTTAAAACCCTAGGATGCAGTCGCTAGGTCTAGGGGATTTGTCACCCATTAATTTCTCGAGTACTATGTCTTTACTTATACTGATTTCTTTAAGTTCCTCATTCTCTCTAGACTCTTGGTTCCCCGTTATTTCCGGAATGTATTTTGTGTCCTCTACTGTGAAGACAGATAAGAAGGGCTTGATTTTGCTGACGCTCAGAGGTCGGATTTGGAGGCGGGACTGCTGTCAAAATAGCAAAGATTGACGGCGGGTAGAAAACCTGCTGTCAACCCACCTCCACATGAGTCTTCCAGGTGTCGGGGGTCTCAGCAGAGAACTGACCCGACACCAAGCTGCGGTGGATACAATTGAGCTCATTAAATGGCTTGTTAAGAGTCAATTTAATATTTTGTGGCTTCCTTCCAATTTTACCTGTTCCCCACGGGTTACCCGCTGCTCGGGGAACACCAGCTCACCCTGGCGTGAGTTGCGTCTGCTCTGATGTTTCTGATAAGCTGATGGCTGCAGAAGTGGTGTGAAGGATGCCATCTTGCAGATGGTCAGTTTCGGAGTGCAAAAACTGTTATAATACATATAGAGATTTCTTTAGTTTGCAAGTGTTTAGATCCAACTTTATGTCCAGTGCCACCTCATTGGAACAGCCTCTCTCTCACCATTTGCAGATCGCTTCTATCATCTCACCTGCAGCTGACATCTATTGCAGCAACTTCAGTGCCCTAGAAACTATCTCGCCTTGCTCCTCTGATTCCTTCCACGATCAGCCCCAATACCAACACCAGCAGGCACACCAGCAGCAGCACCAACAACAACACCAACCTTCTCCGCCATCACCTGATGCTGCACAGGAGACAGGGCATCAGTCCCTGACAACATTGCTGCCCGGGAGGCCAGCGATGGCATCACCATGGCCAGATTTACTTCACTTGACACTGTAAACCCTGGCTGCCACATGATGCGCCAGGTTGACACCATCCCATGCCAGCACCATAAAGCATCCCTTTAACTTCCAAGCCATTCCATGCACACTTCTCACTATGGGGTGGGGGGGAAGTTTTGTCTCAACATTCACTGGAACTCAGTAAGACACTTCTCAAGGTGCGCACAGATCTGTCCAATAAGGGGCAGGGTTGAAAATATAGATTTCACTGTATGACAACATATTACCAGAAACTTCACATGGACATTGGCTAAACCTCAAGTGTCTACCCTTGTGTGTTGTAAGTTGGAATGCTTGTAGTAGGTTGAGGGTGAGTGTGAGGGATGGTTAGTGAGATGGGAAAGTGATAATGTAGATAGAGAGGGATGGGTGGAGGTGCAAGGTAAGTTGGTGTGAGTAAGGATGTGCAAGAGAAGGGTAGGGAAGGCAGAGTGATGGGGATGTGTTGAGTGGCACAGCAGGGTGAGTTTGTGTGTGGCTTTGCAGTAATGTTTCGTGATCCACTGAGAATGAAAGGTTGGTGCCACTGCAGCCAGGGACTCCTGCGCAATGTGCAACCAGGCTGCATTGGTGTCCTGGGGAAGTCTCTTCTGCCCTTGGAAGGGAAGAGAACCTCCCTGCATACTGTGATTCCCTCCATAAGCATATGGAGGGAGTCATTGGAGAGCCTGTGTGCAACTGTCCACCTTTGTGCAGTGCTTGTCGGTGTTTGCAGCACCTCCGTGCTGTCAAACACTGACAGAACAACTGCCAAACTCAATGTGGCCGTTGTCCCTTTTAAGAAAACCGGCTGATGATGCGTCATCAAATGACGTCATCAGACCCGCTTCCTGGTTATTGGCCGGGAAGCCCGCAGGGCAGGCTTAACATGTTAACGGGGGCAATCGAGGGAAAATCCCATTGACCAAGCGGCTGGAGCTGGGAGCGGGACCGGAACCCGACAAACAGCTATCCCGATACCGCTAAGAAAGTCCAGCCCAAAGTATTTGTTTAATGTCTCTGCCATTCCTTTATTGCCCATTATAATTTCTCCTGTCTCTGCCTCTAATGGCGTTTACTTTCACTAATCGCTTCCTATTTACATACCTATAGAAACGCTTACAATCTGTTTTTATGTCTCTTGCTAATTTACTCTCCTATTTTTTTTCTCTTTCCTTATCAATTTCTTGGTCCTCCTTTGCTGAATTCTAAAATCCTCCCAATCCTCAGGCTTACTACTCTTTTTGGCAACATTATAAGCCTCTTTGATCTAATACTATCTTTAACTTCTCTTGTTAGCCATGGTTGGACCACTTTTCCTGTGGGGTTTTTGTGCCTTAAAGGAATGTATATTTGTTGTAAATGATGTATTAATTCTTTAAATGCTAGCAATTGATTGTCTACCATCATACCATTTAATGTAGTTTCCCAATCTACCTTAGCCAACTCGCCCCTCATACTTACGTAGTTTGCTTTGTTTAGATTTAAGACGCTAGTTTTGGATTTAACGAAATCACTTTCAAACTCAATATAAAATTCTATCATATTATGGTCACTCTTCCCTAAAGGCCCCTTTACTATAAGATTATTAATTAACCCTTTCTCATTGCACAATACTAGATCTAAAATAGCCTGTTCCCTAGTTGGTTCCTCAACATACTGATCTAGAAAACTAATTGTATACATTCCATGAATTTGTCCTCCACACTATTACTGCAAATTTGGTTTGCCCAGTCAATATGTAGATTAAAGTCCCCCATGATTACTGTATTACCCTTGTTACATGTGCCTCTAATTTTGTGATTTATACTCTCTCCCAACAGTCGTCGTAATGTAGGGCACCTATAAACAACTCCCACCAATATTTTTTGCCCCTTGCTGTTTCGTGGCTCCACCCAAACTGATTCTACTTGATTTTTGGAGCTAAGTTCCTTTCTCTCTACTGTCTTTGTCCCATCCTTTATTATCAAGGCTACCCCTCCTGCTTTTCCATTTTGCCTATCTCTTCTAAAAGTTAGGTATCCTGTAATATTTAGTTCCCAACCTTGGTCTGTGTACTGTAGCCAAATTTGCTGATGATACAAAGATCGGTGGGAAAGCAAGTTGTGAGGAGGACACAGAGTCTGCAAAAGGATATAGATAACTGAGTGGGCAAAAATTTGGCAGATGGAGTATAATGTGGGAAAATGTGAGGTTATCCACTTTGGTAGGAAAAATAAAAAAGCTAATATTTAAATGGAGAAAGACTACAAAATGCTGTGGAACAGAGGAATCTGGGGGAGCCCTCGTACATGAAACGCAAAAAAGTTAGCATGCAGGTACAGCAAGTAATTAGGAAGGCAATGGAATGTTAGAGTCATAGAGTCATAGAGTTTTACAGCACAGAAAGAGGCCCTTCGGCCCATCATGTCCGCGCCGCCCATCCACCCCTGAAATGTTGGCCTTTATTGCAAGGGGGATGGAGTATAAAAGTAGGGAAGTCTTGCTACAATTGTACAGGGCGCTGGTGAGATCACACCTGGAGTACTACGTGCAGTTTTGGTGGCAGTTCAGAGAAGGTTCACTAAGTTAATTCCTGAGATGAAGGGGTTGTCTTATGAAGAAAGGTTGAGCAGGTTGGGCCTATACTCATTGGAGTTTAGAAGATGAGAGGTGATTTTATTGAAACATGTAAGATTCTGAGGGGGCTTGACCGGGTAAATGCAGAGAGGATGCTTCCCCTCGTGGGGGAATCTAGAACTAGGGGGCATAGTTTCAGGATACGGGGTCGCCCATTTAAAATGGAGATGAGGAATTTCTTTTCTGAGGGTCCTGAATCTTTGGAATTCTCTACCCCAGAGAGCTGTGGAGGCGGAGTCATTGAATATATTTAAGGCAGCGATAGACATATATTTGAGCTACAGGGGAGTCGAGGGTTATGGGGTATGGGCGTGAAAGTGGTGTTGGCGCCAAGATCAGATCAGCCATGATTTTATTGAATGGCAGAGCAGGCTCCAGGGGCCGACTGGCCTACTCCTGCTCCTATTTCTTATGTTCTTATGTCACTTTGCAACCACGTTGAGATAACTAAACTATGACTAGGGGTTTCAGTTGCAGAGATGGAGTGATAGAAGTAGGGTAGTTAATGTTACTAAGGTGACAAAGTGGTCTTGTGGCAGGAAACTGATATTAGGGCTAAACAGTATCCCAAGTTTTGTAAATGTAAGCTTCACCTGAGGTGGTAGTTGGGGAGGTTGATGGCATTGAGGTCAGCTTTTCCTGGTGCGGAATTGTAGATGCACAAAGAATCTGGGTTTATACTTCTGCTATTGGGCACCAGTCTCCTGGAAATCAAACTAAATCAGCAATAATGTTTTGGGTTTTACCACCCCCCCCCCCCCCCCCCCCTCTTTCTCTCTCCCACATGGCAGCTGTCTCTCATCCTGCCAGTACACTTCACACCTAATCTGAGCTGTCTTTTGTCTCCACTGTCCTATTACCATCTCGTCTGGTTTTGAATACCTCTTAATGTCTCTTTACTTCTTTTGTTCTATCGCAGCCCTGCCTTCGATCTATTTCATTTCCTTTCCAGTTTTGAAAAAGGGTTCACCCGAAACGTCAACTATAATTTCTCTCCACGGATGTTGCCTGGCCTGCTGAGTTTTTCCAGCATTTTCTGTTATTTTGGATTTCCAGCATCTGCAGTATTTTGCTATCGTAATAATGTAAAAGCAACTAGCCATAGTGGGGAAATGTTTGTCAACTTTACAACTGAAAAGAAAACTAATGGTCTTGTTCCAAAGTTCGTCAAGCCTGTCATTTACATGATCAAGCAGTTCATGTGCACCTAATTAATTTGAACCCTTGGAAGGCTTTACTTTGACAGCTTGTGGTGTTTCCTTATTGTGTTGCAGTTTGTGCGTGCTGCATTGGTAACAGTAAAAGCTGCAATTTGCTGACTTTACTTTGATTCTGTACGTAAAAGCCACATTTAACCATTGTTGGCCCTGAAGTGAATCTGAGGTGACATCTCTGTGAAGGCTGTCGTGATGTTTAAATATGTTGGACGGCTGCAGTTGATGTGTGAGAATGACATGATTTTAACAACACTTCAACTACAGTTGCAGTGATGGGGCACAACTTCTGATCTACTCTGTTGAGTTTCTGATCTCAACTGCACCACTGCTGTGGAGACCACGCACTTCTCTGCAGCGAAAGGTGAGAAATGGAAGTGTCTCATTCCTTTCAGAGAATAGCCACAAACAAGCTATCTGACTGGACTCAGCAAGTCTGACCTTCAAAACAAAAAGGGGACAAAATAACTGGGGACCAATGAGAGAGGGAGTCTATGCCTAGAAAATATAAATTTTAAAGATTGGTTTAGTTATTAATTTATGTACTTCTAGTAAGTCACAAATTTCAGATCTCTAGTTATTCTGAGGTTCAGTGTCTCTGGTGACCCCCATAAATAGATCCCATGCCCCTTACAATCAAGAGTCTACCTTTAGTGCCCAATATCTAGTCATACAATAGCATGACCTGAGCCTCGATCATGTTATGAAGCCTCAATGAACTGGACATTAATGCTGCACATGATGCAGCAGGAGAGTACAGTGAGTATTTAAACTCACTTTCGCGGGCTATTTTTCAAAGGCCGGTCAATCTCGCAGCCTTCCAGAGCCACGTCACGATTCAAAAAGTGACGCAGGCAAGAGGAAGCAGCTGATTGGGCGAGTACGCCTAGGTGAGTATACTACTCTATAGTTTGACAGTTAAGGTTAATAGTTTATAAAGTTTAGAAGGTCTTAATTTTTGTGGTTATAGTTTCTAAGGTCTCTGTTGTGTAGTGGGGAGTGCTAGTAAACAAAGGGCCCTTGAGTATATCATTTAATTGTAGTGTAATTAGTAGTATTGATTTCATTTAATTTAAATTAATTAAAGGGTAAGTCATGGCAGCACAGCTCGGCCCCCTGGCATGCTCCTCCTGCACTATGTGGGAAAGCAGGGACACTTCCTGTGTCCCTGACGACCATGTATGCGGGAAGTGTATCCAGCTGCAGCTACTGGCAGACCGCATTGTGGCGCTGGAGTTGCGCATGGATAAATACTAGCGCATTCACGATGCTGAGGACGTCGTGGTCACACCGCAGGTAAAGGCTGCACAGGCAGGAAGGGAATGGTTGGCCACCAGGCAGAGTAGTAGGCGCAGGCAGGTAGTGCAGGGGTCCCCTGTGGCCATCCCCCTCTCAAACAGATATACTGCTTTGGATATTGTTGAGGGAGATGGCTTATTGGGGAAAGGCAGCAGCAGCCAACTCCCTGGCACCATGGGTGGTTCTGCTGCACAGGACGGGAGGAAAAAGAGTGGGAGAAATATAGTGATAGGGGATTCTATTGTAAGGGGAATAGATAGGCGTTTCTGCGGCTGCAAACGAGACTCCAGGATGGTATGTTGCCTCCCTGGTGCGAGGGTCAAGGATGTCTCGGAGGGGCTGCAGGGCATTCTGGAGGGGGAGGGTGAACAGCCAGTTGTCGTGGTGCATATAGGTACCAACGATAGGTAAAAACTAGGATGAGGTCCGGAAAGCTGAATATAGGGAGTTAGGAGGTAAATTTAAAAAAATAGGACCTCAAACGTAGTAATCTCAGGATTGTTACCAGTGCCACGTGCTAGTCAGAGTAGAAATAGAAGGATATTTCAGATGAATACGTGGCTAGAGGAATGGTGCAAGGGGGAGGGATTCAAATTCCTGGGACATTGGAACCGGTTCTGGGGGAGGTGGGACCAGTACAAACTGGATGGTTTGCACCTGGGCAGGACCGGGACTGATGTCCTAGGGGAAGTATTTGCTAGTGCTGTTGGGGAGGGTTTAAACTAAAATAGCAGGGGGTTGGGAACCCATGCAGGGAGACAGAGGAAAGGGAAGCAAGGAGAGAAAAGCAAAAGTGGCAGTCAGAGAAATCGAGGGTGTAAATCAAACATGGCCACAGTAAATAATAATTCTAAAAGGTCCGAGTGTTTTTATATAAAAAAAAAACAAGCCTGAAGGCTTTGTGTCTTAATGCGAGGAGCATTCGTAATAAGGTGGATGAATTAGCAGCACAAATAGATGTAAACGGATATGATATAATTGGGATTACGGAGACATGGCTCCAGGGTGACCAAGGTTGGGAATTCAACATCCAGGGGTATTCAATATTCAGGAAAGACCGGCGAAAAGGAGGTGGGTAACATTGCTGGTTAAAGAGGAGATTAACACAATAGTAAGGAAGGATATTAGCTCTGATGATGTGGAATCTGTATGGGTAGAGGTGAGAAATACCAAGGGGCAGAAAACATTAGTGGGAGTTGTATACAGACCCCCAAACAGTAATGCTGAGGTTGGGGATGGTATTAAATGGGAAATTAGAGACGCGTGCAATAAGGGCACAGCAGTTATCATGGGTGACTTTAATCTACATCTAGATTGGGCTAACCAAATTAATAACAATACTGTGGAGGAGGAATTCCTGGAGTGTATACAAGATGGTTTCCTGGACCAATATGTCGAGGAATCAACCAGAGATCAAGCCATCTTAGACTGGGTATTATTTAATGAGAAAGGATTAATTAGCAATCTTGTGCGAGGCCCCTTGGGGAGGAGCGATCATAATATGATAGAATTCTTCATTAAGGTGGAGAGTGAAGTAGTTGACTGAGACTAGGGTCCTGAATTTAAATAAAGGAAACTACGATGGTATGAGGCGCGAGTTGGCTAGGATGGATTGGGAAACGTTACTTAAAGGGTTGACAGTGGATAGGCGATGGCAAACATTTAAAGATCGCATGGATGAACTACAGAATTTGTTCATCCCTGTTTGGCATAAAAATAAAACAAAAAAGGTGACTCAACCGTGGCTAACGAGGGAAATTAGGAATAGCAAGGAGAGGATATATAAATTGGCCAGAAAAAGCAGCAACCCTGAGGATTGGAGGCAGATTAGGATTCAGCAAAGGAGGACAAAGGGTTTAATTAAGAGGGGGAAAACGAGTTTAAGCTTGCAGGGAACATAAAAACTGACTCAAAGCTTCTATAGATATGTGAAGAGAAAAAGATTGGTGAAGTCAAGCGTAGGTCCCTTGCAGTCAGAATCAGGATAATTTATAATGGGGAACAAAGAAATGGTAGACCAATTAAATACATACTTTGGTTCTGTCTTCACAAAAGAGGACATAAATAACCTCCCAAAGGTGTTGGGAAACATAGGGTCTAATGAGAGGGAGGAACTGAATGAAATCAATATTTGTAGGGAAATGGTGTCGTGGAAATTGACGGGATTGAAGGCCGATAAATCCCCAGGTACTTAAAGAAGTGGCCCTAGAAATAGTAGATGCATTGCTGGTCATCTTCCAAAATTCGATAGACTCGAACAGTTCCCATGGATTGGAGGATAGCTAATGTAACCCCACTATTTAAAAAAGGTGGTAGAGAGAAAATGGGGAATTATAGACTGGTAAGCCTGACATCGGTAGTGGGGAAAATGCTGGAGTCCTTTATAAAAGATGTAATAGCAGAGCACTTGGAAAACAGTGTCAGGATCGGACAAAGTCAACATGGATTTGCAAAAGGTAAATCATGCTTGACTAATCTACTGTAATTTTTTGAGGCTGTAACTGGTAGAATAGATGAGGAAGAACCAGTGGATGTGTATTTGGACTTTCAGAAAGTTTTCGATAAGGTCCCGCATAAGAGATTAACGTGCAAAGTTAAAGCACTTGGGATTTGGGGGGTAAGGTACTGACTTGGATAGAGAACTGGTTGGCAGACGGGAAGCAAAGAGAAGGAATAAACGGGTCCTTTTCTGAGTGGCAGGCAGTGACTAGTGGGGTACTGCAGGGATCGGTGCTAGGACCCCAGCTATTCACAATATATATTAATGATCTAGACGAGGGAACTGGATGTAATATCTTCAAGTTTGCAGATGACACAAAGCTGGGTGGACGTGTGCGCTGTAAGGAGGATGCAGAGAAACTCCAGTATGATTTGGACAGGTTGGGTGATTGGGCAGATGCAGTATAATGTGGATAAATGTGAGGTTATCCACTTTGGTGGCAAAAACAGGAAGACAGATTATTATCTGAACGGCAATAGATTGGGAAAAGGGGAAGTGCAACGAGACCTGGGTGTCCTTGTGCACCATTCGCTGAAAGTAAGCATCCAGGTGCAGCAGGCGGTTAAGGCGGCAAATGGTATGTTGGCCTTCATAGCGAGAGGATTCGAGTACAGGAGCAAGGATGTCTTGCTGCAGTGGTGAACCTGTGGAATTCTCTACCACAGAAGGCAGTAGAGGCCAATTCATTAAATATATTCAAGAAGGAGTTGGATATATTTCTTAAGGCTAAAGGGATCAAGGGGTATGGGGAGAAAGCGGGGACCGGGTACTGAATTTGGATGATCAGCCATGATCGCATTAAATGGCGGAGCAGACTCGAGGGGCCGAATGGCCTACTCCTGCTCCTATCTTCTATGTTTCTATGTTTAGTTGTACAGGGCCTTGGTGAGACCACACCTTGAGTATTGTGTGCAGTTTTGGTTACCTTATCTGAGGAAGGACGTTCTTGCCATGGAGGGAGTGCAGCGAAGATTCACGAGACTGATACCTGGGATGGCAAGAATGACGTATGAAGTGAGATTGGGTCGATTGGGCTTTTATTCGCTAGAGTTTAGATCAAAGAGAGGGGACTGCATTGAAACTTATAAAATTGTAACAGGACTAGACAGACTCGATGCAGGAAGGATGTTCCCGATGGCGGGGGAGTCCAGAACCAGGGGTCACAGTCTAAGGATAAGGGGTAAGCCATTTAGGACTGAGATGAGGAGGAATTTCTTCACCCAGAGAGTGGTGAACCTGTGGAATTCTCTACCACGCAAGGCAGTTGAGGCCAATTCATTAAATATATTCAAGAAGGAGTTAGATATATTTCTTAAGGCTAAAGGGATCAAGGCATATGGGGAAAAAATAGGGACAGGGTACTGAATTTGGATGAATAGCCATGATCTCATTAAATGGCGGTGCAGTCTCGAGGGGCCGAATGGCCTACTCCTCCTATCTTCTATGTTTTCTATGTTTCTTTGATTTCACACACACTTCTAATTTTTCAAAAGGCACACTAATTCATACTTTGATGAGATCACGTCAAATGCAAATAAACAGGTTTATGTTGCAATTAAGTGAATAAGCAAATTGGCACATTCAAATTGAAAATAACTCCTTATTTACATATGTAAATATTTATGAAAATGGGCTTGTGGTAACTAATCTAGGTGGCACATGTTTCCAAATGGTTCATTCAGGTGGTGGATAATATGACCTGACTGATTTCGTTTGAGTTACTTTTTTATCATGCAAACAATTGATGTTTTAGTCAAGACCACTGATTTGCAGTTTTCTTGGAAACATGGCACAATTGTTGATTTAAATTTCCTCAGACTCCCCTTGTAATAACAGAATTGACTTATTCGCCATAAACCAATGACCCTAATTGTGAACAAAAGGAATCGTGAAATGCCATCCCTAAAAATGGTTTAAAAACGAAGGAATCCCGTGTACTGAAAACAAATTTTGACCTTTTCAAGTCACCGTAAGCCAGTGGCCCTCATTGTGCCCAGTCAAATGATCCTTCACTTTGCTGTCCATTGCCATATAATGACTGCAGATAATAACTAAACCTATTTCTGGGCAACATTTTTTACTCAAGATGTTCTATCAAATGCTATAGAAACAGGAGGTAAAAGAAAACTATTCAATAGTCAGATTAGCACTTGTAGGAGCAAGAAATCTGACAATTGGTATATAATTGCACTATAGGTTCACCCCATTTATTGTGTTTTTCTATTTTAGTAGGTATCCAGTTTTCCCCTCTCTTCCATCATGATTCTTGGTATTGACAATGTTTTTACCTTCACTGTTGTATGGCATCTGGTTTCGGGAGAGCAAACTCTCTGCCGCACTCCCCCTGCTTTTACATTGTTTGGGGAGCCGGTTTCCAGCGTACTGGACTCCACAGCCTGGAATTTTCTCCGTGGGTGCAAGTTAGACCCGAAAATGCACCCATTCCTGCCAATGTCAAGTCACACTCAAATTTTATGGGAATACTCCTGAACAGTAAATGGGCGTAACTCATCATAAACAAGGAAAATACAGTACTGTACTCACACATTTTTCTTCTTTGAAGTATGAAAATTGAAGTTATAACTCATTCAACCATCATTTGTGCACGAAGCTTTTCCATTTTTAACGTGACTTATAATAATGCCGTAATAATTCATTAAAAGAAACAGCAAATACTCGGGTCTCTGAGGATTAATTCTTTTTAAACTCAAATAATTGCAATAAAACACCAGAAAAATGACTGACTGTTTCTTGCTGTGCCTGAAAATCTGGTCGTAATTTTAAGAAACCCATTGAGCAAGCAAAGTTGCACGAATCTCCTATATATGAGGCTCTGGAACTTGGGTGGGGCCAGTTTTATGGACATAGAGGGATCGATAAATGGCCATAAAAGACAGCAGAGATTTGAGCGTATTGTACTTGTGCACTTACGCCAAAATTCCACAATCATTTAGGCCGCATAATTGATTTTCGCCACTGTTGTACGTGTCTCTGGGCGCAAATACGGAGGAAATTCAAGGTCCATTTCCTATGGAGCCCCACTTTCAACCAACGTGGAATTGACACTGCATTTATATTGCTGAAACTGACTTCCCTTTCCCCATAATAGGTCTATGGTGTCAGTGAGATAAGAGCTGGAATTGTTTACAGAGCAGTTTATGAAGGGAGACCAGGTTTGCTTCCAGCTGTGCTCATATAGTGTAATAGCCTTGTTTAGCTGGAAACCCAAGCTGCGAGCTCCAGCATGACCTCTCTCTCCAGCTCTGATGGAGGCAGTGTAAAATGGGCAGTAATAATGCAAATTCAGCTATCCACTAATCGTCTAGTAAAATGCACCCTAACTGACAAATTCAAATTGAAGTTGGCTTTCAAGCTATCAGTCAAAAATAAAGTTGGTTAAAGAATTGAAAAGTACAAATTTGTATCCGGCATCTTTTTTTATAAAAATGTTTTTAAACACTTAGACAGAATCTAAGCTGCAAGCAATTCAGATAACTGGATTATCCCTATATACAGTACTACGATGTTTTGGGTTGATGTAATGTTTTCTGAACATTTTACATTCAAAAAAAATATTTGAGATGCAGTCTGTGAAGTAAAGTGAAAAAGAGCTCTTTATAATATCAGGTTAACTGAAATAAAATCATTAAATGCTGGAAATGCACTTTAGATCTGTTTGATCTGAAAGAGTACTTCTCTAATGGTGGTTGTGGGACTCTCCATCCCAGAGATCCTCAGCTGGCATTGCCCTGATAATCTTCATTAAGGGGTCAACAGATCACAGCGTAAGCTATGTTTGTAAATTACACATTTTAATTATCACAAACTCTTGAGTGGGCTTGAAAATTGCACTTCTTGTTTGGCTGGGTGAGGCTACTTCTAGTGCCCAACTGAAAACTGTCAGCTTGCAATTAATGCTTGTGTATCTTTTATGTATCTGGTTCTTTCTTAGGGCTGGCTGCTCCTTTTGGTGAATGATGGGAATCATTGGCAGCATATAGTGGTCACTTTTGGCATTTACTGCTGCTAATAATGGACCTATTTAAAATTTGCCACAAGTATTTATCTTCTTTGTACCTGAAATTTGAATTAGTGCTGGCAGACAAAGGAGAAACACATGTAGCACATAATGAATTCTGGGCTAGGTGCAGCTTTGGCTTTAAAATGCAATTGCTTTCTCGCCTTTGCTGGTGAGTACATATCCTGATGTGGTGGAGGGTTATGATTTTGGGGCCTTGATCATTACCTTTTTATTTTTTTAAACTGCAAAATTGGGAATAGGTGACCATTTCCACTCCCACAGGTAACTGCTGTTGTGGAAAATGATTAGTACTGATTTAGCTCATTGAACTTTTTAAAAAGTGGACGTAGCATATTTAACAATCCTGAAACCTATTTTCTCAGTTTCTTGCAACAAGCTACATAAAGTCGAAATATTGATTGTATAGCATGATAGCAGTGTATTTTCATCACATCCTGTAGAAGCTGTTGCTCAGATCCTTCAGGTGCCTTTCTCTACTACAAATGCAGATAAATGAGTTTGATGCAATCAGTACTGTGTCGTAAATGAAGCCTGATTTCTTGATTAGTTGTGAACTATATGTTCAGTGTAATAGTCCTTTTTGAAGGCAGCCTGTCTGACCACAATGTACTGCAGAGTTTCTGAATTGTAATATACAATTGGAGAAAAGTCTTTATTTGGGGAATTATATCATGAAATGTTATAAGTTTATCAGTCTGAGATTTTTGATGAATACAAACTTCACTGTGGCTCATGCTTCATCTTTGCTTGGGTCATTTCATAAAAATTAAGAAAAAAATTAGTACTCCACCTCTTCAGCCTGAGATGTGCTTATTAACTGTTCAGCCCTATGACTAGTGAACAGGCTTTGAGTCAAATTTTCTAGCTAGTCAAAACTGCTGGCCTTGCCTGAGCTTAGAGTGTCATTTACAGTGGAATGTCTATTATCTGCCAATCTCATTATCCACTGGAATTTTCTCGGGTCAAAGCCCTATATGAGACATTGCCTCATCACACAGCTCCTTCGTGTTTCATCTCCTGGTGAATTAAATTACATTATTTTTCTTTTGTTTATATTGTGCTCTTTTTCATTCCCATAACTAAGGTGTTGCTGTGTTAAGACAAAAATTTGGGTGTTCTCAATTTTATTTCCAATTATCATTATCCACCAGAAATTGTGCTGTCTTCATCATGGCAGATAATGGAAGTTCCACTGTAGTGTACTTGAGAACTGGGGAAATCAATTTGAATTTGAGTGGTATGTACCCTTGAAAGTTCGAGCTGCTCATTTTTATTCAGTTCTGTGCAAAATCTGTGTGTTGTACATATATATTCTTGAAAGTAAACAAATACTATGGCCCAGAAATTCGGGTTGGGGGCTTCCCGCGGGTGCAAGCCCCCGATCTGCACTTACCTTGCACGCCGGCCGTTGAGCTGTAGGGCCCTGTGGAATTCCAATCCGGGGCCTGGTCCAGCTGCCGGCGCGCTGTGCTTGCGTATCCCAGGGGTGCAGTTAGTTCGATGCGTCCCCTGGGATCACGTGGGCCATGGGCAGCCAATCGGAGCAGGGAATGCTCCATTCATAAGTCTGACCGGAAGTGCTGTCAAGACTTATAAATACTACGGCCCCAAAATAGCACTAAACCTCCAAATAAATTTTTTAAAAATCACATTTTTTAAATATAAACTATAAATTGCATGAAATAACTATTTTAAACAATAATTTAAATTTTTGAAAAAACGAATTTTATGTTCTAACGGGGCTAAAAATAAACTTACCTTGCTTTAAAGTATTTAAAAATAATAAACCTGTGGAAAAAATGTTTTAATTAATTCACCACTTACCTTGTAAAAAGCAGGCCTTACGCCTGCTTTTTATATTTCTAAATTCTGCAGGCTTACGTTCCCAGAGAAGCCTGTAAATAAAACCTAAGTTTGATGCGCATGCGCAGCCTCCCCGCACGCACGCGTTCAACCTCTGAACCTCTTCGTTCAGAGGAACGGAAGTACCGGTTTCCCGCGCATGCGCAGTGCATGCAGGAAACCGGCACTTCCATCGGGCCTACGGGTGAGTACCCCGTACGTACTCGCCCGTGGAGACCCGAATTTCTGGGCCATTATCTTGACTCTTTTTAATTTGGGAGATTTGTTTGTATATTCGTGTAAACAGTGATTCAAATATGTTTTCCCGAGGCATATTTTGTCTATTGGTATAAATATGCCACAGGAAAAATTGCACTTTTATAGAACATAAAAGTATGTTGTCATATGCATTTCACTTGTCACCTCAAATTGCTTCCAACACTGTCACCAATGGTACAGGCTTATAAGCACTTGTGTGTTGGATAGCTCAAAGCCCTTTCTGAATCAATCTGAGTTTGGAAGCATAATAACTAAATTTTTATAGAGGGGATTTTTTTTTTGAATTTCAAGTTCACAAAAATTCACAAAATTCACGCATTCACTGTTGGCTTTACTGAAATTCTGTACTGCTAGTTTATTCCTACACTACGTCAGTGTCAAAACTTCTTTCTATGTACCAGTTTCCAACATATTTGGTTTTCTTGACCTATGTCAGTGGTGGTGTTTTGTCCAGTTTCAGGACTTTGCATTGTTGTGTCTCACGTTGCAACCTTTATCTAAACTTGCACTAAGACTACTTTGAAATTTACCAAAAATATAACTCATAACCATTAAGGATCAGAAGTATACACAAAATAAGCCACTCTTGCTGTAACATACTAGCGCTTGTAAATTCTGCAGCTGGGACCACTCAATGGTATCTTTTGTATAAACCACCTGTCCATTGCTCAATCATAAAGTCAAATACAGAGTTTAATGTGATGGGGATAGTCACAATTGATTTTTCTGTTCCTTCTCCCTCACCCCCATGAGCAAATCCATGACATTTTATACAAATTTTAAATGTGATTTAAAGAAAGAACCTTTTCAGGACATCCAAAGAGTTTTGCAGCCAATTAAGTATTTTGAAGTAGGGGTACTGTTGTAATGTAGGGAAATGTGGCTGATAATTTGCACACGACAAGATCCCACAAATAACAATGACGTAAGTGACCAGATAATTTGGTTTACTGGTATTGGTTAAGGGATAAATGTTGGCCAGGATACCAGGAAAGCTCTTTTTGGATAGCGCAACAGATCTTTAATGCCCATCAGGCAGATGGTATAATGGTATAAAACTTGGTGTAATGTCTCATCCAAAAGACGCGTGTTCTGACAGTGCAGTGTGCCCTCAGTAATGTACTGAAGTAGGGCTTGAACCCATGAAATGTAGACTCGGGCAAGAATGCTACTCTTGAGCCAAGGCTGATTAGTAGGATTGTTAAAGTTTTTGTCCACTTTAATTCCCTACATTCTGTCCACCCTAACTTTTGTTAAAGACAAGTTTTTTTTTGTTCAAAGCAATATCTCCTTTTTGATGGCAGGAAATAAGGGTCTTGTTGAGAATTACTTTGATGTTTCCCAGCCTGTAACATGGCTTTCTGGGTTTGGGCAATTTTGTAGCTGCTTTTTTTTCCCAACTGCCTGAAAGCCGGTTTGCATTTGAGCCACCTTGGGATGTTTTTTGTGTTAGACATCACTGGAGTGCTGTGGGAGGGAGGGAGGCCCTGCTCAAGGTCTCCTTGTGAGCAAGAAAGTGAATCTGTTTTGTTTTTAAAACTCAGAACAATTGATGGTAAAACCATTATTTTCTTCCTGTCGGAGGTGCTATCTTTTGCATGAGGTGTTAAACACCGTCTGCCCCCTCAAGTAGATGTAAAAGATCCCGTGGTACTTTTTGAAGAAGAGTAAGAAGATTTCCCAGTGTCCTGGTCACCATTTAGCCCTCAACTAACACCACTACAAAGATTACCTGGTCATTTATCTCCTTGCTGTTTGTGGGGCCATGCTGTGTGCAAATTGGCTTATGCATTTACCCACTTTACAACACCTTTTTCTCTCTGGTCTTTTTGTTTCCTGTACCTTTTTCACTTTTCTATACTTTTTTTCTCTTTCCCCTTTTTCTCTCTTTCCCCTTTTTCTCTTTCCTTTCAAGTAATTTGGCATTGTATGTTGTAATCACAGTTTTGCATGAAATCAGAAATATTTGCTACTTTTTGAAATCTTGCCATATTTCTTTGTGCATCATTTACTGCCATGTAATAAAGTTATACATATCTTATTGCATTAGTTTGAACCTGAAGCTTATGAGAAGTGATGTATAAGCCAGGTTTTAACAAGTGTCTATCTCCTATTTGAGTCTAGTTGTCCTGAAAAGTCATGTCTTTGATGCTACCTGAAGCTGCGATTACAGACTGAAACCTGCCACTAAGTATCCACCAATGCTATCCTCTAGCCTGCTTCTGGAAAGAATAGTCTGGGATAACTGATTTTCCAATTCTTGTTTTTTTTCCCTCTGCAAAATTTTTCCGTTGCACTTTGCTTGATGCCCCAAGTAGCTCACTTAAAGCCTGAAGCCAGTGAAGTCAAGGTGGGAGGAGGTGACGCTCAAGAGTGGCACCATTAATGAAAGAAATCTGGCATGTTCCTATTGAGTCTGAGTCAGACCTTTCCTGTGGACCATTTGAATCACTAGAGTAATGTCACTTCATTGACGAGGACTCGTCCAGCAGAGAACCCAAACTAACACTTTTTTTAAAATGTAGAAGGTACTGTTAAGTTGTGGGTGGTCAATGCCACATTAACTAGATTTTCATTCATATTGAATATTCACATTTCAATCTAACCTACCCAAAACGATAGCATTTAGACAACACAAGTTTGTCTTCCTGTATAAGCATTTGTATAAGTGATGTAGCACAGTATGATTGTTGTACACACTTTTAATTCAACTTTAATTTTGGCATCACATTTGAACATGATGTTTAACAACTGGTATTCAGAAAATTGCTTTGTTGCTACATTCAAGGATTACCCCAGGAGAAGGCAGCACAATTGCACATTCTCCCTGTGTTTGCGTGGGTTTCCCCCGGGTGCTCTGGTTTCCTCCCACAGTCCAAAGATGTGTGGGTTAGGTTGATTGGCCATGATAAAAATTGACCCTTATTGTTAGGGGGGATTAAATACGCGGGGTTACGGGGATAGAGCTTGGGTGGGATGGCTGTCGGTGTAGGGACTGGGTGCTAGGGTTTGGATGATCAGCCATGATCTCGTTGAATGGCGGAGCAGGCTCGAAGGGCCGAATGGCCTACTCCTGCTCCTATCTTCTATGTAACTGCATAATTGTAATAGACGCTTGCACTTGCAGATTATCTTCCTGTCTCACTTTTGTAAAGAGACTTGTGGTTTTGGGACTCTGCAATCATTGTGTTTCCTGTGTCATGTTGTCATTTCTCTGTGGCGCTCTATTTAGGGAGCAGATTTGTTTTTTTTTATAAAAACAGAGCTCCTTTTGAAATGGAAATCGCTTATGGAAACAATCTTTCATGTTGTATTTTTATAGCTAAGCAAACTAGTATCATTTGAAGCTTGTGTGAATTAGAATTCCAGTGGGGCTTTAATTGCAACATTTGATAGTCTGCTGTACATCTGTGATTGTGCTAGCAGTATTCAGAAGGTGAAAGGAAACCATCTCCTTTATGCTTATAGTGTTCTGAATTTGATGAATAGCACTAGGGTTCCCCTGCAATTTTAATAAGCTGTCGGGTACTATCTTAAATCGAATCATTTACACTTGCATAAAAATCTGTACACACAGCTAGTATTCACAGCAGTTCAGTGTATTGTTCCCTGCAAATGTATTTCATAGTGAATGATCTCATGGGCCTAGAGTACAGAGCCTATAGAAACTGGATGTCCTTTAGAGTAACTACGTTCTCCGAATAACTGGTTCTTTCTTTTTAAGTTTGGTCAACTGAACCAGGATCCCAGAATAAATATTTAGTACAAAATGGGAAAATAGATTTCTGTTCTTTTCTTGAGAAAAAAGGACTAGTGCATGTCACAACCGGCTGAATCCCATAACCTATCCAGATATGATCTTTTAGGATTTCTAGAATCTCCAAAATCTCACTTGTAAACTCTGTTTCTTGTATTTGCCCAGATGACTGACTGTGGTTTGTATTTGTAACAGGTGCTCTAACCAAAGTAAAGGAGAGTAAACGACATGTGGAAGAAGGGAAGATGGAGCTGCCTCAGGCAGATGGGGTCCGTGAACGTTGTGACACTATTTCTTTTGCCACACTGGCAGAGATTCACCATTTTCACAATATTCGTGTGTCAGACTTCAAGACACAAATGCAGCATTTTCTTCAGCAGCAGATCCATTTTTACCAGAAGGTGACTCAGAAGTTGGAGGAGGCATTGCAAAAGTATGATTGCGTTTAACTTCTGTCAGTCTGATCCTTTTTACTGTGGCCTTTCACATCTGAATAATGCAGATGGTCAGCAGACAGTCAAAACATTCTTGAATCACCCTTGGCGTTTAAAGATCATGTTGGGCTCCCAGCTTGGGTGACCTAGAATCAAAATCTGTTGAACAATCGTTTGTTAAAAAAAAAACAACATGCAGTCAGTTACATGACAAATTACTCCAAATTGTGTGGGGAGGGATTGGGAAGAAGGTTATTTAAGTATGTTATGTACTATATGCTTACACTACCATACTAACTTTGTTCTGCAAAACACAGTTTGTGTATACTATCTAACATTTTTGCTTTATGTAACAAAGTTATGTGGGGTATACCATTAGGCCCAAAACCCTCTGAGTAATCCTAAAGCAGGATGGATGGGTTGACTGTGCGTTCTCTATATGGCCTGTTCTAACTGCTGAGGAAACCAATAGATTGTAACAAATTAAATGCAAAGACTTGTTTACAGATTCCAGCCAGAGCAGCTATGTTACTCATGTGCCTTTTGAGTCACTGTTTGTCTTCTGTAGTTTTATTGAAAGCTTGTGTTAAAGGTGGGGGATGGCATGAGTTTCCTCTGCTGAAATTGCACCAGGGAGTGAAGAAAAATGATTCTGACCTCTGACTTACGAGAGAAGGAAGTTTATATGCCTCTGTGTCGCCACAATCCAGAAAATACTAATGAATTACAATCTTCTCAGGAAAGTAGGAGATGCTATTTATTTCTGAACGCAACCTTTATGCAGGCAGGAACCATGTATAGGTTTGAGAGCAACTTATCCACTTTAGGTGGAAATCTCTGGCTGAGTTGTCAAAGTAAGGATAGGGAAGACTTTATAAAAAGTGTGAAATCTTATGAAGGAACGAGTTAACTTTTTTTTTTGCAGCAGCAGCAGCTTGAATTTGTGCATGTCTTGGGTTAACAGAATATTTGATATCTGGCCTAGAAATTTTAATTGAGGAAAATTTCACTGGATTAGTATCAGTAACTGAAAATTATGCAGATCACTTGCCTGCATTGTTTCCCATATTCCAAGATGAGATTTAATTTATAAGAAAATAGACTAAACAAAATGAAATCTAGTCTTAAATAAATGCTGCCTGCTGAAATTTGAATGCTGTATTTGACAAATCATTGGAATCGACCCATTCCGCCTTGCCTGCCCTTCTTTCCCACCCCGGGTTATGCTACAAGGCCTTGTCTGTAGAGAGCACTTTGCTGCTGTATTCTGACATTAGCTCTATTCATGCACATTTCAGTTAATGTGTTGCTTGGTGGGAGTTGATACAATCCATTGTGTGAGAACCCTTTGAATACAGTAGCTGACAAAAGGAGCTATTGTTAACAGTCCTGAGCAGAACAACCAAAGAAGTGGTGGCTTTTTTTTGAGAATTTCTCTCATCTGGAAGTGGAAATATTTCATTTTAACACAGCACATTTCAGTTGCACAACCCATAAAGACATTTGACTATGCAACTAAAATTATGTAAATTTAATTTGGCAATTGGCTCCACTGAAATTAGTCAGGCATTGCTAGTTAGTGTACAGTTATTGACGTGCCATTGACTAAAGGCAAACTAATTGAAGATTTTTTTGCTAGTGGTTAAAATGTAATTGTGTACTGATCCTGTCAGCAAAAGTAACTGGTGTTTTGCTGCAGTATAACTTAAATAGCCATAAAAAGTGTCTTTATGGAGGATATTTGTGGGAAACTACAAGGATATGAAGATGTTTACAGCTTTTTGTATTACCTGAAATAGTTATGGTTCCTCACTGCAACAGTTTGATAACCAGGATATATATGTAATAAAATAACTGAATGCATATCCACAAGACTTGCACCAAAATGTCAGACTTTCTGTGAAAGTGCTCTTTATACAAAACATCAGCACAGAGTAAAAAGCTATTTCATTTGAATGTCATTGTATGCAACATGTAGATTAAAAAAAAAATGACCATAACACTGAGTTGACTAGTCCTTTTTTAATTCACTTGTAATTCTGTGTGGTGTGCTTTTAAACTTATGTAACTATACTTTTGTAAAACTTTGTATAAAAAAAAAAGCTGGCAAATACCATTTGTGTTGTATGCTTTAAGTTTTAGCGTAATTGGTCATTTGGCCTATATTTACGCTTTCAGAGTGGAGTCTTGACTTAATTTACCAGTATTACCATTTTCCAATACACAAAGCCTTTTTGGCTAGAAAAATAATCCATATATATGTAACTTTTTTTCCACTCTTCCTCATTCATATAATCTAAATATAGAAACCAAATATTCTGCTCATCCCATAGGATTATGGTCAAGAGTTTCTCAATCCACTTGCTGTGGTAATAACTGTAGAATAATGCCGTCAAAGTTTGGAACTGTCATTCAATCTTTTCTTCCTGCTTTATCTTAAAGGAATTATGTAATTTTGACTATTTTAACTTATACATTTTTCAGTATTAAGTGCCATTAGCCAGCTGTCAACTCTGTGTAGGACTTACTGAAATGAATCCCTTGCCTCAGAAAATGTGCAGTTTCGCGTGAATGCTCCTTGACTTATATTCTTCTAAAAGAGATGAATAACAATGGGTAAAACTTCCAAAAAGATGCTCCTTAAAACCTACCTCTTTGACCAAGCTTTTGGTCACCCAGCCTAATGTTTCCTTCATTGGCTTAGTGTCAGTTTTTGTCTGGCTACACTCTTGTGAAGAGACTTGGGAGGTTTTGGTACGTTAAAAGCACTATACAAATGCAAGTTAAGAATAAGACAAAGAATTTCTGAAGATGCTGCAATCCTGAAACAAAAACAGACAATACTCGAGCTATTCAGCAGATCGGGCCACATATGTTTGAGAAAACATGAGACAGTGTGTAAAACCTTTCCTCAGAACTTAGATATTACAGGTTAACTGTATTTAGAAGGAACACAACAAGGGGAAGAGGAGGAAAAACACACATACAAACCACTGTGGTCTTTGTTTATGTTTCTTCCCCCACCTTGTTCTGATCCATCTTAAATGCTGTTCATCTGTAATACCCAAGTTCTGAGGAAAGGTTTTCTATCGGAAATGTAAACTGCCTGACTGGCGTATCTCCAGCATTTTCTGTTTTTTGTCTCTGGATAGGATTTTTTAAAATATGGATATCTGCACTGTTAGCATTGAAACTTGAATAATTATTGTAGTTTTTGTAATTTGAAAATTTAAGGGTTTTCTTTTTGCAAATGAGGGCAAAAATTTTGGTTCTGCTTTTTTAGATCTATAAATCTGTTTGAAAATCCAAAAATGATTCTCTCATTGAATCAGGCTGCACAAATTCCCTGCCCTGCTTAAATTACGAGTTTCTTGCTCTCCAGAGCTGGGCTAACATTCTTGACTGTTATTTGACTAGTTAACTGTCAAACCACTTGAGCGGCACAAAATGATTATTATTACAGGCGAGTCCCGATTTGTTAGATTTCTTGTGCTAAGGTTAATAAAATGCTATTGAACAAACACCCTTGGTAAACAGTGAAAGTCATTAGCATTTCTAACAGCGTAAAGGGCAAAGAGGGGGCAGAATTGCTGAAATGTGTACAAGAGAACTTTCTTGATCAGTATGTTTCCAACCCAATGAGGAAGGAAGCAGTGCTGGATCTGGTTCTGGGGAATGTAGTGAGGCAAGTGGATCATGTTTCAGAGCGAGAGCATTTGGGGAACAGTGATCGTAATATCAGGTTTAGAAAAATTATGGAAAAGACAAGGAACAGTTGAGCATAAAAATATTTAACTGCAGGGGGGCTAACTTCCATGAGTTGATGAGGGATCTGGCCCAGGTGGATTGGAATCAAACATTTGTAGGAAAAACAGTAATTGAACAATAGGAGGCCTTCAAAGAGGAGATGTTTTGGCTACAGAGTAGAATCATTCCCATGAGAGGGAAAGGAAGGGCATCCAAAGTTAGAGGTCCTTGGATAACTAAAGATACAGAGGTTAAAATGAAACCGAAAAAGGAGGCTTATGACAAATGTAAGGTTCATAATACAGTAGAGAACCAAGCTGAATATAGAAAGTGCAGAGGGGATCTAAAATGGGGAATAAGAGGGGCAAAGGGAGAGTATGAGAATAGATTAGCAGCTAACATGAAAGGGAACCCAAAAGTTGCCTTTTTAACACACAAATAGTTAAAGGGCAGTCAAAAAAAGGAAGGGTGGGGCCAATTCGGGACCAAAAAGGAGATATTCTTGTGACAGAGGGCATAGCTGAGGCACTAAATGAATACTTTGCACCTGTCTTCACTAGAGAAGAGGATGCTGCCAAAGTAGCAGTAAAGGAGAAGGTGGTAGCAATATTAGATAGGATAAAAATAGATAGAGGAGGTACTTAAAAGGTTGGCTATCTTCAAAGTAGAAAAGTCACCCAGTCTGGATGGCATGCATTCTAGGTTACTGAGGGAAGCAAGGGTGGAAATTGCAGAGGCTCTGACCACAATGTTCAATCCTCCTTTGAGATGGGAGCCGTGCCAGAGGATTGAAGGATTGCAAATGTTACACCCCTGGTTTTTTTTTTTTAAGGGGGGGGGGTGTGGAAAGAGGGATAAACCCAGCAATTACAAGCCAGTCAACCTAATGTCGGTGGTGGGGAAACTTTGAGACAATAATTAGGGACAAAGTTAATTACCATTTGGAAAAGTATGGACTAATTAAAGTCAGCAAGGATTTGTTAAAGGCAAATCATGTTTGACTAACTTGATAGAGTTCTTTGAAGTAACAGAGAATTGATGAGGGTAGTATGGTTGATGATGTGTATATGGACTTTCAAAAGGCGTTTGACAAAGTACCACATAATAGATTTGTTAGCAAAATTAAAGCTTGTGGAATTAAAGGGGCAGTGGCAGCATGGATACAAAATTGGTAAGTGACAGAAAGCAGAGAGTAGTAGTGAACGGTTTTTCAGGCGGGACGGAGGTATACAGTAGTGTTCCCCAGGGGTCGGTATTGGGACCACTGCTCTTTTTGATATATATTAACGACCTGAACTTGGGTATACAGGGCATAATTTCAAAGTTTGCAGATGACATGAAACTGGGAGATGTAGTAACGAGGAGGACATGCCAGATGAACTTTAATGCAGAGAAAAGTGTGAAGTGATTCATTTTGGTAGGGAGAGGCAATATTAATGAAATGGTGCAATTTTGAAGGGGGTACAGGAACAAAGTGACCTGGGGGTGTATGTATTTGGAGAGACTGGAGAAGCTGGGGTTATTCTCCCTAAAGCAGAGATGGTTAAGAGGAGATTTAATAGAGGTGTTCAAAATCATGCACAGTTTTGATAGAGTAAATAAGGAGAAACTGCTTCCAGTGACAGAAGGGTCAGTCACCAGAGCACACAGATTTAAGGTGATTGGCAAATGAACCAGAGTAAACATAAGGAAACATTTTTTTACACAGCGAGTTGTTGTGATCTGCAATGCACTGCCTGAAAGGGTGATGGAAGCAGATTAAATACAAACATTAAAGAGATTTGGATAAATACTTGAAGGGAAAAAAAATTACAGGACTATGGGGAAAGAGCAGGGGAGTAGGACTAATTGGATAGCTCTACCAAAGAGCCGGCACAGGCATGATGGGCCGGATGGCCTCGTCTGTGCTGTATCATTCTATGATTACTGTTGCTGGTTTTTTTAAATTCTGAAACTGAGATTGTTTCTAAAAGTAGAAAATAATAGCTCCAAATACAATTAGGAGAAAAATGTCCTAATTATCAAGGGCAATTAGGGATGGGCAATAAATGCTGGCCTTGCCAGTAATGCCTACATCCCATAAACAAATTAAAAAAACATTATTTTTAAACACCTAGCACATGTTTTAAGAGATTTGGCTGCATACCTTTTCTTGGATCTCATTGCATAATCCCTTGCTGAGAGAGGAGGCAGCCTGCTCAGGCTTAGTCTAATGCTGCTTCGAGAGTGGGTTTTATGAATTCCACTGGAGCACCCTGGGTCACTTTCCTTCCAGCCTGTCTGTGGAGTAGAAGCTGAGCTCTGGACAAAGCTCAGATCAAAAGAAAACTGGTAAATACCTCTGCCATGGTGTAATACAGTAGTCTCTCTACATTGTATGCTATTATGCCATCTTATTTTACTTTAGAGCTAATTTAATTTGATTAAAAAATGTGAAATTTGGATAATCATAACTGAAACATGCTAATTTGTAATTATTTGATTCACCATGCTATAAATTCAACTGATGGTAATGACGTTAAATTTCGATTCATTTTGGTTTCTTGAATTTGCTTATTTTTGGTCAAGTGTCAGGTAATACTGTGCTTTGTGGGCAGCTCTAGTAATTGGTTCCAGTTAAAGGAGGCTATTGACAAGATACAAATCTGTTTTAAATGGAACAAAAGCACAGACTGGCATAGTGATTTTCTTTTCTTAACTATGCTACATCACATGGGTTAATAGCCACAATTCCTCATGGTGAGTTGTCAATCTGTGCAGTGATAGTGAAGAAGCACAGAGCAGAGGCTAAGCACCTCCCCCATGAGGGAGGGGTCTGGGATTGAATGGAGATTGCTATACCCTAGGTCAGCAGCAGAATTAGCAAAGACCTGCACCAGTAATTTGCTTGGATTTTTTCCCGATTGGCTGCCGTAACTTCAGAAAATCGGCAGAAAGCCAGATAGATGTGTAAAAGGGGTTTCTGCCGATCTTCCGCCTATATTATGGTGACCGATTGGGAGAACCCTCAACCCAAGGAAGGAGATCATCTGCAGAAGGCCGAGAAGATTTGAGGTTTTTTTTTTAATTTATGGAGGATTTTGATAAATAGGGGAAGACTATTTTCTCTGGTTAGGGAGTTCTGGCCTTTTCCGCATCCCCTATTTTCATCTACTTTGACGGCTGTGCCTTCAGCTGCCTAGGTCCTAAACTCTGGAATTCCCACCCTAAAGTTCTCTACCCCTCTCCTTTTAAGATGCTCCTTAAAACTTAACCTCTTATCAAGCTTTTGGTCACCTGTCCAAATATCTCCTTTTATGTGGCTGTGTCAAAATTTTGTCTGATAATGCACCTGTGAAGCACCTCGATGTTTTGCTATGTTAAAGGTGTTATATAAATGCAAGTTGTTGATTTGAGATTCAATTTAAAATTCAGTGGTTGACTAATACGGCATTTTATAATTACTGCATGTGTTTTTTTTTAAAACGGGGATATTTAGATTTGTTTTTGTGGTTTTGTCAAAATAGCCGAGTATCGACTGATGATGCGGATCATTGACAACCAGAGGACGGGGCTGCTTATTTCAGCCAATATTTCTTTAAATTAATTTCCATTGCAGTGTGTTTTGGGGTGAAATTGCACTGACAGCGCATAAGCACTTGAAAAGCTTGTGTGAAATTCCTTTACAATTTTAATAGAGATGTTATCCTGCTTGTTTTAACCTTAAACTATCAGCACAATTTCACCCTGTAATATAAAAAGCAGCTAAACATAAATTCTGAGTAATCTCATTTTTCTTAATCACTGAATAAACAATGTATTATCAAATAATGCGCTGTGCCTTAACGTGATTTTAAAATGTCCCATCTGTGATTAGTTTATTGCTTTACATCCTTTGCCAGTGTAAATTAAATACCTCATGTATTTCAGTTTTTGCAAACTTGTGAGCAGAATAACTGATGTTCTTCAGCTGTTGGCTTGCTGCCAAACACAAACCCCGAGTGAGCGACATGCTTTCTAGACTTCATCGTAGGACATAATGCTGTATTAGTGATTGTAGCAGCTAAGGAGCCTGCAGACCCCTTTCCCTTTTTTGTTTTTCAGTGATTACAGATATAGTCGAGCGTAAATTTGAATTCTTGCCATGTAGGGTTTGTTATGTCCGTGTATCTTAATGTTGTGTCCTTCAATAATCAGACAACAGACTGCAGGGAACGATTCAACAGGCGTTTACTGAATGAGGGTTACTCTAGAACTAACTGTACAGATCACTACTCAGGGTTTATATACAGGTGTGGTCACTGCCGGTACTACAGTATACAGGAGCTGTAAAAAGTAGTTCTCTCCCTTAAGGTATATATATATACATTACATACATTAAAATTCCTCCCCTTTTAGATTAACAGTACCATAATACTCATTTTAACAATTAACATTTTTAATATACAATGTTATATGAAAATAGTCCATTCATATATTCAGTCTCTCGGGAGACTTCCAGATTCTTTCTGGATAACACCTTTCCCGAGTGTCTCGCTCTTGGTGCGGAGGCGATTCTAGCACCCTGTTGTCAGTTGATTCATCAGCTTCCAATGCTATTGTTTGAGGTAGATGCGACCTGTACGTCGGGTTCCTCACCAGGTACGTATGGCCGAGACATGGGGTTGACTCGTTCCTGTGACTCTAGGATCTGGTCAGCATGGCGTCTCACAATGTTCTCCCCAACATCCACTGTGTACATTAGTGGCCCCTGCCGTGTGCATATCGTTCCTGGTTGCCATTTCTCTGTTCGGTAGTCGCGGGCCAAGACTGGTTGCTCTACATTGAAGCTCCTTGTCGGCTTCTCATTGATGTGCTGGAATTGCTTATTCTCAACATCTCTTCGTACATTTGGTCTGAGCAAATCCAGACGAGATCTCAACCTTCGGTTAAAGAACATCATGGCCGGGGCTTGGTTGGTGACTGCATGTGTCGCATTTCTGCAGGCTAACAGGAAATTGTCCACCTTATGCTGCAATGGAATGTCGTCATCGCACATGGCATTTACTGCTTTAAAGGTTTGTACGAACCTCTCAGCCAGTCCATTTGTGGCTGGATGATCTGGGGCGGATGTGTAATGCCTTACCCCATTCCTTTTCATAAATCTTCGAAACTCTTCGGACACAAACTGTGGTCCGTTATCAGAGCAAATCTGCTCTGGTAAGCTGTTCCTGGCAAAAATGGTCTGTAGGACTGCAATAGTTTTCTCCGTGGTGGTGGAGGACATTTTGATCACCTCAGGCCATTTCGAGTGCGCATCCACGGCTATTAAAAACATTGAGTCCATGAATGGACCAGCAAAATCAATATGCGCCCGTTGCCATGGAGATGAGGGCCACTCCCATGGGTGTAGAGGGGCATGTGGTGGTGCATTTTGGACCTTCTGGCATCCTGAGCAGCTCTTTGTCAGGTCCTCGATTTGCTGATCGATCCCTGGCCACCACACAAGCCCTAGCAAGGCTTTTCATTTTCACCCCTCCCAGATGACCTTCGTGAAGCTCATTGAGCACACTCTCCCTTAACTTGGGTGGAATTACCACTCGGGATCCACACATCAAGGTCCCCTGGCATACTGACAGCTGTTCTCTTCTGGATGAGAATGCTGGCAACAGTGAGTCGCCATGTGCTGGCCATCCCTTCACCGTCAAATCATATACCCGAGACAGTGTCGGGTCATTTCGGGTCTCCTTCTCTATACCAGCGTTAGTTACTGGCAAGCATTCAATTATAGTCGAATGAAATATTTCGACAGGATCCACTGCTGGTGCTTCCTCCGCAGTCGGCAGTGGCAGGCGTGATAGCCCATCAGCGTTTCCATGCTGTTTCGTGCCCTTATACTTGATTTCATATTGGTGCGCCCCTAGAAAAAGGGACCATCTTTGTAGCCGTTGCGCAGTCATCACCGGAACACCCTTCTTTGGGTTAAAGATGGAGACAAGTGGTTGGTGGTCAGTCAGCAAGGTGAACTTCTGCCCGTGCAGATAGTGATTGAACTTTTTCACTCCCCACACTAGGCTGAGGGCCTCCCTGTCAATCTGGGCGTAGTTACGCTCGGCTGAGGTTAGTGACCGAGACGCAAAGGCTACTGGCCTCTCCGAGCTGTCCGGGAATTTGTGCGACAGCACCGCTCCAATGCCATAGGGTGATGTATCACACGCCAGCCGAATTGGTAGTGCTGGGTTGAAATGAGCCAACACCTCTTTTGATGTGATCAATGCTTTGCTCTTCTGGAAAGCTCGTTTACATTCGTCACTCCACTTCCATGGTACCCCCGTTTGCAGTAGGGTGTTCAGTGGGTGTAGTACGGTAGACAAATTTGGCAAGAACTTATGGTAGTAGTTCACCAGCCCGAGGAACGACCTCAGTTGTGACGCATTTTCTGGTGCTGGAGCCTTGACTACTGCCTCAATCTTTTCAGGGGACTTATGTAACCCCTCTTTATCAATAACGTGGCCACAATACAAGATCTGCTTCTGGAAAAACTCGCATTTGTGGCGATTAGCTCGGAGCCCATATTCCTTCAATCTAGTGAGCACCTGCTCCAGGTTGGCAAGGTGATCACTGTCATTTTCGCCCGTGACCAGGATGTCGTCCAAATAACACTGGGTCCCTGGAATCCCTTGCAGGACTTGTTCCATTGCCCTTTGCCAAATAGCCGGAGCTGATGCTACCCCGAACACCAGCCGGTTGTATTGGTAGAGACCTTTTATGAGTGTTGATCGTGAGGTACTGTTTCGAGGCTTCTTCTACCTCCATTTGCAGGTACGCCTGGGCCAGATCAATCTTAGTGAAGCATTTCCCTCCAGATAGCGAGGCGAAAATATCTTCAATCCGTGGAAGCGGATATTGTACCGTGTGATGGACTGGGTTCACTGTCACCTTAAAGTCCCCACAGATGCGAACCTTCTTTGGTTCTCCAGGCGTATTACTCAACGACCTCTTCATTACAGGAACGATGGGTGTAGCCCACTCGCTCCAGTCCACTTTGGACAGTACTCCTGAACGTTCCAAACCTTCCAGCTCTGCTTTGACGGCTGGGCGGATCGCATAAGGTACCGGTCTGGCCTTAAAAAAAAAAAAAAAAAAAACAAACAAACAAACAACTTTGGGCTTGCATTTTCCTCTATTTTGATCGTCGCTGTTATGCCTTTTAGTGTTCCGAGTCCCTGCTGGAACACTTCTTGTGCGTCAGTTAGCATTTCTGACAGTCCTCCAGGTGTGATGTCGTCATCCTTTTTGGCATCTACAGTCAGTGCTTGTATGGAATGCCAATTTAGCTGTATCTTCCGGATCCATTCACGTCTTAGTAGTGGTGGTCGTCCATCTGGCAATACATCTAGGTCCATTTTTGGTGTTTCCTTGCCGTTATATATAACGTTCACCCTTATTTTTCCTTTAGGGTAGACTTTTTGCCCCGTGTACGTCTTCAAGACAATCTTTGTATCTCTCGAGGGTATATTTGAGAATAGCCGCTTGTAGTCCCTTCGGTTTATGACTGTTGGGGCTGATCCTGTGTCCAATTCCATTTTCACTTGGACTCCTATCTTGAGTGTGACCCAGATAGTTTGGTGATCCTCTGTTTTGATCACATTATGTAGTTTCAGACAACCCAGCTCCTTGCTTCTGGAGTCTGTATCACTCTTTTGTTCTTCTGAACTACTCTCCGTCACCTTATGTACCTTCTTGTACTTCTCCTGTGGTGATTTCTTGCTGCTGGTTGTCTTTCCCGACCTGCAGACTCTTGCTATGTGTCCTACTTTTCCACACTGTCTGCACACTTTGTCCTTGAACCAGCAATCATTATGGTCGTGTGTTGTTCTGCCGCAGCGATAGCACTTAACTGTTCCGTATGACATTTCATTTGTGCCATATTCTTGCGGTCTCCGTTGTATCTCTGCAGTGCCCCGTGCTGCTGCTTTGTGTGATACTGCAATGCTGAAAGCCTTGTCCAGCGTAAGATCCTTTTCTGATAGAAGCCGTTTCTGGGTTCCTTCACTTTGGAGCCCACACACAAACTTGTCCCTTAAAGTATCTGCTAGTCCCGTTCCAAACTGGCAGTGTTTCGATAGCTTGCGCAGTTCCGTTAAATACTCAGCATTACTTTCATCTTTATGCTGGTTCCTTTTGTGAAACTTAAATCTTTCTGTTATCAGCAGCGCTGTGGGGTTTAAGTGGTCCTGTAGGATTGACACTTGTTTTCAAAATCCTTTTCTACTGGCTTCTCTGGGGTTACTAGGTTTCGTAGTAAGCCATATGTTTTTGCACCCATTAATTCAACAATACCAGCGCTTTCTTGTCATCTGGCACTTAATTCGCCTTGCAGTATACTTCTATGCGTTCGACATATGTCGTCCAATCTTCGACTTCATTGTTGAACGCTGTGATACTGCCACTCTTTGGCATTTTTGGGTATGGTTAGACTGGCTTAAAATGGCGTCTCCCGCGCTTTCCTTTCTTCCCCGCTGCGGCTTAAAATGGCGTCTCCCGCGCTGCTGCCAATGCCGCTCTCGGCGATCCTCGTGGCAAATGGCAACGCCCTGTGGGTTTCGAGCGCTGCTCCTGCGCTGCTGCCAATGCCGCTCTCTGCAGTCCTCGTGGCAGTGGCAGCGCCTCGTGTTTTCTTGCGCGCCCCTCTCCCCCGTTGACGCTGCTCGGCCATGGAACACCGGATGCGCTCTGCTCTCTCGTCTCTCCCCCCAGTTGACGCTTGTCGGTCCTGAACACCGGCTATGCGCTTTGCCCTCTCTCCCCCATCGACACTGCTCGGCCTTTTTCTGTGCCGCTCGGTCGGGCTCCAGCCTGCCGCTGTCCGGGAAGGGTCTGCACATTGTCAGCCCGTTTTGCTGGACCACCGTGACTGGAAAGTCAAGCCTGGCTCTCGACAGCCTCCCCTGCGATGCTCAAATCTCTGCTGGATGACGGGGCGGTTGCCCGTGGTCGACGCCCGTGCTTCTGGACTCGACCTTTTTCCACTGTTCTGCAGGAGTGAATCCCTGGGAGGTGATGCAGAGTTGCAGGTAGGTTCGAATCTGCCTCGTCGCCAATTTTACATCCGTGTATCTTAATGTTGTGTCCTTCAATAATCAGACAACAGACTGCAGGGAACGATTAAACAGGTGTTTACTGAATGAGGGTTACTCTAGAACTAACTGTACAGATCACTACTCAGGGTTTATATACAGGTGTGGTCACTGCCTGTACTACAGTATACAGGAGCTGTAAAAAGTAGTTCTCTCCCTTAAGGTACATATACATTACAGGGTTGGATTAGGCTGCATCATCAAAGTGCACCGTAATTGCTATATCTTTAAACTGGATACTGTCCAGGCTATTCCCATATAAGCTAAATTTAGCTTTTCTAGTGAAGAGGCCTCAAGGCAAAAATATGCTACAAAAAAATGGTTTACAGAAGTTGGTGGGTCTTAGAAGAGGACCCTTCCTAGTTTCAGTTCTGCAGCTGGCACCTTATCCAGCAATTTGGTTACTTTTAAATAGTGTATTCAATGGCACATACCTTTTCAGTCTACATGTGTGAATATGATTTTAAATGTCTCTTGCACTTCATTAAAAAAAAACTATTAATTAGGTCATTATGGAACCTAACTCTGGGTTAACTTTCACAAATTTTGTTACAACCATCTTTTCAAGCTGTAAAAACAGATTGTTTACTGACAAACTGCGATAAAAATATGCTGTCTATTGGTTCAAGTCTGATGGTCAAACATCTAATCACTTGTGAAGGCAGCATGTAATGCACTACATGGTCTGAAAGCAGGATAGGATGAGCTTTCTTAGAATCATAGATTCTTACAGCATAGTAAGAGGCCATTTGGCTCGTCACACCTGTGCTGGCTCTTTGAAAGAGCTCTCCAATTTAGTCCCACACTCCAACTTTTTCCCTGTAAACCCTGCAAATTAGTCCTCCAAGTACATGTCCAATTGTCTTTTGAAAGTTCATATGGAATCTGATTCCACCAACCTTTAAGGTAGTGTGTTCCAGATCTTAACTGTGAAAAAAATTCTCATTTCCCCTTTAGTACTTTTGCCAATTATTTAAAATCTATGTCCTCTGGTTACTGACCGACCTTGCCAGAGGAAACTGTGTTTCCCTACTTGCTCTATCAAAACCCCTCAATTTTAAATTTTAAACTTCTCTGCTCTAAGGAGAAAATCCCAGCTTCTCCAATCTCTCCACATAATTGAAATCCCTCATCCCTGGTATCATCCTGGTAAACCTGTACCCTCTCCAAGGTCTTACCATCCTCCCTAAAGTGTGGTTCCCAGAATTGTACACAATACTCCAGCTGAGGTCAGAGTCATAGAGTCATAGAGTTTTACAGCACAGAAAGAGGCCCTTCGGCCCATCGTGTCTGCGCCGCCCATCCATCCCTGTCCAGTCTAAACCCATTTTCCAGCATTTGGTCCATAGCCTTGTATGCTATGGCATTTCAAGTGCTCATCCAAATGCTTCTTGAATGTTGTGAGGGTTCCTGCCTCTACCACCCTTTTAGGCATTGAGTTCCACATTCCAACCACCCTCTGGGTGAAAAAGTTCCTCTAAATCTCCTGCCCCTTACCCTGAATCTATGCCCCCTTGTTATTGACCCCCCTACTAAGGGGAGAAGTTCCTCTTTGTCTACCCTATCTATGCCCCTCATCATTTTGTACACCTCAATCAGGTCCCCCCTCAGCCGCCTTTGCTCCAAGGAAAACAACCCCAGCCTGTTTAGTCTTTCTTCATAGCTGAGGCGCTCCATCCCAGGTAACATCCTGGTGAATCTTCTCTGCACCCTCTCCAAAGCAATCACATCCTTCCTATAGTGAGGTGACCAGAACTGCACACAGTACTCCAGCTGTGGCCTCACCAGCGTTTTGTACAGCTCCATCATAACCTCCCTGCTCTTATATTCTATGCCTCGGCTAATGAAGGCAAGTATCCCATATGCCTTTTTAACCACCTTATCTACCTGTTCCGCTGCCTTCAGGGATCTATGTACATGTACACCAAGGTCCCTCTGACCCTCTGTACTTCCTAGGGTCCTACCACTCATTGTGTATTCCCTTGCCTTATTTGTCCGTCCAAAATGCATCACCTCGCACTTTTCAGGGTTAAATTCCATTTGCCACTTTTCCGCCCATCTGACCAACCCGTTAATATTGTCCTGCAGCCTGAGGCTTTCCTCCTCGCAATTTACCACCCCACCAATTTTCGTGTCATCTGCGAACTTACTGATCATACCTTTTACATTCTCATCCAAATCATTTATGTCGATCACAAACAACAAGGGACCCAGCACCGATCCCTGAGGTACCCCACTGGACACAGGCTTCCAGTCACAAAATCATCCTTCAACCATCACCCTCTGCCTCCTGCCACTCAGCCAGTTTAGGATCCAACGCGCCAAGGCACCCTGGATCCCATGGGCTCTTACCTTCTTGACCAGTCTCCTATGCGGGACTTTGTCAGAAGCTTTACTGAAGTCCATGTAAACCACATCCACAGCATTTCCCTCATCCACCCCCCTAGTCACCCCCTCGAAAAATTCAATCAGATTTGTCAGACATGATTTACCCTCGACAAAGCCATGCTGACTATCCCCGATTAATCCTTGCCTCTTCAAGTGGAGACTAATTTTGTCCCTCAGAATTTTTTCCAATAATTTCCCTACCACAGATGTTAGGCTCACTGGCCTGTAATTCCCTGGTTTATCCCTGCTACCCTTCTTGTATAATGGTACTACATTAGCTGTTCTCCAGTCCTCTGGTACATCCCCTGTGGCCAGAGAGGTTCTGAAAATTTGTGTCCGAGCCCCTGCAATCTCCTCCTTTGCCTCCCACAGCAGCCTGGGATACATCTCGTCCGGGCCTGGGGATTTATCCACTTTTTGGCCTGCTAAAACCGCTAGCACCTCCTCCCTCTCGATGCTAATATGTTGAAGTATGTCACAGTCCCCTTGCCCGATTTCTATGTCTGCATCGTCTTTCTCCATAGTGAACACAGATGCAAAAAATTCATTTAAAACCCCGCCTACATCATCTGGCTCTACACACAGATTGCCACTTTGGTCCCTAATGGGCCCTACCCTTTCCCTGGTTATCCTCTTGCCCTTAATATACTTATAAAACATCTTAGGATTTTCCTTTATTTTGCTCGCCGGTGTTATTTCATGGCCCCTCCTCGCCCTCCTAATTTCTTTTTTTTAAGTATGCCCCTGCACTTTTTATACTCCTCTAGGGCTTCTTCCATCTTTAGTCTTTTGTAACTGCCAAAAGCCCCCCTTTTATTTCGAATGCATTTTTGTATATCCCTTGTCATCCAAGGTTCCCTTTGCTTGTTGGTCCCACCCTTGACCTTTACAGGAACATGTTGGCGTTGTACGCTCTCAATTTCCCTTCTGAAAGTCTCCCACTGTTTTGATGTGGATTTTCCAATAAGTAGCTGCTCCCAGTCCACTTTGGCCAGATCCTGCCTTATCATATTAAAATCGGCCTTCCCCCAATTTAGAACCCTTATTTCCGGGCCGTCTTTGTCTTTGTCTCTCCCTCTCACACTCCCAGTCTCTTTCTCTCTCTCACACTCCCAGTCTCTCTCTCTCTCACACTCCCAGTCTCTCTCTCTCTCTCTCTCTCTCTCACACTCCCAGTCTCTCTCTCTCTCTCTCTCTCTCTCTCTCTCACACTCCCAGTCTCTCTCTCTCTCCCTCTCTCTCTCTCACACTCCAGTCTCTCTCTCTCTCACACTCCCAGTCTCTCTCTCTCTCTCTCTCTCACACTCCATCTCTCTCTCTCTCTCACTCCCAGTCTCTCTCTCCTCTCTCACTCCCAGTCTCTCTCTCTCTCTCACACTCCATCTCTCTCTCTCTCTCACACTCCCAGTCTCTCTCTCTCTCTCTCTCTCTCTCTCACACTCCAGTCTCTCTCTCTCTCTCTCTCACACTCCCAGTCTCTCTCTCTCTCACACTCCCAGTCTCTCTCTCTCTCACACTCCAGTCTCTCTCTCTCACACTCCCAGTCTCTCTCTCACACTCCCAGTCTCTCTCTCTCTCACACTCCCAGTCTCTCTCTCTCACACTCCAGTCTCTCTCTCACACTCCCAGTCTCTCTCTCACACTCCCAGTCTCTCTCTCTCTCACACTCCCAGTCTCTCTCTCTCTCACACTCCCAGTCTCTCTCTCTCTCACACTCCCAGTCTCTCTCTCTCTCACACTCCAGTCTCTCTCTCTCTCACACTCCCAGTCTCTCTCTCTCTCACACTCCCAGTCTCTCTCTCTCTCACACTCCCAGTCTCTCTCTCTCACACTCCCAGTCTCTCTCTCTCACACTCCCAGTCTCTCTCTCTCACTCTCCAGTCTCTCTCTCTCACACTCCCAGTCTCTCTCTCTCACACTCCCAGTCTCTCTCTCACACTCCCAGTCTCTCTCTCTCACACTCCCAGTCTCTCTCTCACACTCCCAGTCTCTCTCTCTCACACTCCAGTCTCTCTCTCTCACACTCCCAGTCTCTCTCTCTCACACTCCAGTCTCTCTCTCTCACACTCCCAGTCTCTCTCTCTCACACTCCAGTCTCTCTCTCTCACACTCCCAGTCTCTCTCTCTCACACTCCAGTCTCTCTCTCTCACACTCCCAGTCTCTCTCTCTCACACTCCAGTCTCTCTCTCTCACACTCCCAGTCTCTCTCTCACACTCCCAGTCTCTCTCTCTCACACTCCCAGTCTCTCTCTCTCACACTCCCAGTCTCTCTCTCTCACACTCCAGTCTCTCTCTCTCACACTCCCAGTCTCTCTCTCTCACACTCCCAGTCTCTCTCTCTCACACTCCCAGTCTCTCTCTCTCACACTCCAGTCTCTCTCTCTCACACTCCCAGTCTCTCTCTCTCACACTCCCAGTCTCTCTCTCTCACACTCCCAGTCTCTCTCTCTCACACTCCCAGTCTCTCTCTCTCACACTCAGTCCAGTCTCTCTCTCTCTCACTCCCAGTCTCTCTCTCTCACACTCCCAGTCTCTCTCCAGTCTCTCTCTCTCACACTCCAGTCTCTCTCTCTCACACTCCCAGTCTCTCTCTCTCTCACACTCCCAGTCTCTCTCTCTCACACTCCCAGTCTCTCTCTCTCACACTCCAGTCTCTCTCTCTCACACTCCCAGTCTCTCTCTCTCACACTCCCAGTCTCTCTCTCTCACACTCCCAGTCTCTCTCTCTCACACTCCCAGTCTCTCTCTCTCACACTCCAGTCTCTCTCTCTCACACTCCCAGTCTCTCTCTCTCACACTCCCAGTCTCTCTCTCTCACACTCCAGTCTCTCTCTCACACTCCCAGTCTCTCTCTCTCACACTCCAGTCTCTCTCTCACACTCCAGTCTCTCTCTCACACTCCCAGTCTCTCTCTCACACTCCCAGTCTCTCTCTCACACTCCCAGTCTCTCTCTCTCACACTCCCAGTCTCTCTCTCTCACACTCCCAGTCTCTCTCTCTCACACTCCCAGTCTCTCTCTCTCACACTCCCAGTCTCTCTCTCTCACACTCCCAGTCTCTCTCTCTCTCACACTCCCAGTCTCTCTCTCTCTCTCTCTCACACTCCCAGTCTCTCTCTCTCTCTCACTCCAGTCTCTCTCTCTCTCTCTCACTCCCAGTCTCTCTCTCTCTCTCACACTCCCAGTCTCTCTCTCTCTCTCACACTCCCAGTCTCTCTCTCTCTCTCTCTCTCTCTCTCACACTCCCAGTCTCTCTCTCTCTCTCTCTCACACTCCCAGTCTCTCTCTCTCTCACACTCCCAGTCTCTCTCTCTCTCACACTCCCAGTCTCTCTCTCTCTCACACTCCAGTCTCTCTCTCACACTCCCAGTCTCTCTCTCTCTCACACTCCCAGTCTCTCTCTCTCACACTCCCAGTCTCTCTCTCTCACACTCCCAGTCTCTCTCTCTCACACTCCCAGTCTCTCTCTCTCACACTCCCAGTCTCTCTCTCTCACACTCCCAGTCTCTCTCTCACACTCCCAGTCTCTCTCTCACACTCCCAGTCTCTCTCTCACACTCCAGTCTCTCTCTCACACTCCCAGTCTCTCTCTCACACTCCCAGTCTCTCTCTCACACTCCCAGTCTCTCTCTCTCACACTCCAGTC